>NC_080057.1:15387986-15565486 GCF_026212465.1 Amaranthus tricolor
ATAATTTTCTCGCTTCTTGCATTAAGATCTAGTATTCATAAAGTGTTGTAAAACTTAGTTCATTTAACTCTTTCATTTTTAATAGGTTTTAGAGTTAAAAAGAGTTAGAACTTTTGATTATAATTACGCCAAAGCTTGGAATACTTTTTAAAGTATTCAATTTGTTTTTTCTTTTGTGAGATTGGGATTAGTACTTTTATTAAAGGGAACTTGTAAGACGTTGTTTAAGGGGAAAAATATGGTGAGAGAAGATAGAGAGATCTTCTAATTTGTCTCATAGTTCATTAATAAAAGGCGTTGAATCCTACGGGTTGAAAGAGAACACATAGGCGGGGACTAGGCTATTAATAGTTGAACTTGTTCTTGTCTAAGTTTATTTGCGCACATAATTATAGATCTATCATTCGAACTAAAACAGTTCCAAAAAACTGTTTTGAAAGGTCTTGCAAGCTCTTGATCTTACCTTTTAGAAAAGTTTTTAAACAGGCATACTCTCTATTTATCCCCCTTTAGAGAGTATTCGATCTTCTATCAATCTTCAATTGGTATCAGAGCTAAATTTCCCATATAAAGATTAATATCTTATGATCGATCCATTAGGAGAAGGGTTGTTTGCTCAAGGTAGTTCGTGCTCTAGGCCTAAATTTCTCTCATTGGAGAACTTTGATGAAGATGTTTGTGATTGATCAAGATATGAAACTTTGGGACATTATAACTAAAGGACCTAAGGTGCCAATGAAAAATGACGCTCAAGGAAATGATGTGGTTAAATCCGAGTTCGAAGTGTATCTTCAAAGACTTCTGTTTTCACTGCCTTCAGAAGAATGTCCGCGATCTGGTCCTTGGATATGATGGATGGAAGACTAATGAATTTACTTTCAAGCTTCTCTTTTATGAAGTGACGATCTACTTCTACAGGCTTTGTACGATCATGTTGAACCGGGTTCTTGAAAATACTAATTGCAGCTTCATTATTACAATAAAGCTTACATGGTTTAGTTTGAGGAAAACCAAGTTCTTCTAACAACTTCCGGAGCCAAAAGTTTTAAGTTAACCCTTTGGCAATACCTATAAATTCTGCTTCAGCACTAGAGAAAGCTACAACCTTTTGCTTCTTACTTTTCCAGGTCACCAGATTATCTCCAACAAAAGTAAAATATCCATAGGTTGATAATCTTCCATCTCTATCTCTTGCCCAATCGACATCAGTATAGGCTAATAAATCAAGATTACCATTCTTTTTAAACAAAATACCTTGGCCACACGTTCCTTTGAGATATCCAACTATCCTCATGACAGTTTTGAGATGATCAGTTTGAGGAAGGTGTATAAATCTACTAACAATTCCTACCGCATAAGCTATGGCTGGTCTAGTATCAGAGAGATATATAAGTTTACCAACTAGTCTCTAGTATTCCTCTTTATTAGCCAACTTAGCTCCCTCAACAATTTGCCATGATTAGCCATCATTGGAGTCTCTGCTGGCTTGCAATCAATCATCACAGTACTAGCAAGTAGATCAAGAATATATTTCTTTCGGTTAATGAATATTCCGAGCTTTGATGAGAACCTCAATTCCAAGAACGTATTTAAGATTTTCAAGATCTTTCATTTCAAACTCTTTAAATAGTTTTCCCTTCAACTTTGCTATCTCTTCCAAATCATCTCCTGTTATTATCATATCATCAACATATATTAATAGACATGTATTTCAAGTGTCTTCAAGAATAAAGTGTGGTTAGCATTACTTTGTCTATACCCAAATCTTTTCATCGCAAGAGTAATTCTCCCAAACCATGCTCTTAGAGATTGTTTTAAATCATATAAGGCCTTCTTAAGTTTGTACCCTTCTCCATTCTTAAATTTGTGAGTAAAGTTGGGATGAGCTTCTATATAGATTTCTTCCTCAATTTCTCTGTGAAGAAAAACATTTTTAACATCAAACTGATGAAGAGGCCAATCTAAATTAGCAGCAACTGAAAATAAAACTCAAATTGTATCAATTTTAGCAATAGGAAAAAAAGTTTCAAAGTAATCAATCCCATAAGTTTGTGTGTACCCCTTTGCGGCTGGGCCTTATATCTTTCAATTTACCTTCAGAATGACGTGTAATAGTAAAGACCCATTTGCATCCAACTGCTTTTTTATCACTTGGAATAATGCACTTTTCCCCACGTGTTATTCTTCTGCAAGGCATTAATTTCCTCCGCCATTGCTACTTTCCATTCTTTACTCTTTAAAGCTTCAGCTACATTGCGAGGAATATTGTCAGAACATACTGCAGTATGAAATTAAATTTACTCTCTATAATATTACTAATAGGATACTTGGACCTTTGAGATTCAAATTCTGGATCATATCTCCTTGGCGGAATTCCTCTTGTACTCCTAGGAGGTAATACATACCTATTAGCTGGAATTGTACTAGAAAGTTGATTAATACTTTCCTCGTTCCCACTATCCTCTTCAAGAGAAGGATTACCAACATTCTCACCAGACGCAGGTGAAGATAAACTAGGTGGATCATTATTTATTGACTGAGTAGGAATAACATTCTCACTAGGCGCAGGTAAAGATAAAGTAGGTGGATCATTATTTATTGACTGAGTAGGAATTGAATCTTCCTATGTAGTAACAGGAGTTGAATCTTCTAGTATAGTAACAGACGTATTATTAAAAAAATGAAGATAAATCGAAAGACTAAGAAGTAATATGTCCAGATTAGTGTCTTGATTATTAATAATAGGAGAAGATTTCCCTTGTGCCTCTTGTGTCATTTCTCAATATGTTAACCAACTAAGATCTCCACATGTACTCTCCTCCAGAGATGTTAGTTGGGTATAATAAAAAGAATCTTCAAAAAAATCATAGTCCATTGTAGTATACATCTTATCGTGAATTGGATCAAAACATTTGTACCTTTTTTGGTGAACACCAAATCTAACAAACACACACTTGTCCTCGAGGTTGCAAATTTGTTTCTATCTCCTTTCTTAAGATGAACATAAACAACACAACCAAACACCCGTGGAGGAAGATTATGGGTAGGCGGTATAGCTATAAAGGAATTCAAGGCCTCAACAGGTGTCCTAAAATCTAACTTTCTTGAAACGAGGCGATTCGTTAAATAATTTGATGTCGCAATGGCTTCAGAAAATAAAACCGCGGGAACATGCTACTCGAACATCGAGGCTCTTGCCATTTCAAGAAGTGTACAATTTTTTCTCTCGGCAACTCCATTTTGTTGTGGGCTGCCAGAACATAATGTTTGATGAATAAGTCCATTAGAAATTATAAACTCTTTCATATTAAGTTTCATATATTCCCCTCCGTAATCAGATCGTAGAATATGATTTGTTTGTTAAACTGTGCCTGAATCATCTTATAGAACCACATAAAAACACTAAACACCTTAGATTTCTGTTTCAATAAAATATACCCAACTCATATGTGTGTAGTCATCAATGAACAACACAAAGTAAGAATATTCATGTATAGTTGCATTTGCCACTGGGCCCCAAACATCATAATACAAATGGTTTATCGGAATGAGACGAACTATATGTATAAGTATGTCTATGACTTTTAGCAAGCACACATGATTCACACTCTAAGCAGAAAATTTTAAAACTAATAGAAGGAAAAAGACGTTTCAAGTATCCTAACGAGGGGTGACCCAAACGCTTATGCCACATGCGAATTTTTTGCGCATCAGATGTGTATGTAAGCATAGCACTCCCATGTTGAGCAACTTCATCAACATAGTATAAGCCACCTATCTCAGTACCATGCCCAATAATCTTCCCAATCGGAATTTCCTGTACATAATATCCACCAGAAAACATAAGCACACAACAATTTGGTTCTTTTGTAAGTTGACTAATATAGAATAGTTTATGCGATAAACTTGGAGTGAATAACCAATTTTTAAGTTCCAAGTTTGATGTTATGTTAGTAGACCCTGGTTTTTCTACTTTAGCACACTCTCCATTAGCCGTTGGAATATGAGTTCGTCGAGTAGATTTAATATTTCTAATATCATTAAGATCATTTGTCGTCGTATTTGTCGCACCACTATCGAAAATCCATTTTTTATCAACATTATAAATCAAGGATGCACTTGTAATATTATTAGCATGCCGATTTAATTGAGAAAAAGGAGTCCACATTTGAAAATCTTTTTGGACTAGTAAAGGACAGCAAGCAGCAGGCCATTGTGAATGAATTTGGGCCAAAATTGAGGAGCAAACATGGGCTGAAATTGAGGAGCAAACAGCAGCCGGTTCAGCAGCCTGTTTGCTTGTTATTTCCTCTATAAAAGAAGGAGATATTAGGGCTCTAGGGTTTCTCACTCTTAAAATGACTTTCCCTTTCCCCTGCTCACAAATACTTGCCATCCCCTTCCCCAATTTCGACAGCTTTTTTCCTTTTTTATTGTTAATTTTTCTTGCTTCATGAATTAAATTATTGTTTCCCATCTTCATTTCTACTAAACCAAGTGAAACATTGCTTCCGTTAATGAAGTTGATGGTTTCTCATAAAGTAGAGTACAACAAATATTTTTTGGTTTTGTTTTCAAAGCTTGACAAAATTCTTTTGAGGTGGAACAACCATTGCCTACCTCAGGAATATGATCAAAGTTTTTTTTAATATCTTGTTTTTCCTTCGTGATTCTACTTTCAGATCTAGCATCAAGTTTTTTAATAACTTGTTTTTCCTTCTTAAATTGATTTTAGGATCTAGTTTCCATGGCTTGAACAACTTCATTTGAGGAGGAAAGGAGGAAACTTCCTCTTGAAGACATTTGATCATATTATAGCATTTAAACATATCATAGCATTCTGATTTAGTACGGTTGCAGCTACTAAATCGAGTTCTTTGCCGACTGTTGCTAAACGACTTAACCGCGGCTTGACTATGAACTTTTGATGTATTATAGCATTTAACTATATTTTTATTTTCCTCTTGCTTGGTTTTCTTTGACCCTTGAATTAAAAGCACCCAGAAAATTAAAGGAACTTAAAGAAATGTTACCTCCTTTAGTGTCAGGTTCAACATTTGTGATGTCCTCTTTGCACTCCATCATATGTGCCTTGGCTCTAAAATCTTCTTTACTTGTTGTTTTTGAGTTATTTTCTTTGATCCGCTTTTTATTTTCTATCCACCATTCAGGGTATCCTATAAGTTTAAAACACCCCTTCTTTGTGTGTTTAGATCCACCACAGTGAGAGCATTTGGCTTTTAGCTCTCCTTTTGAAAAAATTGGGTTCTGGTCTTCTTTTGGATATAAGACCTGACCCTATTTCTTTTATTGGTGTGCTTGTTGAAGACGTTCCACCCATAATATTCCTTCGGATAATCTTCCTTCTGATTTGTGCATAAGCCGCCTCAACAGTTGGTAAGGGATCTTGTTTGAGTATATCCCTTTTTTCTTTGTCAAGATTGTCGGTGATACCAGCTAAGAACTCATATAAACGGATTTGTTGTAATATGTTATTGTATGTAGTGATATCCTTGGCACACGATATTGGATTTGGAATCCTTTTATCTATCTACTTCCAGGTAGATATCAATTTCCCATAAAAAATTTCAATCGAATCTTTCCCTTGTTTGATACTTGTTTCTTTGACGGTTAAATCGAAAATTTGAAGACTATCTCTTCCGCTGCTGAATAAGGTTTCTATGCTTTTCTTTAAATCTTTAGTTGTTTGTATAATCCAGAAATTGGTTTACAAGTTCTGAATGAATATTGTTTATAATCCAAGAAAATACCAGAATCTTTGTGTATCCACTTAGTATACTCCGGATCAGTCACGGAAGGAGGATCGGCAGTGATATGATTGAGCCGTCCTCTTCCATTTGTTCGCCTCTTAGGTTTTGATGATGACTTCACTTTTAAATAAACAAACATGTTTTAGAGATTATTTTGCAGGTAAATATCCGATTGTGTTAAAATCGTTGATGAAGCCTATGACTTGGTTCGTGGAAGTTGTACGTGTCATAAATATCCAAGAAGTTAGAAAATCGCTTAGGAAGTCAAAAGTAGACAGGGGGTCTACTGTTCCCAAAGTTGACAATCTGACGGAAGTTGTAGATGGAGACAGTACACTTTTCCTTTGTGGAAAACAAGGAGATCATCCTTTAAACCAAAGAATGTGGTGACCACTTCAAAACCGCTTGAGTTAATCCATATAGATCTTTGTGGACCTATGAGAACTCAAAGCCGCAGTGGCAAGTGATATGTTTTTGTTATAGTTGATGATTACAGTAGGTTTACATGGACTTTATTTTTAGTATCTAAAGATGAAGCCTTTAACGAGTTTGTTTCTTTTGCAAACAAAATACAAAAATCCAGTAATAATCAACTCATTAACATAAGGTCAGATCATGGTAAAGAATTTGAAAATTCAAGATTCATAAATTATTGTAATGAACATGGTATAAGTCACAATTTTTCCGTACCTAGAACACTACAACAAAATGGTGTGGTTGAAAGAAAAAATAGAACATTAGAGGAAATGCCTAGTTACATGTTGATTGCAAGTGGTCTACCTTAAAATTTTTGGGCCGAGGCTGTTAATACTGCATGCTATATTTTGAATCGAGTATTGATAAGACCAATCACTTCCAAAACTTCCTATGAATTGCTTAAAGGGGCAAAACCGAATATTTCCTATTTTCGTATATTTGCATGTAAATGTTTTATTCATGTTAATAGAAAACGAAATATAGGGAAGTTTGATGAGAGAAGTGATGAAGCAATATTCCTTGGCTACTTATTACATAGTAAAGCTTACAGAGTTTATAACAAAAGAACAATGTGCGTAGAAGAATCCGTTCACATTATTTCTGATGAAACTAACTTTTCAACAAGTGGACAGGATATAAACAATGTTAAAATAGGTCTTGCTAATCTTGAAGATGATGAAGAAGAAATGAAACAACAGGATCAAGGAACATCAGGAGATCAGCCCATTCAAGAAGATGCAGAAAGGTCTGATCAAGATCAGGAACTGCCAGTTCTATAGGACCAGCAGACTGTTCCCAATCCAGCTGTTCCCACAAATGAGCAAGTTGATTCAGTAGCTGAACAGAATAACAATCAAGTGAATGATCCAGAGCATTCTACTGTTCCCACAAGGGAATTTGTGCCTAAACCTTGGAAATATTAAAAATATCACCCACTTGATTTGATTGTAAGTGATTTGAATAAAGGAACACAAACTAGATCCCAAATGAGAAATTTCTGTGCACACTTTGCGTTCTTATCAACACTTAAACCCAAGAATCACGAAGAAGCCTTAAAAGATTCTAAATGGGTTGTTGCCATGCAAGAAGAGTTAAATGAATTTGAAAGAAATAAAGTATGACACTTAGAACCAAAACCCAAGCACAAGAAAGTAATCGGACTAAAGTGGGTTTTTAGAAACAAATTAGATGAGCATGGAATCATAGTAAGAAACAAAGCAAGGCTCATGGTTAAAGGGTACAATCAACAAGAAGGGATTGATTATACCGAGACATTTTCTCCTGTAGCAAGGTTAGAGGCTATTAGAATTTTAATTTCTTTTGCTGCTTTTATGAACTTTAAATTATATCAAACGGATGTTAAATGTGCTTTCTTGAATGGTTTTCTTGATGAAGAAGTCTTTGTGGAACAATCTCATGGCTTTGAAAATTCCTCTAATTCGGATCATTTCTATAAGCTTGATAAAGCTCTTTACGGGCTAAAACAAGCTCCTAGGCAGTGGTATGAAAGATTACTTAAATTTTTGATTAAAAAAAACTTTATTAGAGGAAAAATTGACAAAACCTTATTCTTTAAGAATAGAGGTTCTGATATTTTAGTTGTTCAAATTTATGTTGATGATATTATTTTTGGTGCTACCAATGATTTGTTATGTAAAGAATTTGCTAACCTAATGGGCGCTTAATTTGAAATGAGCATGATGGGAGAATTAAATTTCTTTCTTGATTTGCAAATTAAACAAACTGAAAATGGTATCTTTATTAATCAACAAAAATATATAAAAGAACTTTTTAAGAAATATGGTCTAAACAATGCTAAAACCAATCATACACCTATGGCTACAAATGTTAGATTAGATGAAGACTTAAAAGGCATTAATGTTGATCAAACCATGTATCGAGTCATGATTGGTTCTTTATTATATCTAACTGCAAGTAGACCCGATATTTCATTTAGTGTTGGTTTATGTGCTAGATTTCAATCTAACCCCAAAGAATCACATTATACAGCAGTAAAAAGAATTCTAAGATATTTAAAGGGAACAGATGACTTGTCCTTATTTTATCCAAAAAGTGATGTCTATGACTTGAAAGGTTATAGTGATGCAGATTATGCTGGAGATCTTGTTAATAGAAAGAGCACATCAGGTATGGTACAATTTCTTGGCTCATGTTTAGTATCATGGTGTTCCAAGAAACAGAACACTATTGCACTATCCACCATTGAAGCAGAATATGTGGCAGCAGCAGCTTGCTGTTCCCAAATGCTTTGGATAAAACAACAGCTAAGAGATTTTGGTATTAAGATTGAATGCGTTCCTATTTATTGCGATAATACCAGTGCCATATGCATATCAAAAGATCCAGTGCATCATTCAAGAGTAAAACATATACACATAAGACATCAATTTCTTAAGGACAATGTTGAAAATAAGAATATAATAGTCAAGTATGTTAATACTAATGAGCAAGTTGCAGATATCATGACTAAACCACTTCTGAGGGAACAATATGAAAAGATGAGATTGGAACTTGGTATGATCAAGCTTCACTAAAGTTAACGGCAAGAATTCCCCATGAAGCACTATGAAAGTGAAAAGGTTAAATCATCCACAAAACCTTGATTGAAAATCAATTATTGAAGGGATCAGGTATACAGTTAATAAATTACGTACTATGAATGTCTTCTTGATTACATGTTTTGAATTGATCAGACCAAAGCAGCATGTGTTCGTTATATGTTTCCATTCTTATCACAAAATAATATAATAATGTCATTTTTCAATTTTTATAATTTTCATAATTTTTCTTATAGATGGTCAACTCAATTTAATAAAATAATGGGAATTGGATTTATTTACTCAATCTATGAATCTACCCTCCAACTCTTCATTAACAAATTGATTTCACATGAACTAATTAATGCCATGAAGAATTAAACCTTTAGTTAATCGTCTCCTCACCCATATTAACCCTTTTCTCACGTCACACCTCTCACATCTACTCATTTCCCTCAGCAAACATCACTCATTACCTTCCTTCTCTCAAAACACTTTCAAAATCACAATGAAGACACCAAAGACCTCAAACTCCGGCAAGAAGATGAACAAGAAAACACCACAATCCTGTAAAATTTCACAACCGAACCTCTTAAGGTGGTTCATCCTTCACCACAGATTGATGCTCCACCATCCTTATCCACTGCAACCAATAATGAAACCCCAATTCCATCCACAGTACATGCAGGAACCAAACGCCAGATCTCCACACCAAAAGGTGGTTTATCATCCAGACCAACCAAACGTTCGAAGATTACTGATCCCGATAGTGCTGAAGAAATATCTAAGGAAATGTTAGTAGGGTTTGGTTTAGATAAGTACTGGTATGATTCTACTCCCTTCCTACAACTTCACGCCATTTTACAAAATCAAAAATGGGAAATATTAATGTCGAATTTTTGTTGCAACCCAATATTCCCAAACCTAATGCGTGAATTTATCTTAAACTTTTCTATAGATAGTGGAGTATATTCAAGCACTGTTAAGGAAATAAAAATAGATTTTAACAGTTTGATGTTGGGGGAATGGTTCAATGTTCCTGCTGTTGGTTTTGATACATACCATATTGGTTCGAAAATTGTGTTTTCTTGAATTAATGAAAAGACTGTTCTAAAATTTTTTTAGGAATTGATCAAAAGAAAGGAAAGATTAGCCACAATATTCTGTCTCCTTTGCACAAATTGTTATATAACATTGCTCGTAGATTTATTTTACCATGCAATTCTAAGCATAGTGAAGTAAGCCTACGTGATGCTACCTTGATTTATTGTATGGCTAATCACATAAAAATAAACTTTTCTTCTTTGATGATTTCACACTTGTCGGACTGCATTGAGAAAAAGAGTATGGTTGGATATGGACGGTTAATGACCTGGATTTTCAGAAAATTTGGTGTTCCTCTAGATGGCTTACAGTTCCCTATGGGTCCTAATACAAAAATAGGTGCCAAATGCTTACACAACCTGCACCTAAAATTGAATAATGAAGGGATACTGGTACACGACGTGGAAGAGGTTGTTGATGTTGAATCAGAAGAGGAGAAGGTTGAGGAAGTAAGGGAACAACTAGTTGAGGAGGAAAAGGAGTAGGAGCTTGTTCCTACTGCCACCACTGAAACGGCAGAAACCTGTTTTCAAAGGGAACGGGGGGAGGCAGCAAGTAAGGGGGAATCAGAAGAGAAAGGAGAAGCTATGGAGGATGATGATGATTACACTCTAGGTAGTGACTCAAGTGATGAGGAGGTTGAGATGACTATGAAGAAGCAACTAGGTTTAATACAGAGGAAAAGTAGGAGGTTGGCTTCTAAATGTAAGGTTGTTATGGATGATGACATCACCTCTCACAACATCCCTGAGCCTACAACAAATGCACCTCCTTCTCCCAAACCAGCCACACCACCATCACATCAAATTCCATCATCACCACCATCACCTATACAGTCTACACCACCACCATTTCCAACACACACTTCACCAGGTATAGGGTGTGCTAACTCTAATTATGTTCCTGCAGCTTCTCTAGACTCCATACTCTCTAAGCTCAATAACCTCCAGTCTCAATTTTTTGCTTTTCAAGACAAAACTCGTGTCTCACTTGCCTCAATTACTGATCAGCTCATCCAGATGGAGAACCGTCTTGGTGCCAAGCTAGACACAGTTGAAGTGCAGACTGAGTTCATAGATGAAGATGACTGCTCCCTGATTCCTCTTCCTTCACTGTTTTTATAATTTGTTGGCCCTTCTATCTATCAGTCAAAATTATCAAACAATTTCAAATGTACCATCCGCGGTACTAAGTTGTATTTATTATGTTGAAAAAGTTGCTACAATTTCTTTGTTTTATATTGGTCTATGATGTTAAATATATGCATATCTGGATTGCATTTCATGGTGTTTGCTTTCATTTACTGTTTCTGAATTTCTTCAATGGCAAAATCTATATGGTTTATGCTGTGGTTTGACTATCCCAGTTCTTTTTGATTGATGACAAAAGGGGGAAGAATGCACAAACTTAAGAGAAGTTGTGAATACAAACTTAAGAGAAGTTGTGAATACACAGTTTCATAACTTGATTGATTTATATTGCTCTAATAATGGAAGTTATTCTTTGATAATGGTTTGTCTTGTTTGCTGTGATGATGAATTGTTCTAATAACTGTTTTGAATGCTCTGTTGATAGTTTTATAAGATAATTATGGATATATGAGTTAATGTGCTACATATGTGATGCTCTGATGATATCTAAGCTATCTACTTTGATTATGATGATTGTTAATCTGATCATGTACTAACTGTGTTTATGCTAAGTTTTAAACTTTGTGTTGTTTGTGTTTGAGTTTATAATTAATTGTTTTGAATTCGTATTCACTGTTATTACATCTTAAATACTTAGTGATTTATGTTAACTATCTTTTGGAAATTATTTAAAAACATATATTTGATATTATGTTTTTATATACTATATGGAGTAAACTGTTTCACTATGAATGCTTGGTAAATTATATTGTAACGAGTTGATTTACTAAGTTATTTAGAGTTGCTTTAATCTCTAGTATGCTCTAAGAATTTTTTTTTACTCTATTTTACTTAAGTTTGTTTTTAAGTTTGTCTTCATCAAAAAGGGGGAATTTGTTGGCCTCTTAGGTTTTGATGATGACTTCACTTTTAAATAAACAAACATGTTTTTGAGATTGTTTTGTAGGTAAATATCCGATTGTGTTAAAATCGTCGATGAAGCCTATGACTTGGTTCGTGGACATTGTACGTGTCATAAATATCCAAGAAGTTAGAAAATCACTTAGGAAGTCAAAAGTAGACAGGGGGTCTACTGTTCTTAAAGTTGACAATCTGTCGGAAGTTGTAAATGGAGACAGTACACTGTTCCTACGTTGCAAGTTTGGAGAAGACATCGGCTGGAAAACTGCAAATAACTTATTTTCTGTTTTTAAGTTGATGTAACGGTTAAAAGCTAAATTAGTTGCTTAATTTAATAATAAGTTGGTTGGCAAAACTATTTTTAGTCATCTAAAAATAACCTAAGACTCATTCTTTGATTAGAAAAATTCTCCACTTAATAAGGATCTCAATATTGGCTCCTATGCTATTTTTAGTATGATGGAACCACAACTCTATTTTTCGAGTATAGCAACCGTGGCAGCATATTCAAGTATTCCAAGTAACCTCTTCTTTATTTTAGGAACAAGGAATAATTGAAAGTTATCATACTACGGTATTTTGCTCTATAAATAGAAGTGCTCCTTGATTGAACCGAAAATCCAAGAGTGTCCTAAAAAGGTGAGATCAAAATAAGAAAAATATCTTATGCATACAATTACCAATTAATTTATTATATTTTTCTTATGCAACTATTTAATTTTTATCCTTTTTGAGAATATGGTCTTGTAAAGGTATTTGAGTGTTTTGTTGTAACTAGACTTAAGGGAAGTCTAGGGGAGAAGAGAAGCTTCAAGTGAAGCGTGAGAAATAGAAGAGAAAGAGAAGGAGAAAGAGAAGAGAAAGAGAAGTAGGCCTAGAGTAGAGAAGCTTCGAGTGAAGCAAATTGTTTTATGTAATTGTAATTGATTGCCTAAAACATAGTAAGAGAATTATTGAAATCCCGGGGGGTCGTGGTTTTTCCTTCTTATTAGGCCAAGAAGGTTTCCACGTAAAATCGTTGTCTCCTTTTATCTTTTTCATTTTAAGTTTAAGTTTATTTTCTTGTTATAATTCCGCAAAAATTAGGGCTAAAAATCTTAAACTTGATATACAACAATTCACCCCCCCCCCTCTTATTGCGTCCATCTCTTGGTATTTCTACACCGTTAATGGCCAAATAGATCAATTTCGACTATTTCACATAATTTTGGTTGTTAAGTTTTTCGATAACTATCACATTTTGACTTGAGGACTCATTGGAATTTTGATTTGGTTTGTTTAATTGTTGTATGATTTGCATCAATTGATCCATTGGATTCGATTGTTGGTTTTCTTAGTTGTCTCCAAAACTATTTTCTGTACTCATCTTTTAGTAAGTGAAGAAACTATGGTCTGTGTTTTTGAATTTTCTTGATCAACTTTGAACCATAAGGCTCTGATACCATGAAAAATATTACTCAAGGGAGATTTCTGAATTTAAAATTGTATTCTTATATATTAAAGAAAAAAAATAATGAGCCCTATTTATACAAAATTTAACTTGAAGAAAAAACTAATACTTTCTAAAAATAACCTAACAACCTTCCTTAATAATAGGAAGTTAGAAATTAGTATAAAACCTAAATATAACTATTATTTTCTACACTAATACTCTCTCTCTCTCTCTCTACATAATACCTTTTTTACTCTCTATCCTCTTCGTTCTCAATTGTAATCATCATCAAATTGTATCTCCATTGGAGAACCTTTGAAGTAGCAATAAGACATCTACGCTTAGACAGTGGACGCAACCCAATTAGGATCTTTGTGTTGCTTTTCTTGATTGCTCAATTGGGGTTCTTAGGCTTGCACAAATTCAATTCTGTTTTGGGTGTTTGTATGAGACTTGTTCTTGAGACTTTACCTTTGGTCCTTGGGTGTTTAGTTGGTAATTTGTTCATTATCGATATGTGTTTGACACGGACATGATCTAGCATTAAAGAGATTAGAAAAATAAAGATTATCACTTTTTGGTGCTTTTAGATTTTAGTTTATCTTTTATGGTTTGATAACTCGTCCAACATTCAATTCGTCCTTTTAGAAAAAAAAAAGATTCAAGTGTTCAAATACTACATTTTATAAGTTTACTTTTACAAATTGGTCACATTATTAAGTTCTAAATTTTGATTTTAAAGAAATATACGAGAGCTTATTTTTATAAACAAAGTCGATTCATAAGCTACCAATACTTTTATAAGTTTACTTTTACAAATTGGTCACATTTTTTAGTTTTACAAATTTCGCTGACTTACATCATATTCTCTTAGCTATGCCATCAAGGGAAATCAATTTAAGTGTCATCTCTTAAAACTTCAATTCTATTATTCAGCTGTTATACATGTAATTTTTCGATTTATGTTAATTTTGTGTTGAAAAAGGAATTTTTAGGAGACTACGTGTGAAACACACACCTTATAATAAAATATACTTTTATGTAAGACTATAAAATGATAGAAATTGAATATGATAACCTTAATTTAATTCTATTGAGTATGAATGAAAGAAATAATGGGAAATGTTTAATATTTAAGAAAATTTAAGGGTTTACATAAAACACACGTATTTCACCAATATAATAAAATATAGTTTTATTAAAAACCATAAAGTGATAGAAATTAAACATGATAACCCTATTTTAATTTTGTTGATATGAATGAAAAATATTATGGGAAAGTTTTAGAAAATTTAAGGGTTATATATAACACACACCTATTTTCTTGTTAAAAAGTTTATTTTACTTCATTGAATATCAAATTTTACATATGCCATCAACCATATGTAGATTACATAATAGACCAACAGTGACCTACTTGACATCATAAAATAGTTACCTTGTTTGATCTATTTTGCTTCATAGAATTTCAAATTTCACATATGCTATCAAACATATTTTGCTTCACAAAATACATACTTGACATTAACTACTTTACTTCATAGAAAACAACTATTTCTTTATAGAATCATAATTTTCACACACGTAATTAAACAAACTTAGATTTTGCTTCATAAAACACCTACTTTTGCTTCATATAATATCAATTTTCACATATGCAATCACACATACGCAGATTACATAAAACACATGTCTTTTGCTTCATATAACACCTACTTTGTAGCAAAAGTACACAGGTTTTGATTCACAACACAAATTAGGATATGAAACTTTTGGTAAACTCGTATGTAGGAGCTTTAACAAGCAAATTAGTTGTTATAAAAGTTGAGCTTTCATAGGTTTGCTTTAAAAGCCTTAGTTTTTGTTTTTATTTTGAAATTTCAACAGATAGAGAAAAAGCAAGATAATATTTTTTTTCTTTTAAAAAAATAAAATGGAATATAGACTCCTTCTTTTAAGGTGTTTCACTAAGAAAGCATCTTTTAAGAGATTAAATAAAACGTAATTTATCAAATTCAAGGGAATGTACACAAGTACAATATATATACTTTGTGTACTAAATTCAAAATCAACGTCAATCAAGCATATAATGGTCCCTACGATGATTTGTGAATGTTGAAGAAACAAAAATGATGGAGTATAAAATTAATCTTGCACTAATTCAATTCTAGGTCACTTATTTCAAGCTAATTCAAATTACATCCCTATTTCAAGTGAAATACTTGCATATTTTATACAATCTATTGACCTAAAGTATAAAACAAATCTTAAACATGTTATGGATTCAAACTTTTTGTTGGGATAATATACGTTTAACATGATAGATTTTCATTTTGATATCATATTTATAATTTGCATGTTTGGTCAGCCCATATGATTTACTATAATGGCTTTGTTGAATTGAGATTGGATTTTATCTACTCTTTACTCTTGGTATATAATACTTCTAATAGATAAAAACCAATTTTAATTTTTAACCCTCAATTCAAACCTTTAATTGAGTTGGCTTTACAACATGGTATCAATTCAAACCAATTTAACATGGTAGCAAAGCGGAAAATTTGCTGCGCATGGGCTAAATATCCGCTCATATGTATTTGGTACTAGTAGTGTGGATGTCACCCTTGCTCAATTGAAGACTTTAGGCATCTATAATCGGGTCGAAGCTAATATCTTTTCCACTATGTCCAGATTAGAAAACGTTAAGGCTCAAATATGGGGATGAAAGTTGTTTAAACGGTCATTCTTGTATCATATATTCATAGAGGATCAATGAAAGTTAACAAGAAACAATTTCTCTTTCATTAATTTTATTTACGGAACGATATCATTAGAAAAAACCTACATTATCATCTGGTTATAAATTACCGTTGACTACCATACAGCACCAAAACAAAAATCAATTGAGTATGACTAACATTATGATTTCTAAACATCGGAATAACAAAAGAACAATAGACTTGTCTTATCCTCAAAAGTAGGATCAGTGAATTCAGTCTCTCCATCATGGTTTTCTTATAATAGGGGTCGGATTCTCTAGTGAGGTGAACATAAAGTTTCCAGAGAACAGGGCTTTTTTATCTGCAATGTGTAACCACAAATTGTTAAGACACACTGCTACCATAAGAAGAAAAATTCAAGAAATACGAGTAAAAAAATGATGCTTTAGACATAAACCCTCTTGGGCCTCATATAACTTCCTTAGTAAGATAACATAATTTGAAATGGGAGCACTGCATGTCAACACCGTCAAAAATATAGAGCAAGAACAGAAGCATAAACTAGAACACATCTAAATGACCACTTGGAAGACACAAAAAATCCCGTCAAAATACAATACCAAGTAACAACAACAAAGAGGATCATGGGTTAAGAACAATGTTTCATTTACGACCTTGGTCACAAAGTAATGCTACTTCGATAAACTAAAAGGCACAGACAAATCAAGGCAGAGTATGAAGGGGAGCAAGCAAAGATTGTTTATTCACATCGTTTTGCAGGGGTGTGACTTATGAGCACTTCCTAGTGACTCAGTCCGATTCGTTTTTCGAATCAACCCCCGTCGTCAAGAGCTTTCTGGAGTTCTTAACCTTCTAGAATTCTCTTGTACACACTAGAATAATGTAGAGTATTGTACATACTTTTAGAATTATCTAGATACTAGTAGAAAGGCCTAGGGTAGGAGATGTCCTAGAATTCTCTAGAGACAACCATGTAGAGTAGCTTGTGAAAATCTCTAGAATTCTTTAGGGGCTTGGCCATCACTAAAAATATCCCAAGCCCCTTCCTTTGCAACTCACTTAAGTGGTGTACAAAGCATTCAAGCAATACAAAGTCTTTCCACAAAAACAGTCTTCTTCAAGTATTCTCTTTAGCATCTCCAAGTTAAAGCCTTTAAGTTCTTCATACCTAGGCATCTTTAGCCATTGACACTACAGTCGCACGGTTTTTACTAAGTCAATAAGTGAGCCCCTGACACGTGGTATCAGAGCCTCGTCTCAACTCCACGCCTTTACTAATCAAGCTACACTATGGCTGGTGAGTCAAAAGTAATGCAGGGACAAAAGGAGACGATCACTGCCCAAGGGACCATCGTAGGTGAAAAAGTCACTAAGAAGGGAAAGGCGAGAGACAAATCAGTCTCTGGAGATCCAGTAGTTAAAACAGAAAAGAGGTTGGCCCGACTCGCATTACAGATCGCGAAACACCAAGAACGTTGGCAGCAGCATCCCGACACCGTGAACGATATATTCATAATTTGCATGGAGCAATATAGGGAAGAATTGCTAGGGACCGTGCAACGAGTACGGGAGGAGATGCTTGGGGCTCTTAACGAAGTGGTGGACCAAAATGACGAAGCTTGTCAAGCTAATGCCTCTTTTATCACCACTCTCCAAGAGACCGTTGAAAGGTTTGAAGAATGAGCTCGACACAGCAAAGAATGAAAGAAGGAGGCTTAAGACACGACTTGATGCCAATAGGTCAAGTGGACTCACCAGGGTGAGTCCTCGATTGGAGCTGCCAAGACCAGATACTTATGGAGCGACACTTCGGGGCCATTGGGTTAGAAGACGACTCAGTAAGGATCTACCAAGCTTCTCTTTACTTAATTGATAGTGTCTTATCTTGGTGGAAGCGTATGTCCATGCCTATTGGGGACGAGGGCCCAATCATTACAACGTAGGAAGGATTTAAAGACGAGTTTAGGAAGCAATTCCTACCTGCTGATATGGGGGATGAAGCACGAGCTAAACTACGTCGCCTACTCCACAAGGACGGACATATTCGAGAGTATGTGCGGGAATTTTCGGATCTTATGTTGGAAATATTAGATCTGTCTTCTAAAGAAGCTCTTTTCTCCTTTATGGGCAAAACTAGAGCTTCAACGTAGGGACTTACAAGACATCAAAACCGCATTACGTGTGGCTGAGTCCCTCGTCGAGTATCAGAGGAAAGAAGGGTCCAAAGACAACAGTAAAAAGACACCTTTGGGCAAAGCTGGGGAGAACAAGGATAAATATCCCAAAACAACAACCGAGGTTAGGACTTCTTCCGGCAACACGTCCAAGGGGGATAAGTCAAAGATTTTTTGATGGTTGATTCTGTAACAAAAGCGGCAATCTCGATACGTAATCAACATTAATGATAATATTTACAATAACAATGCAGAAGTCTCAAAATGCCGATCTCCTAAAAACTTTTAAAAACTAATTTTTTTTTTAATAAACCATAAATATTACATCAAATTTGGAAAATAGAATATATATTGTTTGTTTCAAAGAAAATCATATTATTTAAAAAATTAAATACATCAAGATCATTAAACTTCAAGTGAATAACAAAATGCAGCTAAGTCCTTGATAGCATAAATAAATTGAAGCTGCGGCCTAGATCGGAACCTGAAACTAAATCTTGCAAAATGCTGCCATCCATAATACGGATGGCAGCCGATTGAATCGGTCAGAACCAAACGTCGAGCATAAGTCCCTATCCAGCTCAAAATACGAAAATTATACACTACATTTACAAAATAATAATTAAAGTACGAACTTATAATTAATTGAGACAACTATATATTTTTACTATATTCTTTTACTGTTCCATACCTTTAAGTCATTAAGATGCCATCCTTAACCCTAGTAGAAGTACATTCTTGCCACTGATACAATTTGGAAATCTTAATACTTAAGTAGGTTCATTTGGTCATTACTCATAACCGTACCATGCATCATAGCATAAACACTAATCAAGTTTATCATTGATCAACAAGCACAACAATATGACACTTGATATATGTAAGGGTCTTACACCGCATTTTACGTGCCGGCTAACACGGGCGCCAGAATTTTACATGTCGGTCCATGGTTCGACATTACCTTACAATCAGGGTCATTCAATCAATACTCAGATAAGTTCACACAAGCACATCACATTTAATTACTACTAGTTGACTTTGACTTTTACCAACTTCAGTGGTAACTTTATTTATCTAATAAGATATTTAATTAGAGTATTAAATTTACCTTTATACCCTTATAAGTTCACTAGTAAATTTTTACTCATTAAAATTTATTCAAAACATTATATTTAATAGTTTGCTTGTTAAATAAATTAGCACTGATAAATTAATTCTATTAATAGTCTCCAAATTAATTTTTGTTTACAAGTTGCTACTAAAAACTTTATTTCTCTAGAAATAAGTTCTCAAATCAACATTTCTAACTTTAAAACAAATAAAACTTGTATTCTTTTCACAAAAACAAATATTCTAATTAAAACTCAAGTAAAATTGTATTCTTTCGAGAAATTTTTTAAATTCAAAAAATTCACCAAAAATCAATATTTCAAGTTTAGAAAACAAGTAAACTTATTAAGTTCACAAAAATTAAATTTCTAATGATAAAACAAATAAAACTAATAATTTCACAAAATTAATTTTTTCAGTTATAAAACAAGTAACGCTTTATAAGTTCACAAAAATCAATACTTCTAGTTATAAAATAGATAAAACTTATATTTTCTCAACTATCAATATTTCATGTTATAAACCAATTAAAATTTGACACACAAATTAAAAAGACAAGTTTATTAAAAGTACTTTTACATCTTTTACATAAATTTTGGTCAAATAGTCAACTAAAAAATATTTTGTACTAACTAGCTATTTAATATCACAAAAATTACTTTTTATTATAAAATCTCATGTATTAAAGACAACACTTTAGTATTAATAGCTTACAAAAAATTTCTAAATATATATTTTTAACTTGTTGTTTTTACTATTATCATAAAAAAATAGCTTGTAATAATTAAAAATAGTAAACAAATATTTTTTTTATATATGATAGTGGACGAAAGGCCTATAAGTATTTGTTGGTATTTTTCACTTAAAACAACTTAATTTAATTAATTTATCATAGTAAATCCTAATTTTATATAACTAACATAATAACTAAAAAACATAGAAACTTTTACACAATAATCTAGAAATTTAATATAATTTTAAGAGTAAGCTTTAATATAAAAGATAAAGTATAATAACAACATCCTTAGCTTAACCATACTAAATAAAAAAAAAATATGTTCATAATTAACACACAACTTTATAAACTAATTTAAGGACTAACATAAAAATGTTAAGAATAATTCTTCATAACCATTCTTAAATATAATAACATTCCTACATAACTCATAAACATAGTAATACTAGCTTCTAACATAGATAGTACTTAAAATCACTAGTATATAGTAGTTCAACCAACTTTCTAATTATGTCCAAATATTATTAATTAACATATTAAAAATATTTTTAGCATAACCACACTAAATTTAATCTTAATCATAATTTCTTTAAATATATTTTATACTTTGCATATTATAAAGTAAATATAATGTAAAATTCCACATAAAGAGTAGGGTAAGAGGTTATACCATACTAACACCAAGGATTAGTACTAAGTACTAATTAAGGAGATAGTAAAAATAAGTTTCTCCAAGTAGTGCTCCAAAATTAATACTCCAAGCTTGAAGCTCCAAACTCCAAATGCTAGTACTTTTAAGCTCCCAAAGCAAATATCCAACTTTTAAAAAATAATGATCCTCTAAGTACCCACAGTAATGACACAATAATGATCTAAAATAATTATAATTTAAGTTAAATAAAGATTGTTCTAACCTCCGTCTTCTTAAATATATTCAACTAATTAATATTAGAGATTTTTTTTAAGTAATATTATCAAGTTAAAGAAAGATAAATGGCCTATTGGCTCTTGAAACTCACGGCAAGAGTGGGTTATTTGTGCTAGATGAGTTTTGACTCAACTTGTATGAAGATACTAGGACATAAGCTAGTATATAAAGATGAATCTTAGAAACGAAGAGGTAAGGAGTAGGATGAAAAGAATTGCATCAATACGCCCCAAATCTTACCTCCATATCTACTAGTGTGCGGATGTATGATTTGTTTTGCCAAATTGCATAACTTGTGTAAGTAGGCAAATATAAAATATTTGAGTAGGTTTGATTGAGGTTAACTTAGGTAATTAAGATTAGTTTAGTTGCAAAAATAGCTTAAAATTAGATCAAAGTTTATAATAAATATAAATATAAAAAAAAATACTAGTGTAGAATAGTTTAAATACAAGTATTAAAGTTGTTAAAATAATCTTTAACGAAATTAATTAAGAATAAAGAATTTTTTTATTTTATTTTTTTAAACGTAAATTTTTAGTAAATTTTAAGTTAATTAAATGATCTAAATTAGTAATTAAAACTTTTAAAATAATAAATAAAAAAATTAAAGTTTCATATTCGAATTAATTTAACAAATCAGACATGTAAAAGGAAAATAATAATAAAAAATTCAAAAATTGTATTGGATATTAAATTAATTTAGAGTCTAATAAACTAAAAATTTTAAATTAGTTCAGAAAGGAATAATTAGTTGAAATAAGATTTTAGGGATTTAGTAAAGTTGGATTAGTTCAATAATCAAATTAGGAATTAAATTGAAGGAATTAAGAATTAAGAATAGAAAATTCGAGTCTGCTACAGTTTTTGTGCAGAGGGCCGCACTTGGCACATAACTGCCCGACTCGCACTAAGTTGGCCACATTGGCCCAAGAGCTGAGCCAAGAAAAGGAGAAGCAAGTAACGCGTCTACACCGCTTGTATGCCATCAATACCAGCTCCGAGACACGAAAGAGACACTTGTATATAGAGGCCAAATTCAGAGACAGGATGAGATGGGGACTGCTCAACACCGGGGCCGACACAAGCTACCTAAGTGAAGGGGTCGCTCGTGAACTTGGGAAAAGCTGGGGGCCAAGCAAAGGTCATTTTAAGAGCATTAACGGTACATGGATGAACCTGGTGGGGGAAGCCAGGAACGTTCCGCTCTCTATCGGGACATGGTTAGGTACGACCAACTTTACCATCGCACCAATGGATGATTATGAGTTGGTGTTCGAAATGGAGTTTCTTGACCAAGTAAAGCCACTACTAGTTCCGGGTAAAGACACCATGTTAATTATGCACGAAGACAGGCCTTGCTTGGTTAAGTTCAAGAGGGAAGGAGAGCTTAGTCCCAATCAAGAAAAAAAGGGACTAACCCATGGGGAAAGAACATTTGCTGCCATGGTGTTTGAAGAGGAGCTGCCAACTGATAAACCAGCAAATGAGGTATTAACTCCTCCTATGATCGAGGGCGTTTTGAAGGAGTTTCAAGACGTTATGCCCGATGAGCTGCCAAAGGAGCTTTCTCCGAGACGAGAGGTCAATCATGAGATCGAGCTTATAGAGGGGGCAAAGCATGTGGCCAAAGCCCCATATCGTATGTGCCCTACTGAGCTAAAGGAGCTCAAAAGTACAATCAAAGGATTTGTAGTATAGGGGTTACATCAGGCCTTCGAAGATCCCTTCGAGCGCACCTATGTTATTTCAACGCAAAAAGGATGGGAATCTTCGAATGTGTGTCGACTACTGGGCACTGAACAAGCTAACTGTCATGAACAAGTATCCAATTCTTCTTATTACAGATTTATTTGATCGGCTACAACAAGCAAAGGTGTTCTCAAAGCTAGATCTTCGAAAGGGATACTTACTAGTTAAGAATAGCAGTAACACCCCGGCCCCTAGGACTGCTGGTGACTAATCATGGAGACTGTAGACTAGCTCCACAAACCAACACAAGTCTTTCCAGCGCACTTTGGCCTCACTCGTGCACGCCCGAGAAAACTTTCTAGGAGATCACCCATCTTAAGATTGCTCTACACCAAGCACACTTAACTGTGGAGTTCTTAGCAAATGGGCTCCCATAAAAAGAAGATGCACCTTGTTGATATGAGTAGTCTATCAATCCTTTTTAAAGCTAAATTTGGGGCATTACACTCACCCCTACTTAGAAATACAACGTCCTCGTTAGACTGTAATTTCAGGATTTTTTCCCTCGCAAGGTGCACAGAACACAATCAGCCACGGTCGCAAGGTTGCTCTGATACCATTTGTAACACCCCGGTCCCTCGGACCGCTAGTGACTACTCATGGAGACTATAGACTAGCCCCACAAACCAACACAAGTCTATCCAGCGCACTTTGGCCTCACTCGTGCGTGCCCTAGAAAACTTCCAGGAGGTCACCCATCCTAAGATTGCTTCACATCAAGCACGCTTAATTGTGGAGTTCTTAGCAAATGGGCTCCCATGTAAAGAAGATGCACCTTGTTGATATGAGTAGTCTATCAATCCTTTTTCAAGCTAAATGTGGGTTATTACACTACTACATATTTTCATTATCAAATTTACCCGTTATTTCAAAGTATATTTACTTGTAAATTCTAGAAAAAAAATTTTGATGAACCAAAATACTTTCTATAGTAACCCATGATGCACCTTGTTGATATGAGTAGTCTATCAATTATGGGAGGCCCCAACAAAGGCCACTGAACTAAGATCCTTCTTAGGCCCTGTCAACTATTACCGATACTTGCCACTCTCAAAAGGCATATAGGATAGCGTTTCGACAGATTTCATAGTAAGCTTGCCACTCTCAAAAGGCTGCACTAACGTCCTAGTCAATGTTGATCGATTGTCAAAGTATACAGTTTTCGTCCCAGCATCGAAAGAATGTTGTCAAATATTGGGGACTTCCTACATCAATAATAAGCGACTGGGATTCCAAGCTTACCGGGAGGTTTTGGCATGAACTTTTTCGCCTGATGGGAACGGAGCTAAAGATGTCGATAACAATGCATTCACAAACGGATGGACAGACAGAGCGTATCAACGACATCTTAGAATTCTACCTCCGTCACTATGTGGAAGCAAATCAAAAGGATTGGGCAACCCTCTTGGACATTGCCCAATTCTCCTATAGCCTGATGAGGAGCAAAAGCACGGAAAAGAGCCCACTCGAGATAGTCCTTGGTTTCCAACCATCAACACCAACGGACATTGTTGGAGGTTACAAGGGCAATAGCCCACCAAGATATGAATTTGCCAAGGATTGGCAAGAACGAGCAAACGAGGCAAAGTTATATCTCGAGAATTCTGCGAAGAGAACAAAAAAATGGGCTGATAAGAAGTGCACGCATCGGAAGTTTGTGGAAAGGGACCAAGTAGTAGTAAAGTTGTATGAACAAGGGCGTGTTTAAGGCTTACACAAGGAACTTATGCGAAGATACGAAGGTCCTTTTACAATCATCAAGAAAGTAGGCTCCGTAGCCTACAAGCTAGATTTACCCGAGGCATACTCAAAACTTCATCATGTGTTTTATGTGAGCATGCTCAATCCATACAAAAGGACCCCATCCAGGAAGATCGAAACATATCCATTTGCGCTCCAACATGTATACGGGACCAATGCGACAAGGTTGCCGAGGAGATACTTTCCGAGAGAATCATGCGCAAGAGAAACGGCGCAGCCATCAAAAAATACTTGGTAAAATGGAAAGGTCTACTGATGAGCGAGACCAGTTGGGAACCAATTAAGCGCTTATGGCAATTTCAAAAGCTCATTGAAGAATTCAAAGCTGCTGAAGCATCGAGGACAATGCAACATTCAGGTGGGGGAGAGTGACACGGTTCGACTCGTTTCTCGAATCAGCCCGTGTCGTCAAGAGCTTTGTGGAGTTCTCAGGAAGCTTCTAGGACTCTCTTGTACACACTAGATTAATATAGAGTATTGTACATACTTGTAGAATTATCTAGATACCAGTAGAAAGGCCTAGGGTAGGAGATGTCTTAGAATTCTCTGGAGAATACCATGTAGAGTAGCTTGTTAAAATCTATAGAAATCTTTAGGGGCTTGGCTATCACTATAAATACCCCAAGCCCCCTCATTTGCAACTCACTCATGTGGTCTACAAAGCATTCAAGCAATACAATGCTTTTCCAGAAAAACACTCTTCTTCAAGTATTCTCTTTAGCATCTCCAAGTTAAAGCCTTTAAGGTGTTCATACCTAGGCATATTTTCAACGCTGAGCTAGTGCAATCTTTAGCCATTGACACTAGTGTCGCACAATTTTCCCTAAGTTAATAAGTGAGCCCGTGATACTAGCACACAGAAAATATCAAGTTCTCTAACTCATAGAGAATAATACAAATAGAATTTTAGCACAATGATCAACTGAGATCACTTCCCTATAGTCCTAGATTCATTAGCGTCCCATTAAGCAAGAGCTTAAGTTGATGAAAATTGTAAGGAATATGAGACACAAGTGATCCTGGCACAACCATCCATTCATTTGGAAATTCTTTTGAATCTTAATTTCAAAAATGTTGGACCTCTTGAGTTTTGATGATGACTACACTTAAGCAAATATGTGTTTAGAGATTGTGTGCAGATCGATATCCGATTGTAATTATGATCGTTGATAGTACCTATGGCTTAGTTCATGGAAAAGTACGTGTCAAAAGGATTCAAGAGATGTTAGAAGAGTATATCACTTGGGATGTAAAATGGAGACAGGAAGTCTACTGTTCCCAGGTTGGATGTTCTAGCAAAACTGGATTTTGGAAACAACGCACTGTTCCCAAACTAAAGTCAGCCAACATTAACTAATAAATTCTGATTTTTATTATTTTTAGTTAATGTATTTAAATTAATTTGTTGCATTTATTTATTATAGTTAATTGGCAAAAAGTTTGTAAAAATTACTTTATGTATGAGTTTCTAAATAAAGATCCTTTATTTTAGGATCTATATTTAGTAAATGACTATATTTAGCTAAGAAGGAATAATAGCTAATTTTAAGGGATCCTTAGCTATTTTTAGCTAAAGGTAACCGTCCCTAATATTAGTAATAGGTAACCATTTCTATTTTTAGTAAAGATCAACCGTTTCTATTTTTAGTAAAGTTCCAGCCGTTATTATGGGAACAGGAACTGTTGCTGAAGAAACTGCTGCTTAAGGGAACAGAACCTATTATTAGAGAACAACGGTTATTGTTGTTTTAACCGTATGCTTGATTTATTCAAGTCTTGTGGAAATAACCGTCTGGTAATTTAATCCACATTATTCCCATGATTATTTTGGATAAGGAATAATGGGTTGGAATATTCCTTTTTATTAGGGAATTTAGCTCTATAAATAGTGGACTCGGTTATTCTTCAAAACTTGCCTTAGTATGAGCCATTAAATCATATGTAATTTTGGGAGAATTTTTACAAGAAAATTTTGTTTTAAAAATGCCAATTAATTTATAATATTTTCTTGTGTAACTTACTGATTTATTTTTAGAGAATTTTTATCCTTTTGTAAGGGTTTTTGAGAGAATCTTTGTAACTAGACTTGGGTGAGTCTAGGGGGAATTAGAAAGCTTCTAGTGAAGCTAGAGAAGAGAATAGCTTTAAGTAAAGCTAAAGACATAGCTCTTAGTGAAGCTAGTGTGGTGTTTAGCTTTTAGTGAAGCTAAGTTTGTTGCTTTGAGTGAAGCAATTTGAGAGAGAAGTTGGCCTAGTTGATTCGCTTCGAGTGAAGTAAGATGTTTAATGTAATTGTAACGAGTTGCCTTAAACATAGTGGAGAATTTAGAAATCCCGAGGGGTCGTGGTTTTTCCTTCTATTTAGGCCTAGAAGGTTTCCACGTAAAAATCGTTTGTCTCTTTTAATTATTTCGCTCTAAGTTTAAGCTTTATTTATTTTATTCAATTCCGCAAAAACAGGGCAAAAACACTTAAACTAGTAACACCAATAATTCACCCCCCCCCCCCTCTTGTTGTTGTTCCCGTTCCTAATTGAGTCTAAAAAAAGTCTGCCTCTCTTTGCGTCTTGTGAGCCTCGAGCTCAAGCTTGCTGAAAACACCTTGGCTAGGAGAGGCAAACCCCACTACAGGAGCCATGTAGTGTGCCTTAATGCGTTTCACGCCTTGGTGCGCCTCAATGAGTTTCACGCCTTGTGTACTCGGTTTGCCTCCTCGTTGGATTGATTAATTAACTTAAGCTTTTTTGTTTGAAAAAGAAATAAAACGCGAGACCCAAATTCAATTGAATATGAAGTTCAAGAAACTCATCATCATCATCATACCCAGAGTATCCCGCTCATAGAAATACTATGGTCAGGGTCTGGGAGGGAAGGAGTGTGGCAACCCATACCCATAAATGAAGATGCGGCCAAAGAGTCCCCCGGCTCAAGATTGATCCACAGAATGATATGTCCCTGCAACGAAGAAGGATTAGTGAAACTTAAATTTCCAACTTGTATCTTACTATACAAGCTTGGCCCTTAAACATAACAAAGTGGAAAGAAATAAAATACATATATATAAATAAAATAACTAGATAAAAACGAGTAAAAGAATGATACGTAAAAGGCAAAGATAAAAACAACAACATCAACTGGTAGGCGAAAGGGGGTCAGTGGTCTAAGACATGGATAAGGCACCTCCAACTACTCCTATACTTGGTTAGGTCCACCGAGAGGTGTAGATCATTCAAGTCATTTTTTATTTGCTCCTCCCACGTTCTTCTCGGTCTTCCTCGACTTCTCTTACCCTCCAGAATGATGCTTTCAATCCTTCTCACGGGAGCGTCAAAAGTCTTTCTCTGCACATGCCCAAACCATCTCAATCTATTTACATGCATCTTTGCAGAAATTGGGGCAACTCTTAGTTTCTGTCTAAACTCTTGGTTCCTAATCCTATCCATCATTGTGTTGCTTCATATCCACCTCAGCATACGCATTTCTGTAACTTCCATATTATGTTCAAAAGTCTTCTTTACGGACCAACATTCTGTCCCATACAGCAAAGCCGGCCTAATTGCACCTCGGTAAAATTTACCTTTTAACCTACTTGGAAACTTCCTATCACATAGTACCCCAGTGGCTGCTTGCCACTTAAGCCAACCCGCTTGTATTCGATGAGTAACATCTCCATCAACCTGCCCATTACTTGGAATAATCGATCCCAAATACTTGAACATGGTTGTACTTGCAACTACTTCTTCATCGATGGTCACCTCTGGCTCCCCTATCTGCGATGTCCCACTAAAGTCACGTCGCAAATATTCTGTTTTCGTACGACTTATGCGCAATCCTCTACCTTCTACAACTGCCCTCCATTCTTCCAATTTATTTTTAACTTCCTCCTTGGTTTCTACTACCAACACGATATCGTCAGCAAATAACATGCACCACGATACAGTCTCCCAAATCGATTTAGAAATCTCTTCCATAATAACCATAAAAATAAAAGGGCGTAATGCCAATCCCTGGTGTAATCCTACCTTGATTGGGAAAGACTTTGTTATCCTCATCGGTGTTTGAATGTTATTTGGTACTCTGTCATACATATCCCGTATAGCCTTATTGTACCTATGTGAAATACCTCTAGCCTTGAGGCTATCCCAGATGATGGCTCGTGGTATTCTATCATACGCTTTCTCCAAGTTGATGAACACCATATGCAAATCCTTCTTTCAATCCCTATATGCTTCCATTAGTCTCCTTAAAACATGAAATTCAAGAAACTATTGCTTCCATAAGGTGAAGAAGAAAATAACATTGGATATTCTTCTTATTTTCATTACCATAGTAACGTGCTAAAGTAGTTGTTATTGCAATGATATTGAATGTATCAAGCTTGTTGCTATTATAAAATAAATTCATGTTATTTTAAGTATTATATACTAAACAATCCTTGTGTGATGCACTATCTTTTTTTTCATTATATTGTTTTTCATTATTTTAAAAAACAAAGTAAATGAATTCTAAAGTATTGGTTATTGATTTTCAATGAATTATTAATCACAATAGCTAATACTTAATTCATTTTTGATTTTTAAATTACTTATTTATAATTATGAGTTATGTATGATGTATGATGTTAAACAATATTATTTTAATATTATTTTAATCTTTAACAAGTAAGCATAACACACTATATTAAAAATAAATTCTAGATTTAATAAATTGTTTTGAACACAAATTTTAAAATTAATTCATATGAAATAATTTAAATGATGATAACATTCGTATATTAAAAAATTATTTAAATAATAATGCGAATATAAAATAAAAAACACCTTGCCTTGTATATAAGACTATCTCAATGTTGAAACGGGTCCATTTAATTAGCTCAATTATCTTATTGATCACTTTAAGATTGTAAATGACACTTTAAGATTATAAGTGATTATATTATAATACTATAAAAAGTGATCAATTTAAAAATGTAAGTTGTCAATTTAAGATAATACACAAAAATTATTGCATGAGACCGTCTCACTATCAAATGTGTCTCACATGTGTGCTAAATGACCCAATTAATACAAATTTAAACAAAAACATAATATAGACTCGTTTTTTAAGGTAGTCTCACTGAGAAACGATCTCTCATAAGAGTATATATATTATTTTAAAATAGTAAGTGTACAATAGCCAACCCAATAGAAATGATATTCACCGTGCAAAATCTGTCCCCCTTAAGAATTTGTGAATTAAAAAACATTTAACTAATCACAAGTAATTGTATCTATTTTAAAAAAGAAAAAAATAGAGGAATTTATAGTCCAAATGAAACGACATGTATGCTTTAGCAAAAACCTACAACATGAAACAAATGCAAATTCAAATTTCCATTTTAGTTTTGATCATCATAATTTCATTCACCGTTTTTTCTCTCGTAGTAAAAATCCATTTCCTTGACAGTTGACATTAAAACCTTTATAGAATGTTGTATTTGGGTATTTGTTCAAGATCAAATTCAAGTGACTTTATGACATCAGTTTAATCCACATTCTTCCTTCAATTCGTTTGCTTCAATTTTCTGAAATTTTACTGTGCGTATTTGAAAAGTAAATTATGGAAATGGTTTGTTGAGGTTGAATTAAAAAACGTAGGTATGGGAAATATATATATATATATATATATATATATATATATATATATATATATATATATATATATATATATATATATATATATATATATATATATATATAACAATTTAGATCAGAAGAAGAAATATTAGGACGAAAAAAAAAAATAATATTTCATGTTATAAATTATGGAAAACCTCTTTGAATACTACATTTGTTGTAGTTCAACTAATATTAATGACGCCCTTAAAATTGTAATGGTGTAATGTTCCTTATTCATAATTATTATTAAAATGTAATTTCAAATTTCAATATATGTTATAGTCTCAATTAAAAGTTTTTAATAATGGTCATCAAATTAATTATCCTAATCATTTTTAGTCTTAATTATCCTTGCATTTAAGATTCTTATAGTCATTCTTTTTTCATGATGTCATCTTTGTTAAATGGAGATAAAAAAGTTTTTGAGAAACTGATAACTCATTAATTTTTGAGGTTGCTTATATTAGCTGTTTTTGTTTTAGTATTATGTATAGATAGATCTTTCCAAATTAATGTGAGCTTCTTAAAAGTGTGTTGCCTACCAAACGCTCACATCTTCGCCCAGCGCTTATTAGAACTAAGTTTTGAATTAGTAATATGTTAAAACTAGATAGATACTTGTGTATAACAAAGGTTTGTTTAAAATATATATGTGTAGAAATTTCAATCATAAATTAAACCACATTAAATTATATCACTACTCAAAATTTGTACTTCTTCCGTTCTTTTTGGCCCTTTCTATTCACTTTTTTTGCGAAGACAAATGCAAAATTTAAAATTAAAATAAGTTTTAGTTGTGGGTTTTTAAAAAGTTGATGATCAAAAATTATATATTAAAACGAATCTATTAAGATTCCACATGAATAAATTTTATCAAGATTTCACTAGAATATAATTTTTCATATAAATTGATGAGAATTTATGGTCAAAGTTTGACTTTAATATTTAATTATTTTATTTGAGAAGAATAAAAGAAGAACGGAGACGAGTATATGTTACCATGATTGTAATTACATTATCACAATATTACTACAATAAATGATTTTTTTTTCTACTTATGATTGGTATCAAACTACTTAAACTACTTCGTCTCTTTGATTTTGCAGAGAAATAGAGTGTGATTTAAGAAAAAAGTAGATGTTGGTAATAAATCAAGAACGAGAATAAATTAGGTGGATTAAATTTAAAAAAAAGGTTCAAATATATGGATGAGATTAAAAGAAAGTGATCAATCGTACCATTGTGCAAAAATAGAATTGATGCAACATAAATAAGACATAAAAAAATGCCAATTGAATCAAAATAAATGAAACGGAAGGAGTATTTATATATGATATTTAGCATAATATTAAATGACAAACGATTCATATATAAGAGTAGCTCACTAAAACGAATTTGGGAATAATTTATTTACATTCTATCCTATCAAAAGATTATTTGATTACAATTTCGTCAAATCCATGGTTACCTGCTGGACTATTAACTTATATAGGGTTATCTAATATAGAAAAATAATATATTATAGAACTTTTAGTTTTAGAATGTGCTCTTCTTTAAAATAAAGGTCATTTTTACTTATAATTTTGAAATTAAACTAATTTTGTAAATATAATATATATTTAAATATTGATTATTATTTTACTTATTTAAATATTGATTACTTATAAGAGGCACGAGACACACCGACGCGCAAAAGGTCATTTTTTCTAAGGCAAAGACCTGCGAGGTGTACGATTTCCCTAGAAAGCTCCATAATCAATTTAAAAACATATTTAATGCTTAAAAGTTAAAAGAACATGAAATTCATATTAAATAACATATATATAAGCTAAACACTACTTTAGCACATAAAGTAATACGATAACCGGAAAAGTCGATAACATAGTCTCGAGTTAACAAAAGAATATAAACTAGAACAAATACAAAGGTAAAGAAAGAAAATAGTGGTTTTTGATACTTAGAAATGTTTTGTGAAACATTTAAAAAAATTAAAATCAAAATCAAAATCATACGTCGACCAGTAAAGATACGACACTTCAAGCTTATTTTTGCTCTTCCGTTTCTCACTTCATATTTTTGCTTTAGGGCAAGAAAGGAGATATAATTTTTTTCTTTCCATTCAATAAACATGTAAGAATTGAGGGTTATTTCAGTTTATTAGGCAAAGACATGTTATCTATCAAAAATCACATCCTAAATATACGAGTAGCGCGAGATGCAAAAAGGTGCACCTTTGAAGAGCATTTGTGCCTAGAATCAAGGAGGCGTTATGTGATCACCTCTTAGCGATTTACATCTAGAGGAGCGCTTTTTAAAACATGGGGTCGCCAATAGTATCATCAAATCATTTTCATAAAATATGATTTTTTTTTATTTTTTTTTAAACGTGGAAACAAATTTTCGAAGTATTCTTTTTATTTTATAATAAATTCATAAATAATTATTAATAAAATAAAAATATGAAACAATAATTTATTACTACATATTTATATTGCAATTATTTAACATAATTATAATTTCTAACATCAAAGTATTTCATAAATAAAATTTTCTTAATGTTAATACTAATTATCTACTCACTAGAAATAAATATGAAAATGTCGACGACCTATTTCATCACATATTGAATGCTAAATGGGCAAAAAGTTGCCCTGGCAACAAACGGGCGACAACCCAAGGTGCGGACGCCATTTCGATGGACGCTAAAAGAAAACTGGACGATTGATAGTCACCATTTTCACGAAAAACGGGGCGACAACACTGGCGACGACACGTGCCCGTCGCTTAACCTCTCTGAAAATCGCGACCACCACCCCATCGTCCATCCCTCGCCACTGTCATCAGAAACTGGTGACCAACTTAACCCGTCGCCTTCCCCTCGCCATTATTTGCAGCACCTGGCTACCAACCTCCTGTCAACCTACCCTGACACCAGTTTTTTTCATTTTATTTTATTTTGGCATTTATTCGATCAATTGATTATTAAATGTAGCTTGTCTTTCTTCCATCTATGCAAACATGAACCCTAAGTTCAACAAACACGAACCCTAAGTTCAAAAAATTCGAAAATAAAATCAAAAAGTTCGAAAAAACATGAGAAAAAAAAAGTAAAAACATATATAATATCCTAATTTCAACTAACATGAACTTTAAAAACATGAGTAAAAACATAAGAAAAAAAAAGTAAAAATAGTAACCTTTGAATGAGAGGATGAAGTCTTAACGTTTGTGAAATCTAATCCTTTGAAGATGAAGATGAAAATGAAGATGAGAAGAGAGAAAAAGATGAAAACCTTAGTGAATAAATAGAAGATGACGAGTAAATCAGAGAAAATGATAAGTTGTTAGGGTTTGAATATGGAAAATGAGGATTTACGGTTATGACACTATTTATTGTTGACTGGATAAGGGCAATGAGACTGACTAGTAGCTTGGTCGTCGCCTATGCATTGGAAATCAACAACAAAATCTTCAAGACACGTAAAATCAACAATGGACAAGGGTGACGACAAGGCTACGACTTCAGTCCGTCACCAAATATAGGAAATCAACATAAAGTAACATGCGTACTAAGCGACACACCAGCTACGACAAAAGTGTCGTCGCCCATGCTGATGAAATGACTGATCAGTAAATTCTTTTCAGTGGGCTACGAGTTAGCTGCGACCTCAGTCCCCTCGCTAGTATTAAAAAACTCAAAAAAAAAATGGCTACGAGCTAGCTACGACCTTAGTCCACTCGCCATTTTGATTTTAAAAATAATTTGAATGTTGCACATACAGGCGAAGAGCAGATTCCATCGCCAGCCTCGTCGCCATCTAGTTTCATCACCTGGCGACGATCCAGTCCGTCGCCCTCCCGTCTCCAACTCCCATAATTCATTAGGCGATGGCAAAATCGTCGCCTATCCGTCGCCACTAGCGATGAATATCTTCTCGTCACCTTTTTGCCATCACTATTTTACCAGTTATTTGTAGTTACTGATTTTAGACTCAATATTCTTACCACAATTAGTTGACATTAATACATATTTTGTCAAGTCGAAAACTGACTTAAATATAGTTTTTTACTACTAATTTTGTTTTTGAGTTACCATTTCTAGACTATAACATTATACTACATTACAAATGCCATGTAAGCACTGGCTTACCAATAAAGGTACTCTTAGAATGTAACATGTAAAATTTTAGAACATCTTTATGATATGTATGATATAATACGATGATATGATATATATATATATATATATATATATATATATATATATATATATATATATATATATATATATATATATATATATATATATATATATATATATATATATATATATATATATATATATATATATATATATATATATATATATATATATATATATATATATATATATATATATATATATATATATATATATATATATATAGATTTTGAGAGCTTTTTGAATTATGTTTCAGTTGCCATGTAAGCCATGAAACACCAATAATATTATTCCATGAGATTCTTCGAGTGTGACATTTGGAATTTTACAACTTTCTCCATTCTTATTTAATTGCAACATTTCTTTTGACACAAGTATTAAGAAATGTCATTGTCAAGTGTATAATGTCTATAAAATCTCCAATAATAGTAGGTAAAAAATTGATAATGAATAAAGTGAGAATAAAATAAGGGTAAAATAGAAAATTATTTAGTTACTTCTAGCCAAAAAGAATAATGTTGTAAGTATTGTGAAATATCCAAAAGAAGAAAGTGTTACGAGTAATTTAGAAGTCAAGTTTTAAAGTGCGTGATTATTCATTTAAGTTTCAACAAGAATGAAGTTGGATTAATGTACCTTTTTACTAGAAAGTTCAGTCCAAATCCAAAGTACATGACATAACAAAGAAGTTTCATATACCAGTTAGAACAGAGTATTTTTCTTTTTTGGAAAGTAGAATCGAGTATTTGGCTTCCTTATTCAATTTTTCTTTCTTACTAGCGGAGTACTTCAAAAACAAGCTACTTCAAAAAAAAAAAAAAAAAAAAAAGCGGTGTTTTTGAAACTAATTGAAAGTAGGTGAACATAAAGCAACTTCTCCATTTTTGTTAATTTAAATAATCCTATTTAAGTATATATTGCAGTTACTTAATTCGTACTTAATTTGTAGTAATCTATTGAAAAAGATTCGGAGAACAAACAATATGTGCAATGATTGAAGAAGAGTACTCTAGCGCCTATTTACAAGAATATGAAAATGTTTAAGATTTTTCTTACTTTTGAGTGAAAGAATTACTCGGGTTGCCTTTGTCATTAATGATAATGTCTATATATACAATATTGTCAATGTACTTTAGGAAACTAAATATTGTCCTAATATTCTACAAAATCATAAAGATTCTACATAATCACAAAGAAATCAAAGAGATTTTATGCTAATATATTCTAATATTCTAACAATATATTCTAATATTCTAACACACCCCCGCAGTCGAATCGGGCGGTTTGGAGACGCTGAGACTGGAACGAAAGTCATCAAATAACACTTGAGGAAGGCCTTTGGTGAAAATGTCAGCGATCTGATAGCGAGATGGAACATGAAGCATCCGAACAGTACCACGTTTAACTTTTTCTCGAACAAAGTGAATGTCAATCTCAATATGCTTAGTGCGCTGATGATGAACCGGATTACCAGCCAAATAAACGGCACTAATATTGTCGCAATAGACGAGGGTAGCTGTGGTAATAGGACAGTGCAGCTCAAGAAGTAAATTGCGAATCCAACAAGTTTCAGAAACAACATTAGCAACACCACGATATTCAGCCTCAGCACTGGATTTGGAAACAGTAGGTTGTCGTTTAGCTGACCAAGAAATTAAGTTATCACCTAGAAAAACACAGTAACCAGAAGTTGAGCGGCGAGTGTCAGGACAACCACCCCAATCAGCATCGGTATAGGACAAAAGAGTGAAAATATTAGAACGATGCAACTGCAGACCATAGGAAAGAGTACCCTTGACATAGCGAAGGATGCGATGAATAGCAGCCATATGTTCAATGCGTGGATCATGCATATATAGGCAAACTTGCTGAACAGCATATGAAATATCTGGGCGAGTGAAAGTAAGATACTGTAGAGCACCAGCTAGGCTACGATACAAGGTAGGATCGTCACAAGGAGAACCGGCATTAGCACAAAGTTTGCCGGAGGTAGCAACAGGAGTAGCAACAGGATTACATTGAGACATGCCAGCTTTTTCAAGTATTTCAGAGGCATACCTTTGTTGAGAGAGAAAGAGTCCCGTAGATGTACGAGTGACAGCAATACCTAAGAAATAATTAAGAGGACCCAGATCCTTCATGGAAAATTCAGAGCTTAGTTTGGACATAATGGACTCACGAAGTGAATCTGAGGAAGCGGTCAGAATAATATCGTCCACATATAATAGCAGATAAGCAATATCAGAGCCATGACAATAAACAAACAATGAATTATCAGAAATGCTGTTAGAAAATCCAATAGTAGTTGCAAAAGTAGCAAACCGGTGATACCAAGCACGAGGAGCCTGTTTGAGACCATAAAGAGACTTACGAAGAAGACAAACATGATCAGGATGAGTAGAATCACGAAAACCCATAAGTTGATGCATGTAAACAGTCTCAGTTAAATGACCATGTAAAAAAGCATTCTTAACATCAAGCTGATGAATAGACCAAGACCTGGAAAGAGCAATACTTAAAACAATGCGAATAGAAGCAGGTTTCACAACTGGACTAAAAGTCTCATCACAATCAATGCCTTCCCTTTGAGATTTACCATCACCAACAAGACGCGCTTTATAGCGCTCAAAAGAGCCATCAGACTTGGTCTTGACACGAAACACCCACAATGACCGAATAATATTAGCATTAGGAGGACGTGGTACCAAATCCCAAGTATGATTCTCAATTAAAGCATCAAATTCTTCTTTCATAGCTAACTTCCAGTTTTGGTCACGAAGGGCATGAAGGGGAGATTTGGGTAAAGGTGAAAAAGAAACGGATAAAGCTTGAGAGTAGTATTTGGGATTGGGTTTGAAAATACCATGTTTACTCCGCGTAGTGATACCAGGGGGTGAGGTAGGAGGAGATGGGTGGATTGGGTTGTGGGAGGTAGGCCTAATAGAGGAAGAGGAAGGAAGAGGAAGGTGGACTGGGCTGCGTGAGGCAGGCCCAGTTGAGAGTGGGGAAGAGGGAGTAGGCGAATTGGAGGCTGCTGGGGTCTGTTGGGCTGAACAAATAGAAGGCCCAATAAGAGAGTCGGGGGGACGGAGGCTGAAGAGGGTGAAAAGGGTGCTGGGTCTGAGATGTTTGGCCCAGTAGCAGTAGGTTGGCAAAGGGAAGAGGTATTAAGAGTTGGGCTCAGAGAGGAAGCAGGCCCAGAAGGTGTTGTATGGGTTGTTTGGAACAAATGAAGGGGAATATTAGCATCTAAAAATTGGTAGTTTGGGGAAGGTGAGGAAGGGGATTGAGCAAAAGGAAAGGTGGCCTCATCAAAGAGAACATGTCTAGATATAATGATTTTACGGGATGAGAGATCATAGCACTTGTAACCTCTATGAGAAGATGGATATCCTAAAAAGACACATGGAGCGGAGCGTGGTTGTAGCTTGTGGATAGTGGTAGAGGGAAAAAGAGGAAAACATAAACACCCAAAAACCCGTAAATGAGTATATGTAGGAGCTTTATGATATAGCACATGAGTGGGAGTGAGATTACCAAGAATTTTAGATGGAAGGATATTGAGGAGATAGGTGGCCGTATTTAAGGCGTGAGGCCAAAAAGACGGGGGAAGGGAAGCATGACACAAAAGAGTTCGAATGATGTTATTGATGGAGCGAATTTTGCGTTCGGATTTTCCATTTTGAGATGATGTGTAAGAACAAGAAAAACGAAGTGAAATGCCACGATTAGTACAAAATTGACGAAACATATTATTGTCAAATTCACCCCGTTATCGCATTGGAAAGATTTTATATTAAGCTCAAATTGGGTGTGAATAAAAGTATGAAAATGGACAAACACATCATAAACTTGAGATTTGCGATATAAAGGAAAAGTCCACAAAATATTAGTATAATTATCAAGAAAAAGAACATAATATTTATATCCCGATGGACTAGAAATAGGAGACGTCCATAAATCACTATGAATAATATCAAAAGGTTTAGAACTCATAGTCATAGAATTAACAAAAGGTAATAGAATGTGTTTCCCTAAAGGACAAGAATGACAAACAAAATGAGGATTTTTATTACATTTAATTGAACTAGAGGAATACAAGGAATTTAGAATTGCATTGCCCAGATGTTCCAAACGAGAATGCCAAATACTATAGGAAATAGCGGAAAAGGCCGATGATGTGGAGGATGAAATAGTAGCTCCATGTGCGGATGGAAAAACACCCGTGCTATTAGATCTCAGGACGATTCTCCCCGTGGCCAAATCCTTCACAGAAAAGCCAAAAGGATCAAATTCAACGGAAACTTTATTATCATGAGTGAATTTTCGAACGGAAATGAGATTTTTAATAAGTTTAGGTGCATGTAAGACATTTTTGAGGAAAAGGGATTTTTTGGAATTAGGGAAAAAAATATGCCCGTGACCAAGAACTGGAATAAAATGACCATTACCGACAACAATATCATTATTGAATTGATGCTTTAAAGGAAAATAAGGGAGAAGAGTACCTTGAGAACGAGTCATGTGAGATATGGCACCGGTATCCATATAAAATTGCTCATCCGGTGTCGATAAAGAGAGAGTGTTCATGGCATGATCGATGTTCGTAGGAATATAATTTGAAAAAGTATTAGTCCCGGTGTGATAGCTTTGTGCCGGCCGTGAACCAAGTATACCATCAGAATGTCCATTGTTTGAAAAATGAGGAGCCCAAGATGTAGAAGGAAAGGGGGCAGCAGGCTGGGCCCATGTTTGTCCGGCCCAAGATGATTGTTGTTGGGTCCAAGGCTGGACAGAAGATCTCCCATAATAAGAAGGAGAAGGAGAAGGACTTGGGCCATGATAATTGCTATTGGGCCGAGAGGAAGAATGCATACTAGGCCTGGTAGGAGGCTGCTGCCAGCGCCTATACCCACTGGTGGAGCCATGGTGGCTGCCACGGTGGGGCCGGCCACCACGACGAGAGTGGCGGTGACCACCACGGTGGTGGGAAGGGCCGCGGTTGTTAAAAGGAGCGGAATTTTCAGAAAAAGTACCTTTAGTTGAAGCAAGAAGAGCCGAATCTTGAGCGGGAGAAGTATGCTTATGATTAGAACGTTCTTCCAATTCCAACATAGACCGAAGAGTATCAAAGGAGGGAATAGGATTCATATGTTGAACCAAAGACCGAAAAGTTTTGTATTCCGAAGTTAGCCCATGAAGAACTTGAAGAGCCAATCGATTGTCGGTGATGGAAGTACCAAGATTATTAAGAGAAGTAGCAATACTTTCAATTTCATTGCAATAAGACTTAACATCGGAAAATGTGGATAAAGAAATGTCATTAAATTGAGATTCAAGATGAAGGATTCGGGATGTCTTATTATTTTGGAAATTGTTCTCAATACGAGTCCAAGCATCAAAAGCACAATCATCGGGACGTACTATAGTTTGAAGAAGAGAAGGATTAATAGAGCCATAAATCCATGTTCGAACAATATCATCAAGACGTTGCCAATCGGAATCTTTTAAAACTTTAGAGGAGTCATCGGGAAGAATATGAGAATCCACAAGATGAGCACGACAATGAAGTTTGAATAAAGTGACCCAAGTATGAAAATTGGAACCATCTTCATTAAGTTGAATGGGAATACTTGTTTTAATGTTAGTTATAAAAGTAGCGGGATGAATTTTGGTGGGAGAGGCCATGATGAAGAAAGGTGAAAGAAAAGAAGGAAGAAGAGAAAGACAAGGAGAAAGAAAAAGGAGTCGGGATCAAAAAAATCGAAGCTTCTGATACCATGAAAGAATTACTCGGGTTGCCTTTGTCATTAATGATAATGTCTATATATACAATATTGTCAATATACTTTAGGAAACTAAATATTGTCCTAATATTCTACAAAATCATAAAGATTCTACATAATCACAAAGAAATCAAAGAGATTTTATGCTAATATATTCTAATATTCTAACAATATATTCTAATATTCTAACATTGAGAAATAAGACTCATAAGACATATTACGAAGTTATAGGAAAGAGTAATTGAGATATGTATGAGGAGTAGATACGTATGAGATATAGAGAACCAATGTGGAGAAGATACATATGAGAAGATCTACAATGAAAGTAATGGATATTATAAAAAATAATATGTGATGCAGGCAAATCGTTTGTAAGACTCGAAAGCACCCCAAACATTATTTTTGGTTATTTTAAAATAATAAATACTATCTAATTTTACACTAAACATACGTAATTTAATGTTAAGAAAAGAATTTTTAAATAATATATTTTTTGAAATAAAAATAATATATTATAAGTTTAAATTTTGTCTATATTAAACCTTTTTGTTTGGATAATAACTTCGACTCCCTACTAAATTATAGCTGAAAATTTGCTATTGGAATATACAGGACATATTAAAATTAGAAAGAATATGAAGAAACAATTTGAGAAGGTTCTTGACAATGACTAGAACATATGTGGTATATTGTTGTAAGATATGGACAACATGTAATTCAATTTTATCATGACATTGACACAAGAAACATGGAGGTACTCATAAAAGAAAAGTATGACTTGTAAATGTAAGTGCAACCCATAAAATTTGAAAGCTAAGTAGTAAGTACACACTACCTTAAGGTTTAAAGAGAACTAGTAAAACATGGTCAACTATAATATAGTAGTAACTTTTAGTCATGCTACCATCATAATTAATAAATATCACATGATCTAGTTTATGTACAAAGTGTGTACACAATAATTATTGTTTTCCCATTAAAGGCATTAGATTTGCACATTTTTATAATGGTTAATACTACACTTGTTTAAAACAGATTAAACAATTTAATATTTATACGATTTTATAATTATATTTGACTTTAAATAGACTTTAAAATAAATTTAAAACTATATAAAAATTAATGTGGAAACAAAATTGTTTTTAAATCAACTAAAAAAACTAAATCCGATATCTAAGTATATAAATTGTAATCAAACAAGACACAAAACTAGTTAAAGGATTATTAATCAACGATTTAATATTGAATTGGAAAAGTAAATTGATTTTAGGATATTGATGAGTCACTAATGGTTTTTTTATTGGTCCTCCATAAATTTCTTATTTTTATATTTAGACAATTTTTTTTATATATACAAAAAAATTATACTTCCTCCGTTCTATCATACTTGCTACATTTCATTTTTTTACACATTTTAATGCGTAATTCTGTTTATTTATATGTTGAATTATACAAATCTAAAAATTATAAAAATTTAATATTATGAAAGTATGCAATTAGACGATTCAAACAAGATCTCACTTGACTATAGTTTTACTTACACATTAGTCGCAATATATAAAATAAGTTTGAACAATAAATAGTGCACATAATCAAAATGTAGCGAGTATTTTAGAACGGAGAAAGTACAATTGTATGTTTATTGTTCATAAACTTTGTTATATTTTATAAACTCATTATATTTCAATTAAATCTAAATGGTGATTCGGGATTGGGCGGCCGCGGATGACTCATTCTTATGATTGGTCTTCAGAAGTTGCCGTACCATTTTATTATTTTAATTGGTAAAAGTTGCCGTACTATTACCTAAGCCCTTATGTAATCAAACCTTAGCTAATCTACTACGAGTACTGGTTTTGTTTTCGTTTTCTTACTCCATTTGAATAGTTTTAATTATTCTAGATGATGTAATGTTGGTATCATCTACTCATTCATGACGTGCACATGAGGTGTTTTACTTATAGACTATATTTAATGCATAACATTAAAAAAATATTCGTTGATTCTTTGATAACAAGTCATAAATATCAACAATTACATAAATTTTTGTGTTAAAGTATGATCTATGAATGTCTTAACAATTACACTCTAATATGTATCTTAAATTGATAGCAGGAGGTTGAAAATTTAGTAAATACTCTCATAATATTTAGTAAATCAATCACATCAATTGTATTCATAAAAATATTTTATTATCGGTAATAGAATATGTAAAAAATATCTCTTATTATAAACTAATAAATATTTGCATTGTTAGAAGAATAAAAGGGAGTAAAATCTTTGTGGTAATTTCAACACGTGTCTTAATTGTTTATTTTTTAGTATATTTTATTTTAGTATATTTTATACCTTGTCATAATTAAAAGATACTTCAATATGTATCTTAAATTGATAGTAAAACGTTGAAAATTTAGTAAATATAGAGTATACTCTAATTATCTTTTGTAAATAATCAAATCAATTTTATTCATTAAAATATTTTTTTATCGATAATAAAATATGCAGAAATATCTCTTATCATCATATCATCATATCATACTATCTATTAATACAGTAAAAAATTATAACACGTGTCAATGCTACAAGAGAGTTTTTCCCCCCAAGAAAACTTTCTAAAATAAAAACTCTATCCCATGTATATTATGTTAATTTTTTGATTGAATTTAATATTGGCTTTTCTAATATGCAAAATATATTAATTATATATGGGGTAAAAAATTATTTCATTTTGCATTCATATTAGTATGTTTATTTAGAAAAATAACAAAGGCAATCAATGGCCAACAATTAGAATGTCAATAACACAATTATATTATCAACAACAATATATTCAGGTAATTGAATATGGAAAATTTTAATTTTTAATTAAATTTTAATTTCTTAGATAATATGAAATAATAAAATAGTAAGAAAAAAGTTAATTTTAGAAATTTTGATTTTAAAATCACGTCTTTTCTTTAAAGAAAAATTTAATTTTGGTAACTTTGACTTTAGTTGATATAAATGTCTAAAATACTAATTATACCTTATTTAAGATTAAAAAAAGCTAGAATTAAAAATGAATGCCAACTAAAAATAACTTTATGTTTGGAAACTCTTAAATAATGTATTAATTAATATTTTAAAATAGCATTAAGATATTCATGTACTTAATTATTCTGCTAACTTTACAACATGATAACCAAAACCTTATCTAAAATAACTTTACATGATAATTATGATTAAGGATATTGTACTTGTAGCATGACATGAATAAAGTGTTTGTATATGCATGGTTATACAATATGTTCATTTCATACTATCTACTAATACAGTAAAAGAATATGACACGTGTCAATGCTACAAGAGAGTTTTTCCCACCCAAAAAAACTTTCTAAATAAAAACTCTATCACATGTATATTATGTTAACTTTTTGATTGAATTTAATATTGGCTTTCCTAATATGTAAAATATATTAAATATATATGGGATAAAAAATTATTTTCATTGTGCATTCATATTAGTATATCTATTTAGAAAAATAACAAAGACAATCAATGGCCGACAACTAGAATGTCAATAACACAATTATATTATCAACAACAATATATTCAGGTAATTGAATATGGAAAATTTTAATTTTTAATTAAATTAAATTTCTTAGATAACATGAAATAATAATATAGTAACAAAAAAAGTTAATTTTAGAAATTTTGATTTTTAAATCATACTTTTCTTTAAAGAAAAAGTTAATTCTGTTAACTTTGACTTTAGTTGATGTAAATGTCTAAAATATTAATTATGACTTATTTACTTTTAAAAAACGCTAGAATTAAAAATGAGTGCCAACTAAAAATAACATTATGTTTGAAAACTCTTAAATAATGTATTAATTAATATTTTAAAATAGCATTAAATATTTATCTACTTACTTATTATACTAACTTTAATATTTACAAAATGATAACCAAAACCTTATCTAAAATAATTTTACGATGATAATTATGATTAAGGATATTGTATTTGTAGCATGTCATGAATAAAGTGTTTGTGTATGCATGGTTATACAACATGTTTGTTTATTTCAAACGTTTCGGGTTGGCCCGGTTCCGTTCCGGTTCCATGTGGAACTTGATTCGAACGTTCCGGGGGCGATTCCAAACGGTTCCTTCGTGGTTCATGAGGCGGTTCTAACTTCCGGGTCGGGCGGGTCGGACCATCGGCTCCATTCTTATTTTTCCTTTAAATATAATATAAAAATAATATAATAATGCGGACGTACCTTTGATGATTACTTGATTATTAGCGAAATTCATTGCTTGTCATTGTTATTAAAATATTTACTAAAAAGAAGGAAAAAAATAAATTAATAAGAAACGATAAAGATGAATAATAAAAAAAGAGGGAGAAAATGAACTTGAACCTAGTACCCGAAGGAATACTAAGCTGCCTACGTATCCCAAAGGAATCAAAGCCCACGTAGTTCTTTGTCATACCTTTTATTTGTAGTTGTTGAATGTTGATTGGTTGTTGTTCGATATTCATGATCCTATTCGTCTTCGTCATCATCATATTGTTGGTTAGATGCTTCTGTTGACTCTCCTCCTGGCGATGATGCAGATTTATCCGTCATCATCCATGGATCATCATCATTCTTGAGTCCTTTTGTTCGGAGCTCCGCTTGCTCCCAATCATTCTTGCAAACACATATTTGAATAGTATGTGGAGCATGACGAGATCTCTTTTCGTCTAGAACTCTTCTACCTGCACTAAAAGCAGACTCCGACGCAATCGTAGAAAAAGGAATTGTAAGGATATCCTTTGCAATTCTCGATAATATAGAAAATTTTATGGATTTTTCTTTCCACCATTCTAAAATATTATAGCTACTCTGGCCAATTTCAAAATGATGTTTAAGATAATTATCTAATTCTAAATATGAAGCGGAGGGTGAGGAAGAATATGGTCCTACAAAACTATCATTTTGGCTTATTATGTTAGCTATTACGGGATTAAAATAAGTGGAACGTGCCGAGACGCTACCACGCCTAGACGTATCGCGACTTGGATTATATATACTAGAATAGTAATCATAAAGTTCTAAATGTGGGGGAGCAGACCAAATATCAGTTGTTATGCTAACCCTACCATTAAAAGATTTAAACATTTCTACTAATTCATAGAGCTTTGATTCATATAATTTTATTGTGCGTCGTTTAAGAGTGTTCCTAGGGATTACTCTATATTGTGGTTGCAATGTTTTTCTAGTGTAATACTCGCATGCCTTACTTTCACCATGTTTAAATGGAAATTCATCACAAATTACATATTTAGAATATTCATCAATCATATCATTACGATTATATTTAAAAGACATATCTCCGCCGGGAATGTCCCACTGTCAGCTTCCACTTGTGGTCCCGCTGCTGCTTGCTGTATGAGTTTCTTTTGTGATTCCATGCTTCTTTGCCAAATGTTTGTTAAAAGATCCCGTACCACCACCTAACACGTATTCAAAAAACACAATAAACGAATTTTTAATACATTCTTGATTTACAAAATATGAATATCATGTATGTATAAAAACTTAAAAAGTATTTATCTCTGCTAAAATTGTATGAAACTAGGGGTTTTACCCCTTGACTTTCACATATTTGACAAGTGCATAAGAAAACATCCGGATTTTCGGTTGGTTCTTTTGTAAAATACGACCGCACATGTGAAATAGCCCTACCACTAGAAGGTGACATTGCCGGAAAAGGTTGTCTTACTGGTTCATCTTCATCTAAATTTTAATATAAGAACATACTTAAATACCACAATATATAAATAAATAATAATTTAAAATTTAATCAATTTGAAGAATAAAATTATAAAACTAACTGATACTTTGGAAATTGACTTGTTTACCACGAGTTTGTCTTTTTTTGTTGTTTTTGTAGTTGTTCTTCATGTGATCTTGTTGATGACTGTCGAGATCTATGTATCCCAATAGGGGTCGTTGGTTCCTCTTCTTGTTCTTGTTCTTCTTCAGTTTGTATTTCTCTTTCGACTTCTTCTGCATAATCGTGTAATTCTTGGTCGTACCTTTCTGGATAATTTGGTTCAAAATTATAATTACTAACCAAAGGTATTGTTGATACCGATGGAGTTGAAGTGGCCTTTCTTTTGGAACTAAAACCTTCCAATGATTTTGCTACTTTAGTAACTTTTTTAGAGGCCTTTTTCAAAAAAGAAGACATGATAATATTGAAATAATAATGGAATTAAGAAATAAATAAATAATTAAAAGATTAATTATGTAATTAAGAAATAATAAAAAGACTAATTATGTAATTAAGAAATAATTAAAAGACTAATTATATAATTAAGAAATAATTAAAAGACTAATTATGTAATTAAGAGAATAATTGCGTAATTACGTAATTAAGTAGAGAGAATAGGAGAAGAGATGAATTGTGAATGAAAATGATTGAAAGTGTGGAGTATTTATACAAAAAATCCCTAACGGCTAGTTTGTGACCGGTTCCAAAGAACCGCTGGGCCGAGTGAACCACCCAATTTCGGGTCCGGTTCAAAGGAACCGTTGGGCCGAGTGAACCGGTCCGGTTCCCGGTTACGGGGCGATTTCTTGAAACCGGTGGGCCAGGTGAACCGGTTTCCGGTTCCGGGGCGGTTCGTTGGAACCTGTGGTCCGGGTGAACCGGCCCGTAGTTCTTTGGTCTGTTTCAGGCGGTTTTTTCCGGCGGTTTCACGGTTTCGGAAATTTTTTTCGGGCGGTTACACGGTTTTGCGGTTCGGAACCTGTCGTGAACGGTTCCGGTTCCGGGACAGTTTCAAGCGATTCGGTTCCGGGTAACCCGCTCCGTGGTCATCACTACTAATACATATCAAAGAATATTAAAGAATAAATTGACGAAAAGGTAAAGAATAAAAATAATCATAACATATACAAAAAGAACTATAAAACAATAAATAGCAGCTCTTAAGAATTTTGTCAAATGTCATTTTTTAACAGGCTTATTAAAGTGACATACCATTATATTTTGAATTCGGCAACACTGCAATTTCTTTTTTTTAAAAAATGATTACAAAACAACTGATAAAAATAGAATATAATATTTCATTAAAAATCTTTAATTGGACAATAAATTAGCAATAGTACTTTTATTTTTAGACCAAACAAATGGATCAGATTACAAATTTTAATTAGTATGAAATTCAATTTATTTTTTATATATTCTTCAAATATTATTGTGTCGGATATTACATTCTAATATTAAAAATTGAATTTGATAACGATATTATGAACTTGCATCATTATTTAAAATCATATTTTTACATACGTAAACATTTAAAACTTTGTGTATTGCGCAAGTTTTTATACTAGTATAATATATTTTAAAAACATGATTTGATGATAAAGTCCAAATTATATATCATAATTGATACTCCTTCCTATTCTCCACGAGTGTCCCATTTGTTTTTTGACACTATTCATCTCTTACTCTTAATTTGTATTTTATTATTAATCTATAACTTAAAACATAGTCAAATGGGATCTTGTTTAATTCGTCTCAATGCAAGGATTATTTATATTAACTTTTCATAATTTTTAATTATGGACAATTAAAGATATTAAGGATTGGATAATTGCATTGGATTGAGTGCATAAAGCAAATTGGTGAATAGGATGGAATAATATAATTAAGGAAAAATTACCTAGAATAGTTAAACATTTTCATGATTTTCCTACAATAATCTCATCTATTGACTAACCGTGAATAATTCAAATTTTAGAAGTATTTTCCAAGAGTAAACTCAGGTAATCCTTTGATTTACTATAATAGGTAATTTACCAAATATGTAAACTAAAAAATTAATGTAAAATTAGAGAAACAGTTTGAAAATTTACATAAAAAATTCCGAATAATAAAAAAATTTACATGTTCTTCTTTAATTTATTTTTTTTAAGAATAATACTTATTATAGCAAGTCATCCAGTTACTAGGTTTACTCTAGGAAAGATACCTCTTAAGGTAAGATTATTCATAGTTAATCATGAAAGTTGGATAATTTTTGGTAATTTTTCCTATTATTAATTATTATATAATTCAAAATAAAAAAAATTTCTAACTTAGTATTTGAATTGATTTATGGTTTCCTTGACGACATTCATTAATTAACAACAATATCCAAATTTTTTTACAAACTACTCCCTCCTATTTATAAAGAATGAGACATTTGGATTTTGCACCAAAACCGAGGGGTGAGGGACAACTTAAAAGTGGGTGGAAAACTCTCTTTTTCCATAAGGGGCATTGATATTTATGTGTTATTGTGTTGTTGTAGTAAGGGTAAAAGGGTAAAAAAGAATGACAAAAATAGAAATTGGACATTTTCAGTGAATTAACCCAATAAGAAAATGTCTCATTCTCTATGAATGGGATGGAGTATTTAATAATATTTAAATAATGTAATTTGATGACTAGGCAATATTAATCAAGGCTCGTTCTTATTAGAATCGGAGTAGCCGACCGCCTAGGGCTATCAAAAATAAGGGACTACAAACATTAAATGGTGTTATTTAGGCTCTGTTTCGAGCGACACTATTTAAGTTATATAATTGTAAACTTTTTTGTATTTAAAGTAATTATAGAATATAATATTACAATAAATTTTGCCTTGAATTATTTTTTAAGAGTAAAAATTTTTTTATTCTTTTGATATAATGAAAAAATTTATTTTGAAAGATATTGTAAAAGTAAATAGGGCTTCAAACTAGCACTATTATAAAGCTCCAAATATATCAAACTTTAAAAATATATAAAATCATTCCAAATAAGTAAGTACATTAAGGAAAGAAATCTTATAAAATAGATCACTCGTATTATTTATTTCAGCAACAAGTAAAGTCCTTTTCATACTTGTAATATCAAGAATAAAGCTTCTACTATTAATACTACCAACTCGAGCTAACTTAGGCTCCAAGTCAAAGGGACAACATCGTCATTTCCAATTTTACACCAAAACTCTACTCAATCCCATCAAAGTCAAAAAGTCGGTTTCTATGATTCTCTCATACCCATCACAATATAAATAGCTGAATCAATCCTTAGAAATAATCTTCATATTCATATTTATATTCATATTCATATATTTCATTCATTCAAACTAATTTAATTTTATCTTTATTGGAATCGTAATGAATACGCAAATGACCGCCATAGAAAGGTTTCCTTCAATCCCAGGAGCGGCGGGAGAACTCGAGACTTTTGTAATGGAGAATTGTCGTCTAATGTTGCTTTCTTCTCAGCAAAACGGTTCTAATTCCGCCATTGTTGAGGATGATATTGGTCGTATTTTTTCTTGCAAGACTTGCGGAAAGAAGTTCTCTTCTTTTCAAGCACTTGGCGGTCACCGTGCGAGTCATAAAAAGATTAAACCGGCTGAAAACTCCGGCGAATCGAATATTCCGACGAAAACGAAAGCTCATGCTTGTTCGATTTGTGGTGTTGAGTTTCCGATTGGTCAAGCTCTCGGAGGTCATATGAGGCGTCACAGAGGTATTCTCTCCGGTGTAAAGGTTGTCGTTGGTGGTGACGACGAATCGGTGACGGTGAGTAATGTTACGACCGAAGGAAGTGTTGAGATTAGCCATAGTAGTCACAATGATGCTGAAAAAATTAAGAGAAAATGGGACGACGACGTTTTGGAAACCCCAATTTTGAAGAAATCTAGTAGCTCTAAAAGAGTATGTTTGGATTTTAGTTTAAGCTTATGTAAAAAGAATGAAGAAGAAAAAGAAGAAGAAGATGATGTTGATGAATATGAGATTGTTGAACAGGGTATTAAAGAAGAAAATGATTTCTTGAAGCTGGAATTAGGATTACCAAGTTATCGATTTAATTGATGATTTTGGTTATTTTTCATCGATTCTTCTTTTTTTTTTTTTTTTTTTTTTTTTTTTTTTTTTTTTTTTTGGTGATTTTGATGTAAATTTAGCAGGTTATTATTGGATTAGTTAAGACTTTATAGATGGGATTAGAGAAAATATACTTAGTGGGTTATTTGATCATTTGTTTCATGATAGAAAGATGTATGTTCTTGGTTTTTTTAAAAATCTTTAGGGTTATTCTTTCATTACGTTAAAAATACTACTAGTCCTTGTATTTTATAACTTGTACTAGTAGTATATGTCATGAGCTTGTTAAAAAGTATAATAGCTTGTTTAAAGAGTAGTGCAATATAATTTGGGAATTCTTATATTTTACTACAATAATAGTTTTAAGTATTATTTTGTCAAATGTAAATAAAGGAAGAAAAGGAGGATTTGAATCCAACATATGAAACCTAATTTTTTTTTTTATCTTGTACCAATAATATGAGTATAAGCTCGCTAAAAAAATTAAATTAGTTTAGCAATATATTAAAGATAATTAAGTATAGTAAAATTACCTGAGACCTATGTTTTTTGATAGGAAGAATAAATCAATTAAATCAAAGATAAAGAGTCGTCAAGAACAACGTTGAAATTTAAGTTTGATCCCTAGCATACAATTATAATTATTGTATGTGTCTAGATTAGAGTTCTAGTATCAGTATCCTAATCCTAAACATTCAGCTTGAAAAATATTTGTAAGATCTCCGAAAGGATGGAGCATTAAATGTATGACAATGATAAACAACGTAGCTACAATGTTACGTCCCCTCATGTGATGTGATAGAGACATGTTTTTGCTAACAATGTATAAAAGTTAGCACAAATAGGTAAAAGGTGAAGCTTGTATTTAATGCTCCACTGCACACTCAATGGAAAGTGGCCACGTTGAGGATTATAGCTCAATCTACATGAAAAGGAAGAAAAAAGATAGGAGACTGTAAAATAGGTGTTAATAGTAACAAAAAAGGGTCAAAAATACATTCCTTGGCATGATTAGGGTTCCACTGCTCTAAGCCTATGATGACATACAAATACTTCCACATCCCACATCAGGTTCACTTATTGCTTTCAATTATTTTTAAACTAACATCTATTCTCCTTGTATTCACTCTTGCATGTAAGAAAATTCATTAAGGCCTCATGCCACAAATAAACCATGGCCAAGTCCCATCAAGCTAAGGCCACATGGTGTACTTTGGATTGAAATTCCTAAATATTCTCCTTTTTATACTCGTTGACTTGAGCGTCAAAACAAGCTTTCAGAGTCACCCTCTAAACCCCTAAAATGCTAGCTCGTTACTTGCAGACCATATCATATGATGGTCTTACTACAAGGAGGGTTTGATAGCAAAGAAAAGCCTTAAAACCCACAATTTGTCTTATAATCACCCTAATATTAACCAGACTTGATATTGATTGATTGTATCCGATCCTTGATAGGAACAACTTAGCGCTAATGTCGTTCGGTTTTAGACGAAACATCTATTTAAGAATTTCCACCAAAATGACCAACAACCGCTCAAGAGCTATGGAAGATCATATAACCCCTGTCCCGGGAAAATCAAGCCCAGGCGGGCGGAACCCTATATTTAGCCAAAACATCATAGAGGATGCTCGTCCTCAAAGGCGGAAAGGGCAGGTCAAAACACTCCTTACGGAGGAGGCTGCAAGCTCTCACCAAAGGGCCATATCAGGCATAAATGTGAGATAAAAAATTGTGGTGCTGCAACAAGAAGTCCTCATATTTTTAACAATTTTATACTCCATCCTATTCAGCCTAACCGTCCCATTTCCATTTAGAGCCAAGTCACCCTAAATGTCCTATTTCCATTTTTGGTATGCAATTTTTACTTATACCCTTACTTCACTTAACTTATTTACTTTTATACCCTTATTAAACTCAATTAATTTACTCTCTTTTTTTCCTAAACAATCAATTACACAATCCTAATCTAAACACAAACTAATCCCTCCCTCCAATTTAAACCCTAAGTTATCCACCCCACTGTGTATTCCCCTTTCCCTTTTTGTTCTTCGTTGTCTTAACTCTTAACCTTTCCTCCATTGTTCTTCAAACCTTACATCTGGGTATCTGCTTTCTTCTTCGTGTTTTTGAGTTGTTGTTTTTATCCTACTTCTCTTTCTTGCGTTATTTCCTTTTGTTGTGTTCATGGAAAACCCTAAATCTCCAACAAACTCCCCCCTCAAGAACCCTAAATTCGCCATTAACTCACCTCTGAAGAGCCTTAACTCCCATGATGTTTCCCCTCTCAAAATTCCCAAATCGCCTCTATCAAACCCTAAGTATTATGATGATGAGTCTTTTGACTCATATGAGGACGAATGCTCTTCAGTTGAGACAGATCCAAAGTGGGGTAGAGAACTATACTCTGAAGGTGAACCCATTTACACTCCTGAGCCTGATCTTTATCCTGTTCGTGACCATTCTTCTGTTGATGTTGTTTTCTCTAACACTGATTGTGAGGATGAAGATTGGCTTGACAAACTTGGGCCATTTTCGAGTATGTTTCTGTTCCTGTGGTTGCGTTCTGGCTGATGATGATTTTTGTGTTTTAGGGTTTTTCGATGCATTATTTTCAGTTGCTCAATGATCTTCAAGTGAGAGCAACTTTTTTTGCCACTAAAAAAAACGAACAAAAATTAGGGGTTTGGATTGTTTTCCTTAACTTCAAGCGCAAACATGTTTGTTTTTTGCTCAATGATTTCACACTAAAAATGACAACAATCTGAGAGTTTTATTTGTTGGATGTTTTGTTCATTACTGTTGCTCCCAAAATGATTCTTAACTACTGGTGTACTTGCTGTTTTGCCTCAATCTTGTTCTTGGTTCTGTTGTTCAGTGTTTTGACTTGCTGTGATGGTGATGTTGTCTTGTTGGTGGTTCTGTTGTTCATTTTTTTGGCTTGTTGTGATGGTTATGTTGTCTTGCTAGTGGTTATGCTGTTCATTGTTTTGGCTTGTTGTGTTGGTGATGTTGTCTTGCTGGTACCCTATCATGTCCACCAATTGATTCATTGTCTCTGAACTGATTCTTGTGGATAAATGTTGAAAAGATTCAACCACTAATTGTTTGTCCACACTTAGATAGTCAGGAAACATCCCATCCCTAGCAGCTTTGGTTTTATTCATATATATGATAGTCAATACCTCCTTGCCTTTTCATGGGCTCAATCATGCATGCTTGTAGTGTTATGAACACAAATCTTAAACATTGTGGACTTAAATTGTCAAATGCATTATTCACAACACTTAGTAATTATGGTACATTGTAGGCTGCTTTCTGATATTGCAAAGCCTGAATTGTCTTAAAAAAACCTAGGTCTAGTGCATTCATGTCAGGATAATTTGGTGGTTGTTGTACAAGTTGTATTAAAAATCATTTTTAAGTGTCTCCTCCATAAACTCATTGTCATTGTGTGCTATGTGCGGCTTTGCATTATCCTGTTGAATTAAAATGTTCTTTGACATTTTGTGTGGCCACTTAGCTCTTATGATGGGTAGGACATTAGTGATGAGCATTGATCTCATGTGCTCTTTGGTTATTGATTGTATTGGTTTGGTCTCCAATTTCCCCCTCTTTTTGTTCTTTGAGCTCCTTTTCGCAGGCTCTTAAGTAATAAAAGGCCATATCCCTATCTTACCATCAAAAAACACATCACCATTAGTTAAAAAAATTGGATTTGCAACAACACACATGAACATTATTTTTGGGATGAATCTTTTGGACTGACATTCTCTATGTGGTTCTACTTCAACCGGTGCTAGGTAGTAAGTCTGTGATTCCCAAGTTAGATAAAAATGCTTTTCATCAATATGAACAATGTTATTATGTGGCTTAAACTTGAAAGAATCAGTTTGTTCATCATATTACAACTTAGATAATGCAAAACTTAACCTGTGTAGTTTGTTGTTATCATTCAGTGTATGTTTAATTGCGTTTGTATGCTTTCTAATTACTCTGTCCTTCTTCCACCTAGACACTATTGACTGTGATACTTCCATCTGCTTTGCCACTGAATGTTGAGTGCCTTTTAGTTCAAATTTGATGGACTTGACATTCTCCTCATCAAATTGAATTTTGTTGGGTGTTTGTCTCCCAACCCTCTCGTTGTTGAGGTTGATGGCTGTGTTGTTGCTTGCCTTTTGCTTTTGAACTTCTTTCCATAATCTCGTGATTGTTCTTCTACACACTTCGTGCTCTGTTGCAAGTTTATTAATTGTACCTAGCATCGATTTTCCGTTCTTGTTTAATTTGCACAATAATTTTTTCATTATTTGAGTTTTTTGTTGGGGGGACAGATTCTTGATTGGAGCCATTTTTGTTTCACTTGTAGGTTTAATTAATTTGATAGATGACCTTGGTATTTATGGCACTTTGTTTTGTGTTCTGTTTTCATTTATGGCGCCATTGATGAATTAATGTTGGCGCTTGTTCTCCGCTTCTGTTTTTGCTGTTTGGGTTTCAATTTTTTAGTTGGCGCCTGTTCAGCTAAATTCAGTTTGCTATTTGGTTTTGGTTTCTGCTTTCTGTGTTTTTGTAGGCATTTAATTTGGATTTTTGAATAAAAATGAGATGGTACAATGATGATTTTTTTATAAAAATGAAATTTCGGTTGTTTACAATACCGTGGCAATTTATGAGAATTTTAATGCATCATTTTTTGTTGTTAACTTGAAAAATTTGAAGTCGATGATGGGAAAAAAATCCGCACCCACATGATCAAGAAAGATTTGAATTACACCGAATCTGTTGAAGATTTGAGAAGGCTGTTCAAGATTAAGTAATTGAACTATATATTTTTTTTATTTTTCGGACTAAGTATGTAATGTAATTATAGGACCTATTCGTAGGACGTATGTATTTTAGATTATTAACCCGAACTATGTAATTTTCGGTTATTAAAAAAATTAACCACTTTTGAAGGTGAAAAATATTCACCATTTCTAAATGCACACAAGTATGTTCAAATTTGGAGGGAATCATTAATCCCTTAATCAATTCATTAAAAACCCATAACATTACTCTCACTCGTACCCTAAAGGTCTCATTTTGACCCACCTTAAAATCTGTAAAAAGTCAAATGAGATATGTAGACTGCATAGGTGGGAGTATGGATTTATTTATTTAATCTTTTAGGACATTTTAATCTATACTACTTGAGCGTAATTTGAGTTAGGTTATCAAGTATAAATAAAAATAACAATAACACATTCAAAAAAAGTAAGAGAATGATAGTTAAAACCTAATGGATAATCAAAAGAAAAAAGGTAAAGAAAATTACAAAATATAAAAAGAAACGGCAAGATAGTGTGGACATAAGGAAACAAATGTTAAAAAAAAATTTCCTAAACTAATCTCAATTTTTAATTAACTATAACTAATTCTAATTTTAGTATTTTTTTACCTAAGAACATTGTTGTTCAAATGGTGGCTGGTTTTGTAGATTAGTTGTTACCAAAAAAAAAGAATAAAAAATCAAAATATTACAATTTAAAGTTAAAATCAAAAAAACAAATTTACTTGATTTTCTTTTTTATTTTAAAAAATTTTTCAATTCTTTCATAGTTTAATGTTGAATTTACTTTTTTTTATGCAAAATGATTTATAGATAAGAGGTTATCCTAATGCATTTTTAGCAATTATCCCTTATAGTTGGGATTATTCATGATTAATCAAAAGTTAGGATTATTGTAGAAAAATCAGTAAGAAATTGAATTGTTCTGAGTAATTTTTTTTTTTTTTAAAAAAACAACTAATAATGAAATGGGAATTCATCTTGCAATTGTATTGAAATTACCCAAAAGTCTTGATCGTTCATCTTTATCTTCTCTTCTTTATTCCCCATTAAAGTTCTACCCACACCTTCTATTTAAAAACAAGATCAGTACGTTATATTATCCTACACCAATCCAATTTGTTTCTCTTCAAACACCATTTTTTCTTGCCAAATTCATTGGTAAATCAAGCATCAAAGAGATCATTTGGGGCACAAAATTAAGTAGATTACAAGTTCACATTTGGATATTATTCAAAAGGTTAAGCCCGTTTTATGGTCAAGTTTGAATGCATTCTTTTTTGGGTTTAATTGTTTTTTACTATTTAAATTATAAACTAAAATATGAAATACCATCATTGAGTATAATCAATTTTTTTAGTCATTTGGTATGAAATATTTGACATGAGCTAAATTTACAATCAACTGATAAAGGAAAATATTATACAAAGTGTACCACTTAGTAGAGTCAAAGAAAATATTCCACAACACAATTTATTACTTAAATTTGTTTTCTTATTTTATTCAATATATAAGAAACAATAAAAAAAATCATGTATGCAAATACTTCCAAGCTAATTATTGACATGATCACTTTCTAAATAAAAGAAATTGATCAGGCCTGCTCTCAATACCTTAGCGTTATAAAGAATATAATTATGGCCGTTTCTGACCCTAAATAAGGTAGACACTTAAAAAATTTGCATTTTATTATTTATTTTTTTCGATTAAGAAGTATATGACACGCTTATGCTACATTTATAATGATGATTATAATATTTTCAGTTTATCATTGTTTTTTTGTCAAACACCTGTTAAAGTTCAAAATCGACTTTCTCTAAAGAGGAACAATTTCATTCAGTTTGCTTAGGGCCCATATAATGTCAGGAACGTCACCGAAGATTATACATATATAATATATACGTAACAAAAAAAATAATATATAATATGATATTAATAATAATATATGACTTGATCATTTTGGAAGGAAGATATTTGATAAAAAAAAATGACTCATTATTTAACTTCTTTATAAGAAAAGTGATATTAGAAGGCTAGATTAGAGACAATATTAGACCAAGAAGGCAGGATTATTACAAGTTGTAAATATTATTCACCTACCACTATCCCTAAGGGCCCGTTTGGTTGATGGTAATGAAGTAATGAGAATGAAATGTTGTAATGGCAATAGTAATGAAGGAATGGATATGAGAATTGGTAATGAAAATTCTTTTGTTTGGTGTGCATGACTAAAGAATGGTAATGGAAGATAATATTCCATTGATTGCATTTGGTTGTTAGTAATAAAAAATGGTAATGACTCTTAATTTCATTATTGTATATTTGTATCTAAAAGCATTATTGTATCTAAATTATTCTATCTAATGATTCTTTTTTTAATAATAATATTTTTTTGGATAATTACATAAATTACCTTTTTTTCTTCATTATTTTTTTTCTTCAGCTCGAAACAATATTACCTTATTTTATTATCACAGTAATACTTCATTACCATTACCGCCTAATACCATGTTGTTTGATGGTAATGAAAATGGCCCTTTTTGGTAATTTCATTACCTTATTTTATTACCATCCATTACCATTGAAGGCATCCAAACAACCAAAATTTTCATTACTTAATTTTATTACCATTACCGCCCTCTAATACCATGTACCAAACGGGCCGTAAATATCAAAGCAAAAACTAGGAGTATTTGTAAACAAGATCTTTGTACGTAGACACGTAGTAGTGTGAATTGGAATCAAAGAGGAGATACCAAATACCAAACATTTGTACTAATTTCTAATCCAGAAGGATTTAGTGAGAAAGCACGTTTTCCTCTAAATAAATTACAAAGCACTTAGTGTACATGCATTCAACCAGTTTTGGTGATGATTGACTTTAAAGTCAATTACGAGAATAAATTGAATTAAACAAATATTTACAAAATTTTACTTTTACATGTATCCAAAAATAAATTTTTTGAGATCTGATATACTATAAAAATTAACGATTTGGACTGCATTGTGGTAGTTGGCTCTAAATGTTAACCACTACACGTATATTCGGCTTAGCGTTTTAGGTAGTATTTAACGGTTTATTTTGGTAACAACGCTACTTAATTAAAAAATTAGTATTTGACATAAGTAGTGTCTTGGTAGCATTTAGTGGTTTGGCAGTTATTTACAAAATATTGATAATTGTAGCATTTATAGTAGTAGTATAAAATAATTTATCGTTTAAGAAAATAAATATCCAATATTTAAAAACAAATAAAAAAATAATTTTCTCAATAACAAACAAAAATTGATTTTGTTTAGTCAAGACTCTTTGGTTTGTGGGCACGTTTTAGTTTGACATGTAATTCATTGCTTTGCTCTTTAATTAATTCAATTGCCCCTATTTATTTTTTTTTACCCAAAATTTCAAAAAATATATTGTACTGTTGTTTGATCTAGAGTTTAATCATTGTCATTTCTATATAACTTTTTTCCAATTGATATTCATTTTGTCATATTAATTATGAAATTTAATTTTAAAAAAGAGATCAAATAATTTTAAACTTAATAAATAATAATTAAGTATTTACATTTAATTGATAAAACATATTATATTCTAACTAGGAATGAGCATGGGTCTTAGACCCTAAGGGTCTAGATCCGACCTAACCCTAATTTTAAGGGTCTGGATCCACCTAATTTGAACCCTATGGATCCGGTTCGGATTTGGGTCTGTGACCGTAGGGTTTCGGTTTGGGTCCGGGTCCGGATCTACATGTTTGAGACCTAGATATGACCCAGATTCGACCCATGGACCCATTTACATCTTTTTAAAAAAAAAATTTATATATTAGCTATCATGTGCATTTAATTGTTTGATTTAAAATTTTGTTATATTTTTGAACATTACGTGATTTTGAACTTTATCGGTTCTTATAATTTAAAATGTGTTCATTGTATCTATACTATAAAAAATTAAAGACTTTATTAATATTTCGTTATAAGAACTTAAATGTCGGAAAACTTCATATATTTCGCTCAATTAGTATAACGTATTAGAAGTTTTTTATTAGTCGTCTAAAAATGGATATGATGCCTCCAACTACCCCTATTTCTAATCAGGCCCTAAAAAAAGTTTAACTCATATAAGTCAACTTTTATTTACTCATTCCAAGTTCTCCTAGATCTTTCTCGACTTCTTTTAGATTATAAAAAATTTGGTATTGACAAAAAACTAATAACCCAGTATCAATTATTAACAGTAGGTAGTAGTAAGTACAAAGTATGGTCAATGAAATTACATCAAATATTAAATAATTAGACATACTGAATAATTTGAGTCAAACAAAATTTTCATATATAATAATGTAGAAATTAGTAATGATTAAAATTGATATTAATGACGATTTTGCGATGTCAGAATGAATTAATTTTGTATTTAAAATAATTATTTCAGATTCGATTTTATACAAAATATCAAAAAGATTTTCTCATTAAAAATTGTATTAAATAACAATGTGAAAAGGACAAGCATAAGAGTCAAAATAACGTATATAACAATCCCATTTTGTTAGATTTGATTGTTATTTGATCATAATTTTCATATATTAAGCTAAATACTAATTTTAATGACGTATGAATCTTTTATAACTAAATTTATTCTGGTTTCTAGATGCTAACTACATTACCAGCGTCATCCCTTGCGTAAAATATGTACTTCAATTTAATAATGAATAGGATTTTAAAAAGTATCATTTTACTTGTTAGTGTATGATTCATGCTCTCTAGAGTCTACATATATCGACAATTCAAATTTGTGCAAGATTGACCATTGTGATGTTTCAATGACAAACTAACATCGTTGTTAAAGGATCATGTTTTGATATAAGACTAAAGTCTAGAAGTATAGAGGATGAAATATGGAGTATCGTTTCAAGCCTTTTTTTAGAGACCGCAATTCAGTCTGAATCCCTCATAAATTCGACCTAATTTGAGAAATTTAATCTAATTTAAGTCCGAGAAAAATAATATCCAACTTTGAATTTGATTATATAGTTGGATTTCGATTTAAATATGGACCGGACCCAACTCCGACCCCGACTCCAATTCGATCCAACTCCGACTCTACTCAACCCTATACATCCGACGCCAAATAAATATAATAATAATACTTAAAGTTTTAAATGAATGTTTTTGGTTTCATAATTGAATATTAAAAGAGAGATCAAGTAAATTATAGCCAAGGTTGTCAAAAGCGTAAATTTAATTCAAATTGAAAACAACTCTCTAAATCAAATCGTAGAATCGAATGATTCAATAATTTTGCAAAAAATAATAAGTTGTAATTGCTTATGTAAATTCTTTAGCCTTTTTCATTGTGAAAAACATGTAAAACTCATTTAATATTTTAAAAACTTTGTTATTCAAAAAATACATATATACTACTTATTTGTTTCCTTATTTTATATTATTTTTAAGAAAAATCACCTACAATAGTTCAATCTTTTTTCTAATTTCTCTATAATAATCCCATCAATTGATTAACCATGAATAATTCTAATTTTAAAAAGTTTTTGCTTAGACTAAACCAAGATTACCGGTTACCATTACAACAGGTCAAATTGGCTAAAAAAAAAAAAACAAAAAATACCCTCCCTAGTTCCTCCTCTACCACTTCCCCTCCTCTACCCACCCGACTACCACCCTTCTTTTACTTACTAAAAACATTAAAAATGTCTGAAAAGGGCGAATTTAAGGGAGGTATTAATCTCCTTGGAGGGAGTTTCTCTATGCTATTTATTGCCATCATCTGATGTTACGTTGTTGAAGAAAACTTCATTTATGTCCCTATTTTTCCTCCTCTATTTTCAGGTATATATGTTTTCATGGTGGAAGACATAGAAAAATATCATGTGAACAAAATTTAAAACTTTCAAGCAAATTAATACCATTGGTCTTTTCGATTGATACCTAAATGTCACATAATTTTCTTCTCTTTATTAATAGTTGATAAATTCAGAAATATATTGTTAGTTCCATTAAATTTGATAGGAAAAGGTTTTGTTCTTGTGAGAAGATATTAAATCAATATCAATTACCAGTCCATAGTTCCGGGTTCCGGCCATTTAAGTGAGAATATGAATATTCAAATGCGTAGGGTAATGTCACATGAGTGATTTTGAGCTCATGCTAGTTGTTTAACACCACAAGTCCACAAGGCTACATAAAATGATAAAATGTGAGGCTTTAAATATTAGTTTATAATGCTTTAATTAATTAATTATTTTCCAGATTCTGTAACAGTATAAATAAACAAAATCTCCTTAATTCTGTCAAAAGCCTTTTCCCAATGTGGTAATAAGGGTATGCACTGTGTTATGATTATTGAATTTCAAACAACCATATAAATAGAAAAGAGAGGGAAAAGAAAAAATTTATAAGGGGAGAAGAAGATTGTTTTATTTCATTATATTTCATAAACTCTTATACACCTTTATGTCCCTTTTTATACTACTTAGAGTCTAAGACTAACACAAACATCCACTTATAACTAATTACAATCTTACTACCAAATGTACTTATAACATACTTGCCCCCTTCAAAAGACTTGTCCTCAAGTCTATGTTAAAAAGCTAAATAAAAATACAACACAATTTTTAACTAAAACTAAACACTACAAAAAATGCCCAAATTAGTGAGAAATGAAGTAAGAGCAATATCTTGCATCTCTTTACCATAAGACCTTGTCAACATAAAACCCACATATATCGGTAATTTCTGATTCCATGCTAAATAAGTTCGAGCACTAGAGTTGAAACTCATTATTGGTTGAATCTTCTTTGCCAATAAATGAGCAAGCAACATCATTTGCGTGGAAAATTGTGCTACAATACTCCAACTCGGGTTCATCTTCCGCTCGCATATCCATTCTCCGTCGAGGTGCCATAGGGGTTTACTCTAAAAACAAAACCATTGGAAAAACATACAAAGTATAGTATCAGCAAAAAGGTTGAGTATAAACACACTGGTGTCCATCAAACAAGATATTAAAACTTTTTTTTATTTGAGTAAATTCATTTTGAAATATGCTTTTTCATTTGATAAATCATATTATGATTCAAATTCAGTTCAATGGCTCTATTGTCATTTCAAATTCTCAATTTTCATCATAAATCATAGATCTCAATGGATCCAAATCAATTTCAAACTCATATCATAAGTTTACATGGGTACTTTGTGAGTCATCCTGTGACTCGTTTGGTAGTCGGTCTACCGTCCGCGATAAGTCCGGCAAGTGTAACATAATGGTATTGTGAATAATACGCGCTCAGCATTGGTGAGCCGTTTAATCATGCACACAACATTTCTTGTGGCATATATACCCGCCATTTAGGCTAAACATTTTTGTACATAATATATATCTTGTAATTTTAATAGCATTTGAAAGTCAAAAATATTAACTTTTTCCATATGATAAACATCTTTTATTTGCACATAGCAAAACATACTTTATTTGTGACTTAGCAAAATCAAATCATAATATTTCCCACATGGGTAAAACATGCTTAGCATAATCATATCATTAAACATAACCTTTGTATTATATTGGGGCATCACTAGCATGTATGGAAATGCATCGTAACAAAAAGTGATTAAAGTTCAATACGATTTTTTTAAGGAAACCACTAAAATGTTTCGTTTCAATCCTTCTTAAAGTAAATATAACTTAAAAGGGTTTTGAAATTCATTCAAAACAAATAGAATATGATTCATAAGTCTATAAAATCATTACGATGAAAGATTTCATAAAATACTATTTTCTTAAATACGAGATAGTTTTGCCGGTAATAAAATCGATAATTGATTTACAAAGTGCATATTAATTCTCCAACAAGGCCCAAATTAATCAAGTCATTATAATACCTTATTTAAAATGAATTTAAGGTTGTCCCATCAGATTATAATTGGTTATGCGAATTTATAACTATCTTACAATTGTTTTCGACAATTTGGTTATTTACCGTTATTTAAATGGTGTCTTAAATCCGTAAAATTTATAAACCATCTAATTTAAACTTAATTTATACTATGAGACAGTAGGTTATTAATATAATTATAAATTTTTTATATAGGTCTATTTTTACCCAAATTTAATTAACAATATTACACTTTTTAATAAATAAATATTTTCTATTAATTTGATAAATTAGTAAATAATTAATAATTTAGTTTGTAAAATTATACCAAAGTTCCAGAAGTCATATAAAATGTTTATTAGGCCATTTGAACTTATAAAAATCATGTATGATGTTTTATTATTTTGTATAGACATTTTATTGATAAATAGAATAAAATAGGTTTAAAATTATTTGAGTCCGAATAAAATATTATAAAAATTATATGATATTCCAGAAGCTATTTTAAGGGGTATAAAATTTTAAATAACCATTAAAAATCATGTGGGATAATTTTAATAATTAATATCGTTATTTTACCGATAAACCGAATAAAATTTATTTAAGTCCATATATGGTCACGAAAATCCATATAAATTTTTGAACATATATGTACTATTTATATAAGTGTCTCATAAAATTTTCATGTCCAAAAGAAGTCTTTTAATATTTATTTTATATTTTACCGTTTTCCCACTTACCGATTATTAATAACAGAGTAAAAACTATTAAGGTCCTTAAATGTCAACGAAACCTTCTCAAACTTTTACCAATTTTACCTACTGTCCATATGAGTATGTGATAAAAAATTCAAGCCCATATGTCTTTGTTTGGTAATTATTTTATATTTTACCATTTTACAATTTACCGTAAAACAATTTAACGATTATTCAAAAATAATAAAAAATAAATTCCAAACTAAATATATTTTGGCCAAATCCTGTTGGGGACATTATAACATGTTTTTATTAATTATTTTTGATGATGAAGAGTTCATCTAATACCATGTTTTACAATAAGAGTATTTAACACCTTAAAATCCATTAAAATATCAATTTAATGAATAATCTCAACAAAAAGTATCCAAGAAATTTTCTTAACATATAGCTACTGGAAATTTCTTTTAAAATGAATTTCAAATATTTTCAAATTCATACAATCATTTCCATCACAATAACTTTCACAAAGTAGTGTTAAACATGCCTTTAAACATACAATAATTTATAAAATCAACATGCATGATATCCACAATAATAATACATGTAATAAATTATTCCATACTCAAATTTATCATTTTGACATCATTTTCAAGATTTAAGAACTTCTCTTTGGGAATTTATTTTTTTTTTTAAAAAAACAAGTTTATACACAAACTTTCCCAACTTGTTATTAAATCCTTTAAAAATCACCCCATGTGACATACCTCGACTCCAAGCCTATATAATTATTCTTTAAGCTCCTACGCGTTCTTAGAAGTGGTTCTAGCTTCGGGTCCTTGCCCTTCAAATCTCAACTCCAACTCTTCAACTAAACATATTGCATTCATCCAAAAATCAATAATAATTTTGGATTTCTAATATGCACTTAAGTTTCCCTAGTTAGAGTTGTTAGACTAATACTTGTGATGATTTTAACATATTTGGAGTATACGTATTCTTTTGAGCAACATACTTAGTTAAGTCCCATAATTTTACTTGAATCCTTTAAGTAACAAAATTTATATGTTTGTGAAAATACATCTTCTTACTTTCTATTATGGCCTATTTTTATAGATTTATAATAGATGATTTTCTTAGTTTAGAGATAAATACTCATTTTATAATGATCTTAGTTTATAGAAAGATTCATGTAAAAAAATGTTTCACATGAACAAGTTTTAAAAAAAAAACTAGTGGAATAAAGAAATGAACATAACTTACTCTATACTTGGTGGATTTCTTCAAGTTTGGTGTCTGTGGAAAGCTCTTAAGATGAAGGTTATTTTTACGGGATATTTGAGTTTATAAACATAAATTTTCAGAAGTTTTAGATAGGTTTTTGAAGGAGATTTGATGAGAAAAGAAGGTGTTTTAGTTATTGAAAGTTTGAAGGATTCAAGTGTTTGTTCATTGATGAACTTGAGAGCAATGTGTTGGGGTTTATGGCTGAATAATTATTCAGAAAATAAAGTGTTTTTGCTTCAAATATTTGCCTCTTGCATACTTGTAATGATGCACAAGCTTTGGGTAGAACAAAAGGGGTTCTTGGGTAGAGTTTTTAGCTTGTGTATGTAAGTATACAAAGGGCTATAATGGGGAGTAGGACAGCTTTAGCATGGTTGGTTGGGGTTTTTTTTTAGTGATTTTTGTTCATCATTTGATCTATTATAGTGTAGGAAAGGTTTATCTAAGATAGTTTAAGGTTTGGGTAAAAATTGTTGTACATGTAACAAGTTATGTAACTTGTACTTCATGTTTAAAAATCACTTGTATATGTGTGAAATATTTAATTTACTCCCATCATGGTCATATAATATGCTTGGGTAATAAACAAAATTTTTTCGAACTAATATGGGTAGTTGCTCAACTTTATGTTTTACCTCCAAAGTTTACGTTACTTGTTACGATTCATAATCACGTTACGAATTAACAAGTTTCCAATCATTGTAGAGATTTTTCAAATTACTACCATCACTAATTAAATTATAATTAGTAACGAACAAATATATAAGGAAAATTATGCGCTAAAAGCGACTAATGACATCTCCTAATAATACGACTGTTTTCAAGAACTTTCAATCGAATGAATTTTCAATTGAATGAACTTCAAGAATTTCCTCATATGTTGAAAATAAATTTTCAGGTTCAATTGCCACAAAACATTCATGATTTTTAACTAAATTATGTTCACTCATGTCATCAATCACACAATTAGTCGAATCACTCTCCATATGAACAAAGCCTTTAGAATCCAACTTACTTTTTGCACATGAATTCATATGATCAACATTTAAAGATTCTTGAATATCAATTTTAATATCACACGTTGTTAATTCTTGAATGGTATTTACTTCAAGCATGCTATCGAACATCTCTAATGCAATCGCATAATCTTTTTCTTCGTCATATACTATAATAAATCCCCAATTATCACTATTATGTTGGTAGCTATGATCAAGAATTGGTTCATTACACCATCACAATCCTTTATCCCAACTATCAAAACATTCATCTTTCAAAAGTTTTTTAAAAGATTTGATAACCTTCTTTTGCTTAGCTTCTTCAAGTTGTGGGATAATTGGTTCTTCATATTTTATGGTTTTGCAAAACTCATCACTCCTCATGTTTACAACCACTAAAAGAAATCCCTAATTTGAGAAAAAAACTTCAAGAACTCAAATAACCATGTCGATGTCTTTTCATAAATAGATTGCGTGCAATTTGATTGTAGTATTTAATGTCAAGAAATGAATGTTTCAATAGGATAAAGAAAGAAAAAGAATGGAAGAGAAATATTAGTGCCAAGAAAAGAATGGCTCTTGATACCAATGTTATGGTTGTTGAAACTCAAACAACTACGTTAATAGGGAAGAGAGGGAGAAGAGAGGAAATTTAGAAGAGGAGAAGAAGATGGTTACGTTTCATTATATTTCATAAACTCTAATACACCCTTATGTCCCCTTTTATACTACTAAGAGTCTAAGACTAACACAAACATTCACTTATAACTAATTACAATATTACTAAATACTACCAAATGTACCTATAACAAAAGTGTGTAGCGATAGGAAAGGAGGAGTAAACGCTAGTAATGAAGGGCTGACAGCTTTTGTGGAAAAGGGAAGGTGATGAGGAGTTGATTTTTCTTCAAATTTTTTTTATTTTACTTTTAATTTTTAGTATGTTTATTATTTATTTGTATTTTTATTTTATTTTTTAAAAGAGTTAACCTACACAATTACAAGTTAAAAATTGAGCAACAATATTTTTTGTTAAGTGACCAAAGAGTTGAGATTATATATGGTTAATCAATAGGTTGGATTATTGTAGGAAAATAAGTTAACATTTAGATTATTGTAGGTAATTTTTCCTTATTTTTATGAGTTGACAAACATAAAAAGATATACACTAATCATACTATCCATAATTTAGTAAAACAAACACACTAAGTAGATACAGTAACTTAAAAGGAGCGGCAATCTCGATACATAATTAACATTTAATAATAACGTTTAATACAAAAATATTGCAGAAGTCTCAAAATGCCGAACTGTTAAAAACTTTAAATCATAAAAACTAAAACTATTTAAAACAAAAGTAAAATATTACATCTAATAAGAAATATTGTTTGCTCAAAATGAAAAAAAATAAATCATCATCAAGTCATCAATAAAGATAAAAAAAGCAACTAAGCTCTCGATAAATAGTAATTGATGTGGTCTGGATAGAAACCTGAACTAAATCCTGCAAAATGCTACCATCCATGATACGGATGACAACCGATTTTATCGGTTGGCGCTTAACGCCGAGCATAACTTCCTATTCAGCTCAAAATACGAAAATTATATGCTATATTTACAAAATAATAATTTAAGTACGAACTTATATTAATTGACACCATCGTATACTTTTACCATATTCTTTTTCTGTTCTATACTTTTAAGTGATTAAAATACCATTCTTGATCCTGATAGAAATACGTTACTGCCACTTATACAATTCGGTAATCTTAACACTTAAGTAAGTTCATTTGGTTAATACTTATAACCGTACCATGCATCATAGCATCAACACTAATCAAGTTTATCACTGATCAACAAGCACATCAATATGACACCTGATAAATGTAAGGGTCTGGTTAGGTGAGGATCGTAGTCCTAAACCCTAACTATGGTGGGAGTCGTCACCTCTCCAATACAATTTATGCTCGAGCTCTACAGGATAGGTAGCTAACCCCCTGTCTTACACTGCATTTTACGTGTCGGCCAACATGGGCGCCATGATTTTACATGCCGGTTCATGGTTCGACATTACCTTACTATCAGGGTCATTCAATCAATATTCATTCACACGAGTACATCACATTTTTATTACTACAACTTGACTTTGACTTTGACTTTGATCAACTTAGGTGATAACCTCTTTTATTTAATAAAATTCTTAATCATAATGTAAAATTAAACTTTATGTCTTTATACATTCATTATTCAATATTTACACATTAAATTTTATTTATAACTTTATTTTTAATAGTTTCTAAATTCACACTAATAACTTAATATTCTATTAATAGTCTCCAAATTAATATTTTCCATAAGTAGCTACTAAAATCTATTTCTCTTTAAATAAGTTCCCAAAATCAACATTTCCAACTTTAAAATAAATAAAACTTTACTCTCTTAAAAAAATCAAATATCTAATTGAAACTCAAGTTAAAATGCATCCTTTGGATAAATTTCCAAAATTCAACAAGCTCACCAAAAATCAATATTTCAAGTTTAGAAAAAAAAAAAAGTAAACTTATTAGGTATGCAAAAATCAATATTTCTAGTTTTAAAACAAGTCAAACTTATAATTTTCACTAAGTCAATATTTCTAATTGTAAAACAAGTAAAACTTGTAATCCCACAAAATCAATATTTCACACATAGTTTTAGCGGTAAGTATACTAAAAATATTTTTATATCATTTTACATAAATTTTGGTCAAATAGTTAGCAAATAAAATATTTTGTACTAAGTAGTGATTAAAAGTTACTTTTATCATGAAATCTCATATATTCAAAAAAAACACTTCAATATTTAATAACTTATAAAAATTTCTTTAAAATGTCTTTTTGAATTGTTATTGTATTATTATCACAAAAATAGTTGTGATAATTTAAAATAGTAAATCAAACTCTTTTTTTTTATATGATAGTAGTCGAATGACCTATGAGTGTTTTGGGCTCTTTTCACATAAAAAGAACGACTTAATTTAATATATCATACTAAATCCTAGATTTAAATAATTAACATAACCACTTAAAAAAATAAAAACTTTACGCAATAACTTAGAAATTTACTATAACTTTAAGGATAAACTTAAATCTCAAAATAAACTATAATAACAATATTCTTAATATAATCATACTTAGTAAAATACGTTCATAAAATAACTTACTACCCTGTAAATTACTTTAAAGGCTAACATAAACATATTAAGGGGCTGTTTGGTTGGGTGTAATAATCAAAGGGAAAGGGAATGGACAGACCCAATTCTCTTTGTTGTTGTTTGTTTGCCACTTTCTATCATTCCCTTTCCCCTTTTTTATTTTTGTGTTTACCCAAAAGTATTCCACACTCATTCCCCACCCTGCCCAAGACTTTTCCATTCCCATTCCCCACTTCATTACCCATCACTTTCTCTCTCTCCTCTCAAACCCTAAAACCTAAAAAACTGTTGAAGCCCCTCACTAAAGATCCGGCCACCACGGCAACCACTGGAGCTCCGGCCACCGGCGACGATCTTATACAACTTTTGACAAGGTATGTTATACATTAACTGGGCATTAAAGATGTTTGATATATCTTGCGACAATTCTGATTTTGAGGCACAGTTCAAGTTACTCGTTTTTTTATTATTCAAATCAAGCGAAGAGATTCGAATTTGTCTGTGAATTTGTATCAACTCAACTCCAGTGTAGTTGTTGTCTTTGAAGATGAGATGAGATGATACTTTAATTTGTCATGAACTGACCAATCTCTTTGATCCCCTCTCTTTAATACTATTTGGGAAGAAAGAGATTTAAGCGTTCTTAGTATTGAATTATATATTGATAACTAAATCATGAAAACAACACCAATGTATATTTTATGATAGATCTTGTTGTTGGTTGAACAAGTTAAAACTTAAAAGTACTGTTTTCATTTATTTTTTATAGGGAAATTATCAATGGTGCCCTTGTACTATTGAAAAATTACAATGGTACCCAACTGCATTTCAGTGGTACCCCCCAATTATATGGTAATTACAACCGTGACCTTAATGATGAATTTTCCGTTAAATGTCCGTTAAATTTGGAATTTAACCTAACCATGGTTAGTTTCTTCTTCTTCTTCCCTTTTCTCTTTCATGGCTGCTCTTCTTCCATGGCTGCTCTTCTTCCATGGTTAGTATGTGCTCCTTTGGCATACCGTTCCATCATCAGGAAACTCGAAATTTGGTTGAAAAGGTGTGAAGATACTGCCATTAGTGTGACTAATCCCTACTGATAAGTTATGCAGAAGAGTTCTATCATCATCAACATTTGCTCTTGTTTCATCAACTCCATCAGGAGCAAGTGTGAAACTGAGATTCATTGTTTGGATGATATCTTTGAAATTTTGATTGAATTGATTAATTTGTACCAAATGTTATAGCTGTTCCTGGTTTTTTATGGGGCTATCTTCTGCCCATTAATGGTTTTGGTGAACAGTGAAAGAAAGATTGAGAATTGAATCTTGAGAAAATATTCGGCAAGTGAGTTGAGATTTTTTCAGCGGCGTTTAGAGAAAGACGACATCGGCTTTGACCTTCAACAAGAAACCAGCGTTTACAAACGAGAGAACAGTTTTTTCTGTCGCCGGAGGAAAGGGATTGGAATACTTGGGCGAGACATTCGTCGGGGATTTCTAATGTATAGTCAGAGTAAATGGGTTCGGGTTTTGTAAGCGGGTCAAGTTGTGGAGGTGGAGACGGTGGGTGGATCTTGGGGGTTGATGTTTTGCGGGATGAGGAGGTGAAGCGAGATGTGAAGGAGAAGGAACGGGAATGGTGGCGAGTTAACTCGGGTGAGTTGGAAGGGATGGATGCCGATTGGCCCATCCAGGGAGGAGAGTGAAATTGAAGCGCCGTTGAAGAAAAGTAGGCAAGAACTGGGATTATGAGGAACGAAAGAACTGCATACTTTTATAAAGGATTAATGAAAGTTGAGGAGATGTGCAGGATTAGCAATAAAATTTTTGTTGTCTTTCATGTCCCAGATCTTGAAATATGTTCTATGATGATTTATATGTAGTTAACATTTGAGGGATAGATCATTGTAGAATTGTGTTCCTTATTCATCCGTCATTGACACAAGGGAACTTCATCATCCGGCACAAGGAGAGGAGAGCAGCCATGAAAGAGAAAAGGGAAAAAGAAGAAGAAACTAACCATGGTTAGGTTAAATTCCAAATTTAACGGACATTTAACGGAAAATTCATCATTAAGGTCACGATTCTAATTACCATATAATTGGGGGGTACCACTGAAATGCAGTTGGGTACCATTGTAATTTTTCAATAGTACAAGGGCACCATTGATAATTTCCCTTTTTATATTTGTGTTCAATTTTGGCATTTTTTGTATGTAAACTTTATGATTTTATATGAATATATAGATTTAGCTTGAGACTTTATATATCTTGAGTATAAATAATATGTAAACTAGTCAATGATATGGTGTTATTGATGTTCTTTTCTACAGAAAATGGCTCGCATTGGTACTTCTTTGAAAAGGAAGAGAAATCGAGACTTTATTCGGTTCATAATTACTATGATTAATAGTGTTGAGTTGCTACATTTGATGTGATACTCGATGAGAAAAACTATATACGATTCCCATTATCTTAAGCTTGATAAAAATACTAGAAGAAAAATGAGATTGCACAACTTGAATAGAATGATTAGAGAAAGCGATACTTTGTGTAGGAACTATCTTCTCATAAATCGATACACATTTGGTGTACTTTTAGAGATGGTTAGAGATATTGGTGGATTAAATGAAACAAGAAACACATGTTTGGAAGAGATGGTTGGGGGTTTCTTATACACATTAGCTCACCATAAGAAGAATAGAATGATGGGTGCACATTTTTATAGAAGTGGTGAAACTATTAGTAGATAATTTCATGCTTGTTTGTTAGCAATCTTAAAGTTACATGCTATTCTTCTTAAGAAACCAATACCAATACAAGAGGATTGCAACGATGAAAGATGGAAATATTTCAAGGTAAATAAAAAACCAACACTTTAATTTGAGATAAAATAGAGAGACTATTACATAATTTAAAGTGATATTGCTTGTTTTGTAGAACTCATTAGGTGCCCTTGATGGTACAATGATTCTAGTGAATGTTCCTTGTGAAGATCGTTCCAAATATCGCACTAAAAAAGGTACCCTTGCTATGAATGTATTAGGAGTATGTTCACTCGAGATGAAATTTATATATGTCTTACCTGGTTGGGAGGGATCGACACATGATGGTCGGATTCTTCGAGATGCTATTTCTAGGCCTAATGGGTTAAAAGTTCCAAAAGGTAATTTGATTGACGTAATAGATTTTATTTGAGATTAACTTAGTAAGAGAGTAATATTTTTTTTTTAAATTTGTCAAGGTTGTTATTATCTATATGATGGAGGATATACTAATGGAGAAGGATTTCTTGCACCATATAGAGGGCATTTTTATCATCTTAGAGAATGGAATAATGGCCCCCAACAACCTCAAACCGCCAAAGAATATTTCAACTTAAGCCATGCAAAAGCTAGAAATGTGATTGAGAGATGCTTTGGGTACTCAAGGGAAGATGGGGGATTCTTAGAAGTCCTTCTTGGTTTAGTTTACAAACACATGGTCGAATTGTACTTGCTTGTGCCTTATTACATAATTTGGTAAAAAGATACATGCTTACAGAATTTGATGATGAGGACTTGTTTGAGGAAAATGATAGTGATGATAATGATGGTGATGATAATGAGGAAGATGATGTGGATTACATAACCTCCATTGCTGTAACCGATCCATGGACAAATTTTCGAAATACAATGGCCCAAAATATGTTCAATGATTGGAGGGCTAGACACCGCAGACTTACTTTATGATGTTATTCTTTTTTATTAAAAAATTTGTTTCTTATATTTGAACTTGAGACTTGTATGTTTATTTCAATCTTGCTTTTTTTTTTTTATATTAAGTCATGGATGTTGTATTTGACTTATAATAATTTCCTTTGTTTACTTGTATTGAATATTTCTTGGTTAATTTCATTTTTATATACATGCAATTTTGTTTTTACTATGATTAATATGGTTCAAATGTTATAGAGGATGGATGAAAGTAGTGCAAGTGGAGGTGGAGGTGGAAGGGGAAAAAACAAACGATTTTGGACTGCTCAAGAAGATAAAGTTCTTGTAGAAGCATTGTCAGAGCTAGCTGTTAATCCTCATTGGAGGTGTGATAATGGATTCAGAAGCGGCTACATGGTTCTCTTAGAGAAGGTCATAGGTAAGGCTCTTCCTGGTTGTGGTTTGAAGGCTATGCCACACATTGATTCTCGACTTAAGACACTTGGAGCCAAGTTTAGGGCTATTTCTCAAATGTTAAATACAAGTGGATTCGTTTGGGATGATGAAAAAAAATGGTTTCTGTGGACCGGGCTGTTTATGACGAGTTTTGCAAGGTATGATAACCTTTGTAAGGTCATTTTAATTATGTTTGAGATAGTTTGATGATGTTGTATATTTGATCATTTTGAGCATTTTTTCGTTTTTCAGAATCATCCGAATTACAAAAACTTGTATGGAGTTTCATTTCCGCACTTTCATAAACTCATGAATGTTTATGGCTAGGATTATGCTACTGGAAAACCAGCTGAAGATTTTGTTGAACCAATCAACAATTTGCAAAATGTTGCCCCTCCACATGTTACACTTGATTCAAGTGATGATGAGGGAGTTGCTGCTAGTGGTAATGCCACTCAAACCGTTACTTCTCCTTCTTCAAAAAAGATGAAGACTGAAAAAACTTCTAAAAGAAGTAAGAGAGGAAATGGTGGTGCTGGAAGTTCTAATGAATTGGCTAGCTTACAAGCATTCATGAAAGACATGAATGTTCATCTTTCCACTATGGCAAATGTGATGGCACGCACTGATGATCGTGAACAGCGTGCGGATGAAAGAGAGCAAAAAATAGTTGAAAAGATTGAGCAAGTGTTAGAGGAACTACTCTCTTTCAATTTAGAAGGTGCCACTCCTACCCAAGTTTTTGAAGTGGCTAACATTCTAACCGCACAACCAAACAAGCTCATGATATTTTCAAAGTGTCCCGACGTTTTGAAAAGTGCTTATGTTAAGAGTCTTCTTGAAGGAATTGGAAATGGTAATGCTTAGATCTTATGTTGTGGTTTCATGAATGATTTTGAATTAGGTGTTGTTCACAAACTACTACTTTTGGCATGAACTTTATCTAGAAAGGACTATTGGCAAAGACTTGGGTCTTACTAGAACACTTTTGGTATGAGTTTTGATATAGAAACAAGTGATTATTTGGATTTGTAATCAATAAAACTAGAAAGATATTATTTAGAGTTATGTTTTTTTTTTTTTCATATTATAGGGAAAAGATGATACAGGTTAATGATATTTTTTTAAAAAATAAAATTTTCAAGTTTATCATATAATAACTAGTTATTTTTGGAAAAAATATAAAAGAAAAAAACATAATTTGATTCCTTAACTTGAACCAAACAGCCACAAAGGGAATCAATGAGCAGTTCATTCCGTTTCCTGAATACAGCCAAACGACTAGGCTAACTTAGGGGAATCAATTCCTTTCTCCTTCATTCCCTTTCCTCATTCCATTTCGTTTCACTTGTGCGAACTAAACGGCCTCTAATAAAAATTCTAACATAAAAAAATTCTGAAATATAATAACATTCCTAATGTAAGACATAACTCATAAACATACTAGCACTAGTTTATAACATAAATCATACTTAATATCACTAGAATATAATTTTGCACCCATCTTCCTAAACTTGTTCAAAGATTATTAAATTAACATACTAAAAATACTTTTAGCATACACATACTTAATATAATATTGATCATAATTTCATTAAAGTAATATCCTACTAAAACATATCAACATATTTCATACTTTGCATATTATATAGTAAATATAATGTAAAATTCCACAAAAAGAGTAGGCTAAGAAGTTATACCATATTAACACCAAAGATTAGTACTAAGTACTAATTAGGAAAACAATAAGGAATAAGGCCCTCTAAGATAGATAATAATGATCCAAAGTTAATTAATCCAAACTCCCAAAATAATGATGATCTTCTAAGCTCCCAAAATCATTAAATCCAAACTTCAAAAATAATGATACATTAAGTACCCAAAGTAATAATCCAATAATGCTCCATAATGATGATGATTTAAGCTAAATCAAGAGTGGACTACCCTCCATCTTCTTGAATTTTTCAACTAATAATAAAGGTATTAAGATTTTAATGAAGTGAAAATATAAGAAAGAATGTTAGAAATATTTGATGATAGTGGTGTAAGTGATCTCATGCTAAGGGGGTATTTATAATGGGTTTGGGCAACTTTATAGTTCATTAGATTGTATGAAAAAGAGTGTTAGGAGTATAGAAGAAGGATAACTTGTGTAAGTGATTTAGAGTGTGTAAGTGAATGTGTAAGAGTTGGAGTGTGTAAGTGAATGTGTAAGAGTTTGGAGTGTGTAAGTGAATGTGTAAGAGTTTGGAGTGTGTAAGTGAATGTGTAAGTGTTTGGAGTGTAGAAAAAGGTTAACTTGTGTAAGAAAATGATGATAACTTGTGTAAGTAATGAACATCATGAGTTACTATAGAAAGGATTTTGGTTCATCAAGTTTTTGTTCTAGTATGTACAAGTGAATATATTTAAAATAATGGGTAAATTTGATTACGAAAACACGTAGTTTACTTAGAAAATTTTGCTTAAACTATACTTAAAGTTAATAATAAAAATACCACTCATTTTTATGTATAAAATAATTAAATCAAAGTTATAATGTTAAAATAATAAGTACTAATGTTAGTTTAAGGAAGAAAGTTAAAACATAACATTTTACAAAACCGTGAATATAATAATAAAATTTTACTTTTCGTACTATAAAATAATAAAATAATATTTTAGTGCTTATAAAAAGATTTTAAACAAAAAAATATTTTAAAGTTTAATTTTTGAAAGAAATTATAAAATCGGAAAAGGTTTAGGAATTAAAGATGGTTTGAAATGGATAACCAAAGGATTAGAGATTTGAATTGAAAATTTGGAATAATTAATCGAAAGATTAAGATTAAGAATTTTAAGTTTGTTACAGTAACAAATGATTCTTATTAGATTAAGCAATGCCAAGTAGAGTGATCTTGTAATAGGTTTATCAAAGCCACATTTTATTGTAACAGTTTTAAAGCCTTAATAATTTTATAATATCAAATGAAGAAATTCAATAGTTTTCACAATCAATAATTCAAAAACTATCAATTATGAACATCAATTCAATCATTAATAAGTTAGTAACATCAAATGAGACCAAGTCTCAACTAGTAGTCTAGATAAATAAAATAGCTTTTAAGTAACAAGAATTTTAATAAAAAAAAAGCTAAGAGTCACAACTCCACGCATGCTATTTATGAAATAGTCATATTATGGTCAAGAGTCTTAGTTTAATCATTAGAAAGCAAAAAAGTAGAAATTATGGTTCTGAGATACAGCTGATTGGGTGGGCTAAGACCCAATTTAACATTTTTGTGGAGTATTTTTAGAATCGTGTAAAATTGGAAGAATTGTACGATTTTGGTTACGATTCTACGATTCTATACGATTTTAACAATTCTAATTGCGATTCTAGAATTTGAACGACATATTTTCTTTGTAAAGTTCTATTTGAAAGGCTAATATATTAGTTTGATTCGGAGCAATCGGAGTGTTGCATTAAGACTTATTTGATGTCAATTACTCTCTTTCTTGTGCCATCTCATTTGTGTATCAATTTTTCTAATTCTAGTCTATGGATCTAGAATATAGATTTAGATTAAAAAATAGGTAATTTTTTAAAAATTCTATTAAAATATTCTCTAATGATTTATTATATATACAATTTTAGAAAATATTACAAATTAGATTTTAATGAATTTACGTATTTTGTAATCTAAACCTATCCACCAGTTGTATATGTTAGAAAAATTATTCATGTATATATCTATTAACTACTTTTTACGAAATTTAATTAGCATAAAATATGTTGAATTTGTGACATTTATGAAAACATAAACAATCGTACGAAAACATAAACAACGATAGAATGAGTTGTGTTGTATGTTGTTGTTCTTAGTAGGGATGGGCAAGGGTTTAAGACCCTACCCGGACCCTATTGGACCCTACCCTTTTTTAAGGGTAAGGTCTATTTTTTTTGGACTCTAAGGGTTTGAGTCCGGATCTAAAAAATATTATAAGGTTCTGAGTCCGGGTCTACTCGGACCCGACCCTTAGATCCTTTTTTTATATATATATTTTTTAGTTTTTTTTTTGGGTTAGAGAGCATAATTAGGGTTTCATCAACTTTTTTAATATTGGCCTCTTATTCCCTCTTTTTCTCATCTCTCTCCTTTAAAATTTCCCCTTTTTCTAATAATTGTAGGGTTTCATCAACTTTCTTATTGGTTTCATTAATCTATCATGAAATTGGTTTCTTTAATCGCAAAATCTGTGAAATTGCTGTGAAATTGATTTATTAAATCGCGAAACTGCATGTCTTAACTTCACTTTTTGTGCATCTTATTACCACAGTTGCCGCTTGGGAGGAGAGTTTATCTTTAATAAATCAACAGGGAAAAATTGTAAGTTTTCTGAACCTTCAATGAACAATCTATCTCAAAATCGTGTTTTGTGTTGCTATGCTACTTAGTTCTTACTTCTTACGGATACTCTTCCACAAGGGATTGTTTAGACAATTTATGTGTTTAGATAAAATTTGACATTTATAAGCATCTTGTTTGGTATTATTTGTCTGAAGATGAGAAGATACTTTTTCATGACATATTTGAGTATTCTGATGATATGAAATTAGAAAATCAGATGGAAAAGTATGTATGGAAGATTGAAAATTGAAAATGGAATGAAAAAGTGGCACTTAGGGATTTGTGTTTTTGTTTTGCTTTTATCAAATTATACAGATGGCTATGGATGGAAATTGGTTGATGTTTTTTTTTTGATTTATGTTTTTGTTTTGCGTTATCATATTATTCATGTGTTTTTGACTTAATCAAATTAAGAAAACTGGTTGATTAAGCAAATTGGTTGATTTGCTAGCCAGGATTTAATAATCATCCTTTGATTTGGTTGTTGAAGTTCTTGTTATGTTCATGTTTAATGATTATTTTAATGGATTTTTTTTTGTTGATTTAGAAAATAATGGATGATTTGCAATCTCAAATCGATTCTAAAGACTTGAATACATATGAGAACATTGTCAATTTAGGTGCGGACCAAGAGGTAGATGAAGAACAATTCATCAATGTAAATGTTAAAGTGGGTAATCCTACAACTTTTTCAAAGTCTACAAATACAAGTGGAACATCTAATAGGAAAAATACTTAATCTGTATGGCAGTTATTTGACAAGAACATGTTGGATGGCGCTTTGAAAAAGGTAAATTGCAAGTATTGTCAGATTGAACTTACAGCAGGTGGTAATTGGGGCACTTCACACCTTCACAAGCATGCTGCAAAAGCATGTCCCGGAAGACACTTACGGCTTACTCCTACAAGCCAAACACAATTGAAGATTAAAACAAATGATGATGGATCAAATTTGTCGGAGTTAGGTAGTATCAAGAAAGATGTATTCAATCAAGACGTATCGAGAAAGGACTTAGCTCACATGGTGGAGTCAGAATGATAAGTATCCAATTTTAAGAAAGATTGCCAGGGACATTCTTGCCATACCCATCTCGACCATGGCTTCGGAAAGTGCTTTTAGTACGGGAGGAAGAGTAGTTACTCCACACAGATGTAGACTCCATTTTCATACTGTAGAAGCACTAATGTGTTTGCAAAATTGGATGATCGAAGACCTTAAAGGTAATACACTTTTAACTTTTTTTTTCCTCATTTTTTTTTCTCAATAATTGCTAGTGTAGTTGTATAACATTTATATTAGTTCATGTTATTGAATCATTTTAGATCCTTGATATTTGTTTTGGTGGTTTTCATTTAAAGGTACATCAGAAAATATTCATGGTCGTTCAACTGTAAATGAAGATTTTGATGTTGAAGGTGACGGTGAAGTAGTTGATATCATAAATTTGGTATTTTATTTTTAACATAAACTTTATAATTATATATATATATATATATATATATATATATATATATATATATATATATATATACTATTTTAATTTAAGTTTTTCATTTAACATTCGCTTTCTTATAAATGTTTGTAGGATCTTGATGACGACCTACATGATTAGAGGAAGGAGTGCAGCGTTTAAAAATGAATGACATGGGAATTAGATTTGTATTTGGACAAAGATTAATTGTATATTTTGGATTTTAGTGTTTTTATAACTTGAATTTAAGTGCTTTAATGTTGTTTATAGTGTTAGAGTAATTTGTGTCATTGAAGTAAAAATATTTTACTCAAATTTATTTTCATGTTTTGTTTTGAAATTGCTATTGATTTATAAAGGTTTCAAGTAATTCTATATGGTTTTTAGGAACCTAGACCCTATGAGCCTAACAAGGGTTCAGATTAAGGTTCATATTAGGGTCTATTTTTTAGACCCTTTAATCTCACTCAAGAAAATAAATTTTTAGGGTGTGGTTCCAGACCCTAAGGGTTCGAGTCCAAACCCTTAGAGTTCGGGTCAGGGTTTAATTTTTTAGACCCTTAATATCAAGGTTCGGGTCTGAACCCTATCCTAAAATTAGGGTCCGGGTTCGGTAGGATCCAAATGTCCATCCCTAGTTCTTAGTTAACCAATAGATACACCCCTATAGGCTATATGTACAGCCATTTAGGCCCGATTTTAAAAGTTTGAGGACTTGGGAGAAATAATAGATCAGAGCCATAAAAGCCATATAATACCAAATACGAAAATAAATATTGTTCTTCAGAAAAAGAGAAATCTTCTATTACATCTCTATATATACTAAAATCTATTTTTAATAAAAATATATTTCGAAGTGTTGTAAGTGTAATTATAAAAAATAAATACTTAAATTGATTTTTTGTCATAATTGCAAAGAACTGAAAACAGATTTTGTAGGAAGTAAACCAAATCACAAGAACATATTACTCTATAACAATATATAATAGCCACATCTCAAAATATCTAAATCAAAATATTTTTTAAAAAAAATTATAATTTTTGGCCATAATACGATTTGTAGTCTGGTATGGTCTGAAAAATAACAAAACAAGGCCAGACCGTAAACCGTATTTTTTTTGAAAAAAAAACAAACCAGACCGTTTATACCGTGGACCAGAAAAAATATTAAAATTACAGTTTGGTTCGATTTTGTTTGGTTTGGCGGGGTTTAATAGTTATAGGAAATGGTTGTAAAAAATATTTTACCACTTTTATTTTATATTTTAATGTGATATTATTATATACATAGTTGAATTAACCCAACAGGCTATAAAGTATAATAAAACAACTATTTTATGAACTTTTTAAAAACGGTTTAAAGTGGGTCATATTTAAACGGACTTTGACCCGCCCGGGCCTTTTAACATTTGACATTATCTATCCCGCCCAGGCCCATTTAAAAGTTGACCCAACCCGGCCCGTCGAACACCTCTATACATAATATTAAAATAAATACAATAAATAAAAGATAACATAAAATGATAAAAATCTCCAAAACCCTCGTATAAAATGGAGACACATAAATTACTGCTTTTTTAAATAACCGTTATTTTTCTATGCATCCATTCATTCCAACGGTTGATGTTCATTATTCTAGGATCACTAGGTGAAATCCAGTAACCGGTATGGTCATGGATGATGTCCATCTTACAAGATATGATCGTGGTGTCAGCTTTATAATCAGTCGCTACGACTTCAGCCTCCTTGCCATACTCATTCTAAACAGAGTATCAAACCAATCTTGACCTATTTCAGATCAGAGTATTTGTTTAAGCTCTACAAACGAACTTACTTACTACGGGGCATGTCTGGAATCCCATAACTAGGAAGGGAACAAAATTTGTGGAACAAAATTTTCCACAAATAAAGTATTTGAGTAATGAATTATGATTATATTTCATGAGTTTGGTATTTTTCTTCCGGTAAAAATTATTCTTATTTCCTCTTCAAGCCTCTCACCAAATTATTAAAAGATGAAACCCAAAATAATAAATAAACTTGGGTGAGAGAATAAGAAAGCATGTCAAATATGATAAATGTTGGGATTCCATTTCACATCCACAAACTAAAAATCGTGTGCGCATTTTATAAATTATTGGAGTCTTTCTTCCCATTGTCATATGGTTTTGAATGGTATATATCTCCTTAGCTTATGAAATATGTGCACCTCGTGTTACCCCGTTAATATGGTGGTATTCACAATAAGTTCAGCCTAATTTAACATGGTATCAAAAATTAAAAATGATAGGTTCGAAAAGAATGGGGTTCCCATCCTAATTGATTACTTCCACATGGAAACTTGACGGGGTTTCCATGTGAAGGAGGTGTTGGGATGGTTTATCCACATCGACAAACTAAAGATGGTATGCGCACTTTATAAATTATTAGAGCCCTTCTTTCCATTGCCATATAGTTTTGGGATGGTATATATATCTCCTTGGCTTATGAAATGTGTGCATCTCCTATTTCTCCGTTAATATGTTAACATTCACAATAAGTCTAGCCTAATTTAACAATGAAGGTGTGAGAAAGAAGCAAAGAACATTGACAAGAAAAGTTGGGAGAAATTTGTGAACGTAGATTAAGTTTTTTCCAGTGGATAATATTTACACTAGTTCCCTTGGGATAAATATATACTTTTTGTAATACAAGTTACACCAATACATATTTACCCCTATATTAGGCAACTAGAACTGTTCAAATGTGATCCGATCCGAAAATTCGAATCGAAATCGAAAGTTAACCGACCCGAAAATATGTTTCTTTTTTAGGTTTATCGAACCGATATTATCCGAACCGTAGTTGCGCCCAAACCGATTTACGACCGAAAATCGTAAAATCGAACCCGAACTGCGATCGATTTTTATAACCGACATTAACCAAACCTAATAGTGACCGACCCGAGTTATACCCGACCCGAATCATGCTCAAAACCGAACTTGATCCGGCTAAAACCGACTTAACCCGAACGAATTTTTAAATCGAAATGCTATAAACCCGAACCAATTTTTAACATAGAAGTATGATCGACTCATATTCAATTATCTTATTAGTTAATCTAATAAAGTAATAAAAATTTTAATAAATTAAATTTTATACATACATGGTTTCATATATTTAGAGTTAATAATCAATGGTCAATGTTTATTTAACTATTTTTAATCAATTTAGATGAAAAATGATAAAACTTTAATTTTAACTTACAGTCAAACAAGTAAAAGTAACAAAGTAATAATCACTAACTGATTTGCATTTTAACTATTTTGCTCAAACAAGTAAAAGTAACAAAGTAATAATCACTAACTGATTTGCATTTTAACTATTTTGCCTTAACTAAGGGAAATCTTATCATCAACTAAAAAATGTCTAACAACTTAATCTGATATTGACTCGATCTATAGTAATTATTAATTCGTAGTCGAATTCTACTGGAAAATAATAGCTGAACCTGTACCCGGCAAAACCGAACCAATTATTAATCGATGACAGTCCGAGACCGATTGACTACTCGACACGAACTTCAACCGACACCGAACCGATGCTAACCCGATAGCTCAAATAACTGATCTTCAACCGAACCGTGACTAACCGACCTGACCCGAGTGTGACCCGCCATAACACGCATCCGAAAAATAACCGATCCGAAATACAGCTGAACCGAATGACACCCAACTGATTTTTCAATTTTTTCCACGGTTAACTGTTACTTCCCCTTTGCCCTTATAATCTTTTACTTTTTATAATCTTACTTTTAGCAAAACCAATCTGCTTAACCTAGTCTAACAAGAAAATGGCACTAATCATCACACCTTTTATGAACTACACATAAAAATTTCACTTTTCTTATCAATTTAAACCCACAGTTTGTGTAATTCAACCAAAAGATCCAATATTTCCAAGTTTCAACCACAAAAAAAAAAAAGAATAATTTATAGAAGTAAAAAGAAAATAATGCAAAGAGATGAAAAAGAGATAGATTTAGACAAAATTTAGAAAAAGAGAGAAAAAGTAAAAAGAGAAAAGCAATTACACAAGATTTAAGAAAGGTTTCTTCAAAATTCTGGAGAGCACTGTAGCATTGCTGCATCATACTTGCTTCGATTTCTGTCTAAATTTAGAAGGCAACAAGCGGTTGGCGGTAGTCTACTGGAGTGGCAGGGCAGCGATGGTGGCCAGCCGACTTAAATAGCGGGGCGGCGGCGGTGGCTAAGTAAGTTTTAGGGTTTAAGAGAGAAGGTGAATGGGTAAAAATCAAAATTTTGTTTTGAGAATGTCGCGCATCCTTCTTTCCCACCCCCCTGACTTTCGAATTTTTCAATTTTAATTTTTTTTCAAAATTATCCCCGGACACGTGCCAGGTGTGCCCTAATGTGCCCTAATGTGGAGCCGCAGCCGCCCCTGCAAGCAAGCCCTATAAGATTCTTTTTCCCTGCTTTGTGAAGGTATAGTGATTCTAAAATGCACGTGATTGGAAGAGTTTTTACTGTCCATTGTTGAAGATTCATAATATTATGAAGCTAAAAAGAAAATTAGACCTTCCTTCTAGCTTGAAAGTATTCCTATACTCTATTTGTTTTATTTTAAATATTCTATTTAATTTTTACATGTTTGCCAATGCAATAATTTAATAATAAGTGTATATAATTAATTGAAAAATATAAAAAATAGATATTAATAAACCTTATATTAAGACAACTCAAACAAGATCTTATTTAACTATGCTATTATATATAAATTAAAAATAAAATACAAATTAAAAGTGATTGATAAATAGTAATAAAAAGCAAATAGGACATTTGAAAAAAAAATAATTTATAGTACATGTGTAATTGCCTATTGGGACAACCTAGCTGGTCAAATTGTCATAAACTAGTAAGTAATATACTTCCTCCATTTCATTATACTTAATACATTTGACTTTTTACGCAATCTAATGTGTTATTTTGTTCATTTACATGTTGAATTACACACATTTAAAAATTATAAAAAAACTAATATTACGAAAATATACGATTAGAAGATTTAAACAAAATCCCACTTGACTGTATTTTTACTTACCCATTAGCCACAACATATAAAATAAGTTTGAACGATAAGTAATACCTATAATCGAAATGTAACAAGTATTTCAGAACAGAGAAAGTATGTTTGAGGCCTTTAAATGACTTATGGGGAAATTTCCAATAATGACCCACTAAATTCCAGATTATGGGTCGAAAATTCACACGTTTGTAAACAAACACCAATTAGCAAAGCTATCATTGAGTCGCACCTTTGGCTTGATGAGAAAGTAATTAAGTCAAAGGATAACAGTCATTCACAGGAACAAAATACTAGTTGATAACACTATCTTTCGCACACAAACAATTTCAAGGAAAGAATGATGGGAACAAATATTACAAGCATTCATCACATTGTCATCACAATCAGATATATCTGTTTCCACACGATTTTCATCCGGACATTGCCTGGTCCAATCAATTGTTGGTTCCTTAAGAGCCGCAGCAGGCTGATTTTGCAGCCGGTTGACTGCCTGATTGGTCACCTGCTTTAATAGTAATCGCTGGTGTGGGCTGCAATCACACATGTTTTACTTATGACACCAACAATTAATTTCGTTTGAAAAAGAAAATGCTGCAAGATCAGAAATTATACCTCTTGCCTGGTATCAGAATCTGCAAGCCTTTGCTTAATGTCCCTCGCTATGGAAAAGAAAACCTCTTCCACGTTAAGATTTGTCTTTGCACTCTACAGAAGTTAAAATACTTGTTATAAAGTGCTCAGTCTCGATATACCAGGATAGTAATTCCATCAACTGGCAATTCCAAAGCTAACTCACAACAAAAAACCCAAACCCTCGAAGTTGACCTGATATGACCAGGTTGTAATAATATCAAAAAATTATATTACAATAGTACTGACGTTTTTTAGCACGTCGCAAAAGGACAAGTTACCCAATCCGTCAACAAGAAATGCCAGGTTCTGGATATAACATTGTGCGATCGTATAAACAGGTACTCACAGTTTCGAAGAACTTAATTCCGTATTCATCAGCTAGAGCTTGTCCCTTTGCTGTCGGCACAGCCTAAAAAATGCAAGAGTAAAGATCATCGATATATAAATCCCTAGCAGATTTGCATCGTAAGCCAAGCAATCGGAACTAAAATGTGAAACATGCAAGTTGAAACTCTAAAAGCCTAAAATATCGCTTACCCTTTTACTCTCATCCATATCAGCCTTGTTCCCTACCAGAATCTTGTTCACATTATCAGAAGCATGTTGTTCAATATTGCGAATCCAGTTTCTGATGTCTGTAAAGCAGAAGTAGAACTTTAAAATCTCCATTGAAGACTGAAAATGTTTAGTATTGAATTTAAACATAAAAAACGGAAAAAAGCAGTTTAATCTATTGCCAAACCACTGTCAAGAAAAAACAGAAAAACTTCAAAGATATTGAACTGAGCCAATAACAGCAGCCAGACTGTCGAGCCTTGGCAGTGACATTCTAATGTTTACTGCCTCTCAAACCATAAGGTTATCCACAAGATTTTAAGAGGCCTCACAAGTAGAAATAAAAAATTAAAAAAAAAATCAAGGTCTTGCTTTTTTAAGCATAAAGGTGAGAGAATTACTGTTAAATGATGACTCATCAGTCACATCATACACAAGCAGAATACCCATAGCTCCACGATAGTATGCTGGAATAAAAAAAGCAAAAATAGTGAATAATGAGAGCAACAAGAAATAATTTTTAAATTCATAATGCCAAGTAGTGCATCAGAAGACAACTAGTGTTTTCTATACTTCTGTGCAAATAAACAGAAGCCATACTTACAAATCCTAGCAGATTCCATGCAAGCAAAACATAAATGTTTACCTGTTGTAATAGTCCTGAACCGTTCCTGACCAGCAGTATCCCATATCTGAAGTTTGATCCTCTTGCTATCAAGCTCTATGGTCCGAATCTTAAAATCAATACTGCAGAAGATATATTATGTAAACTCAAGAGTATTCATGTGAAAATGCCAAGAATTGATCTCATGAAAAGAAACACAAAGCCTACCCTATGGTTGTGATAAAACTAGTTGTGAAGGAACCATCAGAGAACCGCAGGAGGAGGCAACTCTTACCCACACCTACAAAAGGAATTGACTTGGTGAAACCCCACTGAAATGAACAAAATATTCTTTTCATTCAAAACTGACAGCAGTTCAACCAAGCAAGGAGTTTTCAGGCCATACAGTTTATTTACAGCATTTGTTGGCAAGCAGAACAAATTAACTTAAAAAGAAATTCAGTTCCAAGCCATGGGAATGTCGCTATCATAAATGCTACGTATCAATATCCAATAACTAATAATATTTGATCCATTACAGTTTATGTCTCACAGCAAAGGCTGCAGAAATGAAGGGATCAAAAAATAATCAAAAGGAGTTGCAAGTAACCCATCAATTTTACAGCACTACACTCAAACTGCAAAATGCGTACTTTACTTTCACATGCTCCTAAGAGTAAAACGTCCAATATGCTCATATTCAAAAGAATGGCTAGAGAAAAGATTTTAACTTAGAACCATCCAATAATCTCTTTCATATCTAAATATCACGTTCAAGTGTAGCTAATAATATGAAAGACCAAATGCACAATGTCATCAGAATCACAACCTGAATCGTAGATTCCTACGATTCTACAATCCATATTTCTTTAATGAAGTTGAATAGGTGTAACGATTGTTTCAGGATAGAATTCGCCATGGAATTGCTACGATAGGTTATAATCGTACGATTCTAACGATCTTGATGTTTGTGGTTCTCTCGTGAGAGCAACAAACGTCATATGGTTGTCATTTCTTGTTAATTTATCAGAATGGAGCATGTAAGGTGGCGTTGAAAGCCTAACATCATGAAGTTTATACGCCATCATTGGTATATCGGGAGATATGGGTTGTTGAATTTGACATTGTGTTTTACATAATGAACGTTATTTCAAATCAACTCCCAACTTATTCAATGTCTTTTGAAATTCTATTGCTCCCAAATTTCACAACAAATCATGGCAAACGACTCTCAATTACAAGCACATGCTTTGAATATACCATCATATCGAATTGATGTTTCATCTCAACGTACAAATTGGACCAAAAACCATACATAAGCCCAAAATGCCAAAGAATTACGCCAAAAAAGAGAATAAGGGAACATAAAAGTGTTCGTATTAAATAAAAATATTGAGAGAGAAATCGAACAAGCAAAATTGAGTGATCTAGTTGCTCATTTTAATCATCAGCCTTCTTGGAAAAACACATTGATATAAATGGAAAGATAAATTTTGTCTAATACTCAAATTAAATAAAACATTGTTTATCTTCAAGGTTCTTGATAAAAACATAAGTCACTTAGCCATAGTATTTGTATTAAAAATGATAAAATTTGTTACAAACATTATAAAACATCAAATGCAGGCATTTTGAAGAACTGAAAATTGTCAAATTTGAATTATTGAGCCCTAAGACAACAGAGGTAAAAAAAGCAGTAACTGAATAGACAACAAAGTTGTAGACTCATTTATCCTTCATCTACTCCACGGCCCCAAACATTAACAAATTTAAGGAAGAACAAAACACAAATCTAAAGGTGAGAGTGGAATATAAAACAAAAATATAACTTGAAACTAGGCAAGGAAATGGATATTGCCTTTGTAGTCTCAATATAACTTGTTAAATAATGATTTTGACAGGAATAACTAAGACCAAAAAGAATAAATGTTCACTCGAAATCTTAGACATCTTCCTTTCATAAATGAAATAGAAGAGCCAATATTCAATTGAAGTATACCATACACAAACAGTGAGTTACCACCAAATTCTTGATTCCACCTTTTTTTTGAAGTACACTCAACAATAATGCCATAGCCATAATACCAAAAGATTCGTATCGGCTACGTGAACCAATATATCGGTTTCAATGGTTGTTCATATGGATTCTTCTTCTCCATTCCATCTAATTTTCTACCTTCTCAATTTGTAAGTCTTCATATCCTTTTCAGTGCTTTCCTCCAAGTCATCTTCAGTCTTTTCTCGCCCTCTATTTTAGGTCTTCTAAGGTTCAACTTTCTATCGTCCTTACCGGTTCGCTAACAACCCCGTCTTTGTAGTTCAAATCATCTTAAACGATTTTCTTTCATTTTTTCCTCAATATTTGTAACTCCTTAGCCCTTTCTTATATCTTTGTTTCGAGTTCTATCTCTCAAGGTATGTTCACTCATCCATCATTTTATTCACAATTCTACTACTCTTATCTTTCCATCATGATCCTTTTTAAAAGCTCAATATTCTAATCCATATGTAGCACTGCTCTAATGTTCATTCGATAAAACATAACCCTTAACTTTAAGGGCACACATCGATCACATAATATTCCAATAGTTAGTCTCTTATTTTTGTCACCCATACTTAATCCTACGAGTTACATCTTGTTGAACGTCCCCAGTACTCTAAAATAGGGAATCAAAGTATTTGAAGCATCAATTTGAAATGATTTCTTTCTTTTCTAGCTTTATAGTGCATCTCGTTATCTAGTTTGTGCTATAAACACACTACATGTACTATGTCTTGCTTCGACTTAATTTGAAATCTTGTGACTCCAACTCTTGTCCCTATCGGTCTAAATTAGTATTTACTCCCTCCTTGGTCTAATCTCCCAAAAAAATGTTATTTACTCCCTCCTTGGTCTAATCTCCCAAAAAAATGTCATCGGAAAACAACATGCATAAAGGCTAATTGTTATTGGAAAATCATATGTCGCCTCTCTATATGTTCCAACATTCATCTTTACCTCTCGATACACATCTTACACTATATTAATGTATTGCGCGAGAATGTCCTTGTTTGTCATTGTCTACCTAAGTAATTCTCTTGATATCTTCTCGTATGATTTTTCCAAGTGAATAAAAATCATATACAAGTCTATTTTTCTAGCCCTATAATACTCTATCATTGTATCATGAGATGGATTGCTTTCATTGTAGATCTCTCTTACATAAATCTAAATTAATTCTCTGATATGAAAATACATCTCATACATATCTCTATCACTCTCCATAACTTCATTTTATCGCTCAAGAGTCCTAAATAGCTGGAGCAAATCTTGAACATCTCCTTTGTTCTTGAAAATAGAAACTAGAGTACTTCTTATCCAGTCATTGGTTTATTTGTCCTCCAAATTTTTGAAATAGATTAGTTAGCCAAATCACCTCAATCGTCACTAGGCATCAGCATACCTCAATAGGTATATCACTCAGCCCAACCGCTTTCTTTAGCTTCATTTTCTTCAAAGCCCCATACTTCTGATATTTTTATTCTTCACATAAATTGTCTATTTTCATCCAAAGGAATGATTGTAGTGTCCCTACAACATGTCCTTGTTCTCCATTAATTAGCTCACCAAAATACTCCCTACATCGATCCTTAATGTTCTCATCCTGAACTAGAATATTTTATCCTTGTCCTTAATACACTTAGCTACACCTATGTCTTTTCTTTTCTCCTCTTTGCCATCCTATATACATTTTTTTCTCCTTTACAATCTAAATTAAAGTCTGTCAAACCTATTACATGAAGAATACAAGCGCCAAGGATTAGTGTGAAATGACAATGCCAAGCGTTCGATCATCTACAAATCACTCTCAAACCAAGGATTTCAAAATTTTTCCGTTTTTAATGAAAGAACTCAAAAGATATGAAAAGTTCCTATTTTTTTTACATACGAGCATCATTAAAAAAAATCAGATCAAACTACATTGGCATCATTAAAAAAACTCAAACGAATTATTGTTGCATTTTTCATAATATGAAAAAAATATGAAAAATTCCTAGTTTATAATTTACAATCACATCTTTCGCAATAGCGAACCAGATCCAATATGCTAAGGAAATGCAACAAATATAATCAATCAAGGAATTTGATTACAATAAAAAAAAATCAATCAACGAATTTGTTTACAATCAAAAAGAAAATCAATCAACAAATAAGAAAGAAACGGAAAAGATCTAATTCATATCAATAAATAGATACATTACCACTATCGCCAATCAATAGAAGCTTAATGAGATAATCATAATCAGCGCGAGCTCTCGCAGGTGGAGCAGCCATTAATTATTAAACCTCCAGAAACCCTTAAAATCTTCAAGTCAATAATTTCCTGCATGGCAAAGCAATTAAACAACAAAATAAGACTAAAATACAACAAAAATCATTATAAAACAAAGAAAAGCGAAGTAAATTAACTAGATCAAAGGTAAAAAGCATAGGTAAATCATGGATCGGCCATGAAAATGCGGCAAATTAAAGAGAGAAAATACCGAAGAAAAGCAGCTTTGATGAATTGACACTCCAAAAAAGATAAATAAATTTTGTGTTTTTCCACAGAAATCTCAGATGATGACAGCAGTTGGTCTGTCTGTCGATCCTCTCTTTCGATTCTCTCTCTTACTTTCTTCCCTCTCCTCGCTGATTTTTCGAATTCACCGATTTGATTTTCGAAGAGAGAGAAAGGAAGAGAAGAGAGAAAGGGTGATAGTTGATGAATCGGCCCTCTTATATTATGACTTATGAGCAAATTTCTTTTTTGCTCCCCAAAGAAAATAACGAAAGTACAGTCTAAGCGATTATTCAGGTAAAAAATTACAGTCCCTCATATCATGAATTTTGCTCCATTATCATTTTAAATCCGTTTTTCTATATTTTTATTTTTATTTATTTTTAAGAGTGATCTTTACTTTTCTTTAATTGTTGTTTATAGGTTTCTTTCACTATTACATAATTATAACCCATTTCATTCCATTTTCTAATTTGGCTAAATTTGTCCTTATTACAAATCTCACATGACATAAAAAATAAAGTACTACTAAAATAGGAGTTAGAGACGGAGTAAAAATTAACAAATTTTTTAAAGGCTTTGTATAATTTCAAAAATTATAATTATTTTTTAACAATTGTGTATCATTTAATACTTAAAATACACTACGTAATTTAATATTGAGGCTCTTAATTGTTTGGGGCCCTGTGTGGTCGAACATATTGAATATGTTTAGAACCTCCTTTGTTGGGAGTAAATATTTATTTGTAAAATAAAACTTAAACTAAGAAAACAAAGTTATTAGAGTAGAAAATTTTTTCTAATGTTATTATTGTCAAAGGTAAAAAATAATTGTAAAATGGTGAAGAAAAAAATTTAGTCCTCATTTTCGGGTTGAATATTTATCCAGATAGAGAGAAATTATTTCCTTGCTACACCCAAATAAGGTTGAACAAGGCAAGGCAATAACTGGTCATAAAAGGCCATCTAAAGCGAGTGCTTGTTCGCGCACTGTGGTGGAGGCTTTCTGTTTTGGCTGCCGAGCTTTAAATATGCATGTCATGTTTGTCTTATTGTCCTAAGATTATTTCATTTATAGGGGCCTTTTGAGACAGCTCATATTTTAGCGGCTTAATTAATAGTAATTAATTAAGTTAATTTGGATATTAAATTTTAAATATGTTATTTTATTTGGATTCAAAATAATATTTTATTACTTAAATATATTAGTCGTATTAAATTTGAGACAAAAATAAATTATACGATAAAAATAGGGTAAAAAGTAGATAGCCATGGTTAGACACATAAACGTATAAGGTGTCAAACCTTTAACAATATAGGTTACTCAACTTCCTTCATTTATTTAAAAATAATAGAGAAAGACTCAAAATTGAGCCCTCCTCCCTCAAACCTCAACACATTATCAATCATCACTACCACCATCGTGCCTCCACACATGCCGCCACTGCCACCTTTACCGCCACTTCAGTCACCACCTTCTCACCACTTTATTTTTGGTAAAGTTTCATGTCTTGTTATTGATATTAAAGTTAGGGTTTTATCAATTTGGGGTTTTTGAGTTGAATCTCAATTGGGTTTATAGAATCAAGTTAGGGTTTCTGATTTTGGAAAAAATTAGTGAATTGAAGTTCCATTGGGAGATAATGAAGTTGATCATTGAAGAGGTGATTCATCCATGGTTTTCAAAAAGCTTATATATCAAGTTTTAATGGAGATTTGCTCATAAAAGAGGTAAGACACAATTAGTAAAGCTTTTAAAGTTTGATTTTGAGTAATTGATTGTATATATCAAATTCATTTGATTTATGACTATGATTTTGATTCAATATATTGTTTATTGTTGAAAATCTCTTTATTATGCTTTGAGTTTGTGATGACTAAGTTATTCTCAAGATTATTGAGTTTAAACTTCATGTTGAACTTGGGTGATTATGATCTTGTTTTTGGGTTATAGTTTGAGTATCAATTAGATTTATTTAGGTAATTATGATATCAAGTTAGGTTTCTAGTATCAAATTGAGTTCTTATCAAGTTTTGGGTTCTTGTTTAATGTTGATTAGTAATGGTTATTTGGGTTAATTTTTACATCTATTGGGTAATTAATTTGAGTATTGAAGTTGGATTCATTTGTGTTCTCTTTGAGTTCTAGTTAATGTGGTAGTATTTGATTAATGGATACAATTTGGGGTTTTGATTCATCTTCACAGTTTAAAAACAAAGTTCATTTATAGTTTTTAGAAATTTAGGTTCTGTCCTCTCTGTTCTAGACTGATTTCAAGCATCTTTTGGCCATTTTTGGGTTTTGGTGTCTCTATAAGATTTGTAGAGCTCTGAGTCGCGGTCGCGTAGGTACTTGAATCACCCCCAAATGAGTTCGTATGAGAGAGTTATGACCAAAATACTAACAGACTGTCATGAAAATCGAGAATAACCAATTATGAGATTAATTGTTCAAATTGAGATTTCAATTGGGTATTCTTTTAATCAAGTATTTGGTTATTTATTGGGTATCTAAGATCAATTTAAAGCCATTATTCATTCTTGAAGTGGGTTATATTGATTGTAGATCTTGTTGGGGTAGTAGAATTCAAGTAGTTCTCACCATCTTCCATTCCTTTGTGTTAAAATAAGGTTTAAACATATATTCATCTTCGTTCTATTTATGTGTATGTTAATTTAAGGGTTAAAAGAACCATTAAATTGACATTTAAATTGTTGTGTGTTAGGTTGTTAGAAAGTCTTTTAGTTGGAATAATTGAAGTAGTATCAAGAAGGAGCCATTTTGAGGTCCAGGAAAATAGCCATTGAAGAACTAGCAATTGAAGTGGATTTTTGGTTTGTGATTTTCAAGTTTTGTGTGACTTTGTGGAAATTAAACTTGTTCAAAGGTAATCTTACAAACACTACTATCTTTTAAAGTTAAATTCAAGTTAGTTCGTGTTTTATAAGTATTATTTTGCTGCTGATTGTTTGGGACAAAATCGTACACTTAAAAGTGGATACTCGAATTTCTACGTTCAAGCTGAGTTCAGAACTGGGTCTGAACTATGATCGCGTATCGCGAGGATTTGTGTGACTGCGAGTCCAGTTCAGGATTGGATTTGACATTGTTCGACCTTGTTTTCTAATCTTCAATTAAAAGCATGTTTTGTATGTTACTGTCTTATAAAATATGAGTCTTGAAATATCGTATTATGAAAATGAAGTATGATTGTTGATTTTAAAGAACATCAAGTGAATTATTGTTTTTTTTTATATTGAAATATTCGACATTGAAAAATGTCAGTTTTTGGGAATTGGCAACGGATATTTATCCGGATTATTGTGAAATCCTATAGCTTGATAATAGGTATGGTTATTCAGATCGGTCTCGAGCCCCCAATCCCGTTTCGTTCTTGCAAGAACCGTATTTTCGGTGATGACGATCACCCATGTTCTCAGGATTTAGATCAAGCCGGCTTCCTCTATCAAATTTATTATTCAATAAAATAATATATCCACTATCTAAAAGATTCTATTTTTCTTAATTTTCGTGAACATTCCTTTGGAGAATTTCACTAAGCAACGAAGAAAATATATAATTCAACTAACCTGTTAATAACGAACAATTAATTCTCCAACACCCTTAATGTCTTAGGACACAAATTTATCATTAAATGATTGATAGTATGAATCTTAACTTCAATTAGTTATGATTTTGATATATTAAACCAATTAATTGATTTTTTATAGTGAAATTTCTTCAAAAGAAACAATATTTGGAACGAAAACAAATTTTCTCTTTCTTTTCTTTTTCTTTCCTCTTTAACAAACAAGAAAAATATTTCTTAATTATTATTTCCGTTCCTTCTTTTTCCTTCCCTCATTTCTCCTTCTGTTTCTTTCCCTCTTAAATTGTTCTTAGTCAAACAACTGCGGTGTTTGATAATTAACTTTTTTCTTGGTTTTTTTATAGACTTTTGATTTTTTGAAAAGCTAGTTATAGTAGTTTTTTTAATTAAATTTTGATTTGATTTTTGGCCTATTTTTTTCTAATGAACATTTAACAACTAGCTAGCAGATAATTCTAACTAAAGATCTTCTTAACAGTTGACTTATCATTTAATACTTTTAGCTTGTGAAACTAATTGCTATCATCCATTTGCCAAACAGATCCTAAGGGTAAAACTCTTCTTACTTCAATATAACCGAGTTATTCCAATTGTTTTTTGGCAGTATTTATCAATTATTCTTAATTTGTATCTTTGATCTAATAAATAAGTTTAAATATAGTCAATTGGGTTATTGTTTGATTTGTTCCAATGCAAAGATTATTAATATTAACTTTTTGTAATTTTTGAATTATGTAAAATTAGAGACATTAAAGCTTAAATAAGTGTATTTCATATGTGAAAAATATAATGGGACAATTAAATTGAATTAGAATGGGTAATATAGATACGGTGAAATTCAACCATTCATATTTTATTGATGGTGATTTGTTTAAAAGCAATTGAAAGTTAATTGAAAAAATTAATATTTGTGAAAGTATGTAATTAGAAAATATAATTATTTTCACTTAACTATACTTTTTACAAATTAACTGTAGTAAAGAAATTTGAATGATAATTAGCAGCTAAAGTCTACATATTACAAGTATAATGAAATGAAAAAAATAACTTTTCAAAAGTGTACACTTTTTATTTTTAGTGTAGTTATGCTTTACAAATAAACCTTGGACTTGCCAAGTTCTAAATTATTTTTTAACCCTGTGATGGATTAAATGACAATGAACATTGAAATTTATCAATACAAAAAGTTTATTTTTATTTTTGATAATTAATATATTTTACAATTCATTAATTTAAAATAATACTTTTATAAATATTGGAAATGAAAAAGTGAGCGAAAATGGAAATCTTTCTAATTTTGGTGATGGAAACTAATTAAAAAAAATCAAAATCTAAACAGCAACAACAATTTGTGGGTTTCAAAAAAAACCTTCCATATTCCAATGAATATGACTAACCACGTAAGTAATTACTATGCACTAGTCTTACAAAAAAAAAAAAAAAACTTTCATATTATCAATGAAAATTAAACATTAAGATTCAAATATGCTTTTATTTTGAATTCACCTACAATCACGTCCATAAAGAAACACAATGGATGACGATATATGTATATTCAAATTTTTTTCCTTTTATCAAACAATATTCGTTTACTATTTCGATATATTAACTATACATATATGATTGAATTTGATGTAGTTTCAAAAATTGATGAACATAATGAAGTTGAATATGCCGATGGAATTACTTTACGTAAATATGAAGGTTAGTAAATACAACTTGATTGAGTGTGGTTTAGTTTAGATGTAATTTTATTGTATTTTAAAAGGATATATGATCTAAGTTTACATTACATATGATGTAATTTGGCATTGAATCTAATATAAGTTTTCATTATGTTTATTGTAAGTTGGTATTAAGTCTAATATAAATTGGAATTAAGTCTTATGTGAGTTGGCATTAAATTTGTTGTAAGTTGGCATTCAATCTGATGTACGTTGATATTAGGTCTTATTTAAGTTGACATTAAATTTGTTGTAAGTTTGCATTCAATCTGATAAATGTTGGTATTAGGTCTTATATAAGTTGGCATCACATATGATGTAAGTTGGTATTAAATCGAATACCAAGTTGTCATTATGTTTATTGTAAGTTGGTATTAAGTCTAATATAAATTGGCATTATGTCGTATGTGAGTTGGCATTAAATTTGTTGTAAGTTTGCATTCAATCTGATGTATTTTGGCATTAGGTCTTATGTAAGTTGGCATCACATTTGATAAAATTTGACATTAAGTCTTATGTAAGTTACCATTAAATATGATGTATGTTTGTAGTAAGATTGATGTAAGTTGGCATGTAGTTTGATGTAAGTTTGTATTAAGATATATCTTAATGTCAACTTACATTACATTTAATGCCTATTTACAACATACTTAAGGGCTACTTATTTTGAAAATGCAGTGTTTGGGAAGATGAAGATATATCTTGTACTGAAACAGTGACTTGTCATTGCTTAACAATCCTACATAACCATTCTATATCTAAGATTCCTGAGAAGTACATATTACCTTGTTGGACCAAGCATGCTAAGAAGGAAGTGTAGGAGAAAATATTCAACGATACAAACAAATGTCTTGAAGACGACAACAATGCACATTAAAAGATCGTAACCTTACAACGGAGGCATGATATGGATCGCAAATTCTATAATCTTGTTCTTAAAACATAACATGATGAAGATGCAAGAAAGATTGTTGAGGGTTTTTATGCAAAGGCGTGTGACTCTTTCAAAAACTCTACAATGCAAGAAAATTCAATACAAGAATGTCAGTCACAAAAAAATATTGATAATTATAGACATATTATGCTTGATCCTGAAAAGTCCGTAACAAAGGGGAGAAGAAAGAGAATTAAAGGTCATTTTGAGAAGAAAAAACAGTCAACAACAAAGATAAACAAAGATAAAGGAGTTTGGTTCCATAACACCAAACAAACACATTATATGATTTATGTTTAAAAGCTTCTTTATGACTATTTGATAATTGATTTTTAATGCCAATTTACAGTATTCTTAATGTCTACTTATGTTATATATAATTCTAACTTACATAACACTAGATGCCAATTTAAAAAATATATTAATCATATCGACGTATTAAAGGCTTCTTTATGAATATTTGATAACACATTAAATTTAATTATTAATACCAACTTAAAGCATAATTAATCTCAACTTATTTTATGGTTAGTGCCAACTTAAGTTAGACTTAATGCCAAATTACATCAGAGTTAATTTTTACTTACATTAGACTTCATACTAACTACAGCCTACTAAAGGCCAACTTAATTCAGACTTAATGGCAACTTGCATCAGGCTTAAAACCAACTTAATTTACATCAGACTCTTTGCCACCTAAGTTACATCATTCTTAATCCCAACTTTTATCATTCTTTATGTCAACTCACATAATACATTACTTATATCGACTATTTAAAGGATTTTTTATGACTATTTTGTAACACATTAAAGCTAATGATTAATACCAACTTACATCATAGTTAATCTCAACTTATATTATGTTTGATACCAACTTAAGTTAAACTTAATGCCAATTTACATCAGACATATTACTACTTACATCAAACATCAAAACCTACTTCATCTAACTTAATGTCAATTTAATTTAGACTTAATGGCAACTTACACTAGACTTAATGCCAACTAAAACAAGATTCGCTACCAACTTAATACGCACTTAAATCATACATAATGCAAACTTATATCAATCTTAATATAATGAACTGATTTTACAATTGATTGAATTTGATTCAATAACACCAAACAAACACCCCAATTGTCTACATCATGAAAAATACACTAGGAAAGATACATAATGAAAGATACACAACTGCTTAAATCAAAGATTATAAATCAATGTTTTCACCGTTCTCAAAACACTACTTCTTTCTTGTTACGCACGTCTTTGCCTGGTTTTCTTTGCTTGTTTCATTTGCTCTTATTTTTGCCACTCTTTACTTTAACAAGCCTAAAAATTCTATCTCCAAAACACGAAAAAAATAACCCAAATGCGAATAATAACCTAGAGAATAAATAAATGTCACAATTCTAAATACCTAAATAAATTGACAAAACTGAGCGATATTTTTGATGATGATTGATGAACGAGAGGAATTTGAAATTGGCAGTTCCTAAAGATTGATGAAGATTGGTAAAAATTAACAAAACTGAGAAAAAGGAAGCAAGATAAGAGAGGAATTCAAATAAAGAGTAACAAAGATCACTGAAGAATTCTAAGAGTTATTTTAGTTTAATGATGAAACTTACATCATTTGCGCGGGTAAAGAGGATCGGTTATTATATTAAACTAAATGCAATTAATTAATTAAACACAATCAATTTAATTAAATTTTTGCTTTATTTATGCTAGGTCTGACCAATTCAACCAGTCTCTATGAAAGACGATCTTTCATGAGATTTTGTGAAAAATAATTGGAAAATATTCTCCTACAATCAAAATTATATACTTACACTATATTTGGATAATAATTTTGGAGAGAAAATAAAGGAAAAGAAGGGGAAAGGAATGAAAGAAAAATAAAAGGGAAATAACTCTTGTTTGTTTAAGAAGGAAGGGAAGGGAAGAGAAATGAAAAGAGATAAGTGTTTTCCCTTTATATCATTCTAACTTTAGAAAGATTGATATTTAACAAAAAACATCAATCCAACCCCTTTAAGTCTCTTCCCTTTATTTCGTTATCCAAACAAAGAATTTCTCGTCCCTCTAAACCTCTCTCCTTCTTATTCCTCCATTTTTCCATCCAAACACACTCTAAAGGAGGGTTTAAATAAATTTGAATTAAAGATTTAGTAACGGTGGCGTACTTATGTAGGGGCATGAGGATATCAGACGATTTAGAGGCGTTCAAAATAGACCCGATGATCTGATATTTACCCGAACTTGTAACCGAACCCGACTTGATCCGACTTCAAAATGAATTTAAAATTATGTAAAAAGTATTGTGGGCTCAAAACCCGATTTTAAACTAACTCGAAACATGTGATCCAAATCAATCCGATAACCCGAATGACCACCTCTAAGACGATGCCACCATATTTTTTTCTTTAAAAACATTAAAATGTTGAATAATCCATAATAATAAGGATTGTTTTAAAATGTTTTGCTTTTCAGAATGAAAGGCTTCGTATGTTGTCATTCTATATTATTTGCAATAATTAATAAGAAAAATTACCTAGAATAATCCAACCTTTTCATGATTTTTCTAAAATAATCCCAGTTTTTGATTAACCATGAATAATCCCCACTTTAAAGAGTATTTGCCTAGAATAAACTTGGATAACTCGATAACCTGCTCTAGTAGGTAATTCACCAAAAAAGTAAACTAAAATTTAATGAAAAATTAGAGATAAATTTTGAAAATTTACATAAAAAATTCTGAATACTAAAAAAGTCAGAATTTTTTTCAATATTTTTTAATATTTTTCGACATTTTATTTTAATTTATCTTTTTTTTAAAAATATAAACTTGCAATAGAAAATCATCATGTTACCTGGTTTACTCTAGAAAAATATCCTCCAAAGTTGGCATTATTTATAATTAATCAATAAATGTGATTAATGTAAGAAAATCATGAAAAGATTGGATTATTCTAGGTAATTTATCTTGAATTTTCACTAATCACAATATCTTGGTATATGTAGTACGAAGTATAATACTCCCTCTGTTTTCATATGTTCTTTTCAAAAGAATTTATGAATTTTAGTGTCGAACTTTAAATATGATTTCTCATCATCTATAAAAAAAAAAGATATTCACGTAGAATTTTGATAGATTCGTCTCAATATATATTTTCTAAATATCAACTTTATAGAATTAATATCAAATGAAAAGAGAGCAAGTAATAACAAATATCAAATGTTTCTACACAGGTCAACGAAACTAATGCAGTTTTTTTATAGAATGAATAAATAAAAGGAAAAATTATCTAGAACTATCTAGTTTATTCATGATTTTCCTACAATAATCCCACTTATAGATTAACCATGAATAATCCCAACTTTGAGGTGTATTTTTCTATAGTAAACTCGGTGACCGGATGATTTGCTACAACAAAATTTATTTTTTTAAATAAAGATAAATTAAAATAAATGTCGAAAAAAATGTTTAATAAATGTTTAAAAAAATTTTATGATTTTTTTTATTAATTAGCATTTTTTATGTCAATTTTTTAATTTTCTTTTCTAATTTTAAATTAATTTTTTGTTCACTATTTTGCTGAATTATCTACTATAGCAGGTTATCGAGTTAGCCATGATTACTCAAGACAAATACTCTTAAAGTTGAGATTATTCATGGTTAATCAATAGGTGGAATTATTATTGAAAAATCATGAAAATGTTGGATTATTCTAGGTAATTTTTCCTAAATAAAAATAGTTAACCTTGTTATGACGAACTAGGAATTAAAAAAATATCCTACAAATGTTAGAAAATTTATGGTTGGAATTAATTAATCAATGTTACTACAAAATGTGAGTTGGCAAATTAGCTAAGTCGATATTGAGGCTGAAGGGTAGAAATCGAATAAAATTGGACTTGGTCATTCACTTTGTTTCTTTTTCGACTACATGCATGGGAATAGAATTGGGAGGATTATGTTTTTGTATCTGATTTGAAGAATTAGGATTAGCCTAGTTATTGAAATTTTTTATTTTTGATCCTTATATTAAGTGTTCGATGTTCATTATTTATAATAAATAATAATAATAATAATTTTTCCATTTTACGTGTTGGAATTCTTTCGGCTAACCGAATAAAAAAACATATGTTTATTAGAAGTTTAAGTCCTATTATCCAAAACTTGAAGTATTTTATAGTGGGTATTTACTAATGTAATTGGTAAAGTAATATAAATGCAGACTTTACTGGTGCTATGGTCAATTCATAATAATCTTAACAGGATTATCAGATTCAGAATATTCAGTATTCGGATTAGATAATTGAATTTTTAATCTGATTATTGAAAATCGGATAATTTAAATTAGTTATCTAATTTTTCAATTAGATCTTAGATTCGAATTGAGGTGTTTTAAAGACTAGATAATTAAATATCCAGTTTAATTAATTCATTTATTTTAGTTTTTTATTGATTTGAAATTAGTAGCGGCAACAACTGAAAACCCTAAACTAAAGTGAAATCAAACCGCCGTAAACTTATACTGCAATGAATACTTTCTTTATCCTTTATTTTTTATGCTTTAGTTATAAAATATTTGCAAGGCATGAATATTATTCATGATTGCTTGATGAACAGTGGTTTTGCCATTGGACTGCGACGCTTCACGCTACTTCAGCAGATACTTTGCCAATTGCCCCATGTTGTGTAACAGCCCAAACTTAAATCAACTTCATTATAGAGCCCTAATACAACTTAAGTTCTAACCTCAATCCAGAGAACACGTTATCTTAAGCCAGCAAAAGACTTTACTAGAACTGTTTTGGAAAAGAATCTGACGCAAATAAAATCCAACAAAACAATAATAAATGTAGTCTTATTACAACCCAAGATTTAGAAACTCTCTTATTAATACAATCCTTAAACTTAAAATAATTATAGCAAAATATAAGTATTTCAATGTCCTTGCAACATACTACACTTCAAAAAACAAAACGTGATCCCAAGATGGATTTATCAATCACCATACCTGCAAACAGTCATTGTCACTCACCAAGTGACAGGCCACAGAAAATGACAAAGCAGTACACACATCAGAATAGCCTGAGTATCTAGTATAAGTAAAACATTTTGGTGTATTTTAGGTAAAATCATATTAAAAAAAGAAGTAAAACAACTGATTAAGCAAGTATCAATATAAAAGCTTAAACATAACATTGTGCCAAACATGTTTAGAAACAACATTCAAGTCCGGGGATTTTCAAGTGAATGGCTCACATAGAGTGGGGAGCTTAGTTCCCAAACCTCCAGTTCCCTCCAATCAAAACACAACTTGTAAGATTTTATTCCGGTCGACCTGGCTAGGTGCTACAAACTAAGCTTGCAAGCTTTTTCTAGTATAATACAATGCATCGTTCACACCCAAAAAAAAAATATTTAAAATCACTTGAATGTTTCTTTAACATAACTTAAATTGCCAACAAGGTTTCATTCACTTGAATGTTTCTTAACATAACTTAAATTGCCAACAAAGTTTCATACTACTACTCAAAAACTTTTTAGTAAAACATTTGTTATAAGATGATTACTTGATACAACTTCACATTTCATACTTAATTAAATACATTTTATTCAATTCTTTGGCACATGATAATTACTTGAAACAAGATCACATTTCAAAATTGGAGTACCTTAACTTATAAAAAAAGAAAGCTTTTCAACAAGGTATAAAGATGGTTTCAAGATAGTTAAAACATAGTTCATTTACACTTTGAACTCTAAATTTTATTGAAATCAAGATGGTAAATTATTAAATAAATGTTTATAAAAAGTAAAAGCGTACTTTAAGTAGTTTCTATAAAAGTTTCTAAATACATAAAATCTCTTAAAACACTTCAAATAATGTATGAATAAACACTTTGGTTAAATATGAAAATTTATAAAGCTTAGAATAAATAATTCAATTTCTGAAATTTAAACAAAAAGGATTTTTATTTAAAAGCAAACTCTACTTTGTTGTAACAGAAAATAGCTATAAAATATTTTCAAGATGCATACTTTAAAACATAAAGTAAGAGTCTTTAAATCTAAAGTTTTAACAAAACAAAGTTATTCTCTTTTAACATTGTAAACCAAACAACGATTATGATTTTAAAGACAATAAAACCTTAATTTAATAACTTAAGATCATTTTGGAACCTTTTTAGGAATGAAATCAAACTTTGAAAATCATAAATTACATTTGTAAGTAAATAGAATAATTTCCAAAGATAAACTTATTTATAAATTCTCTTAAAACAAGACATTGTTCTTATATAAATAGCATATCATACTACTTCATAAAAGATATTTAAAAGATAAGATTTTTGGGTTTTATAGTGCAAAATAAGAAGCTCTTAAAATCTGAATTTTATTAATAAATAATAATCCATTTCATAAAATCAATTGAAGATCAACATGCATGGGTTCAAAACATCAACCGAAACTTTTATACTTGAAACAACTTGTCAAAAATATCAAAAATATAGATCATCCATCATCCATCATCCATCATCCATCATCATACTCATGAATCATTCTTTAAATCATAAAACATGTAACCATTTCAAATTCTCCATTCAAGATAAATCATTCAAAATCAACATTATCTAAAACAAGGATTTTAAAGGTAAGAAAAAGAAAGTGTTTTGTGTGTACCTTCAAGAAATACTCTCATATACACACTTTGAGATTAAACAAACATCCTACATAATTTTAAACACCAAATTACTCCCACTAGATTGGCTGCTTAAGAGTATATACACATTATCAACCTCAAAATCAAATATGCAAAACTATACTAAGAATTTGCAAACTTACATCTTTAAACTAGGTTGGTTGGATCCTAAAAATGTTTAACATTTAGTGAATATTAAATCCTAAGAATTATCACCAAGTACTACAAAAAGTAGTGGGACAAAGTGTACTAAACATACAAGGTCCAAAAGGGTCAAAGGGAAGGACAAAAGACAAATTGGAACAAAAATGTACCTTTTTTTATTCTTTGATCAATGAGCATTGAATTCTATTCTTGTTCAACTTTGATTATGGAGTCACAAGTGACTTAATAGTGTGAATAATGCTCATGAATACCATATTTATAATGGAATTGATTGATGGTCATTATACTTGATCATCTGTTGGCCTCTTAGGTTTTGATGATGACTTCACGTTTGAAATAAACAAACATATTCTTGAGAATGTTTGTAGGTATATATCCGATTTTGTAGAAATCGTTGATGATGCCTAAGATTTGTTTCGTGGAAGTTGTATGTGTCTCAAAATATCCAAGAAGTTAGATAAATGCATAAGACGTTAAAAGTAGACAGGTGGTCTACTGTTCCCAGGATGAACAATCTAACAGAAGTTGAAGCTGGAGACAGTACACTATTCCCATGTCGCAGGTCTGGAGAGAAACATCGGCTGAAAATTGCGAATTAATTATTTTCTATTTTTAAGTTGATGTAACGGTTAAGAATTAATTTAATTGCTTTATTACTTGATAAATTGGTTGGAAAAACTATTTTTAGGCTATCTAAAAATAGCCTAAGACTTTTTCATTTTAAGATTAAGATCTCCTATTTTTTAGGATCTTATGTTTTTAACTCCTATGCTATTTTTAGCTTAAGGAAACTGATTTTATCTTTGAGCAAATGACAGCCGGTCATTCATTTTTTGGCAATTCCATTATCCTCTTATTTTGAGAACGTGGATGATAGTGGGAGGTATGTCTAAGGTAACTGCTGTCTGTTCCCACTATAAATAGGAGGGACTTTGCTCAAACCGAAATCTATCCAAGAGTGTCCATAAAAGGGAGATCATTTAAGAAAAATATTTTCTGTTTTTAAATGCCAATTAATTTATTATATTTTTCTTAAGTAATTATTTTGATTTTTAATCTCTTGAGAATTGGCCTTGTAAGGGTTAATGAGTGATTTGTTGTAATTAGACTAATGAGAAGTCTAAGGGAATAGAGAAGTGAAACGTGAGAAGAGAAAGAGAAGGAGAAAGTAGAGAAAGAGAATTAGGCCTAGAGTAGAGAAGCTTCAAGTGAAGCAAACTGTTTTATGTAATTGTATTTGATTGCCTAAAACATAGTGAGAATTTTGAAATCCCGGGGGGTTGTGGTTTTTCTTCTTATTAGGCCAAGAAGGTTTCCACGTAAAATTTTTGTCTCCATTTTATCTTTTGTTTTTTAAGTTTAAGCTTTATTTTGTTAGTTAAAATTCCGCAAAATTAGAAGAAAAACTAAGTAAAGCTAGATACACAACAATTCACCCCCCTCTTGTTGCATTCGACCATCTTCGTGTATTTCAACAATTGGTATCAGAGCTCTGTTCCTCATTTAATCAGGAAACCCTGAGAGCAGTATCCTGTTCCCTGGCAAGATGTTGAAGATGAACGAACGCATGGAAGAAGGGTACTCTACGCAAAGGCCACCCATGTTCGATGGGAAATTCTATACCTACTGGAAAAATAGGATGGAAATTTTTATAAAGGCCGAAAATTACCAAGTATGGAGAGTAATTGAAATAGGAGATTTCGAGGTGACGACCATCAACTCCAACAATGAATCAATTCCAAAACCAATCACTGAATATGAAAAGGAAGACTTTCAAAAGATGGAGATGAACGCTCTTGCGATCAAGCTGCTTCACTGTGGTCTCGGGCCAAATGAACATAATCGTATCATGGGTTGTAAAACGGCAAAGCAGATTTGGGGCCTGCTGGAAGTTACCCATGAAGGCACCAGTGAAGTGAAGCGCTCCAAGATTGATCTACTGATGTCCAGATATGAAAGGTTCGTTATGGAACCTAGGGAGAACATTCAAGAGATGTTCACCAGGTTCACAAATATCACGAACGAATTAGTCTCTCTTGGTAAGATCATTCTCATTGATGAACAAGTCAGGAAAATACTGAGAAGCCTTTCACAAGATGAGCGCTGGAGAGCTAAGATCACAGCCATTCAGAAGTCCAAAGATTTCACCAAGTTCAATTTGGAAGAGCTAGCTGGTTCACTCATGACACATGAACTACATTTGGGAACAGCTGACAGTTCCCGAAATAAAGGACTGGCTCTGGCAGCGGATGATAGTGAAGAATCAGAAGCTGGTGAAGAGGAAGCTGCTATGTTGGCACGTAAATTCAAAAAATTCTTTAGGAACAGCAGATATAGAAACCAAAGAAATAATAAGGAAAAAGGAACTGCTAACCTGAAGACGAATTTTGAATGCCACAAATGTGGAAGTACTGATCACTTCATCAAGGATTGCCCTCTATGGAAGAATCAGAAGGGCAAAGGGAAGACATGGGAAGCTGGAAGAATGCCAAAGAAGGGAAACTTTAGAACAGATTTTCGTAAAGCAATGATCGCAGCTTGGGGTGACACTGAAAGTGAAGCTGAAACTGAAGTTCCAGTAGAGGAAGAAACTGCAAATCTGTGTCTCATGGCATCTCATGAAGAGACTAAAGAAAGAGAGGTAATGTCTTCTAGTTCTTCTCCTAAACATCTATTCAGTTTAAGTAAGGATAAATTAATTAAGTTATTTTTGGAAACACAAGAGAAGTTGGAAGAAAAAACAGCTAAGTGTCTCCAATTTGAAAAAGACCTTAAATTAAGTAAAGATTACATCTCATACTTAAAAACTTTTAGGATCGATGTGCAAAGTAGATTTTTTGATTTGTTAGATCAGAATATCATGTTAAAAGAGCAATTGGAGAAAATAAAGCAGGAATTCATCATTCTTAACATTGAAATGAATCTAAACAAATTGCTAGGATTAAAATGGCATGAAAATGATAAATTCACTCATGTGCTTAGCACGGAATTTCAAGAAATGAAATTAAAATTAGAATCATGTGAAAGAGAAAATAAGTTTTACAAGATCAATTCAATTTAAAAGGAAAAGGGAAAATCAATGAAGTTCCCAAATGGATTCTAAATGCTAAACCAAAGAATAAAGAAGGTTTAGGTTATGTTAAATGTGATAAAAAGAAAAAGGTCTATGTTGATCTCCCTAGTAGTAAAATTTGTTCCTTTTGTGGCAAAATTGGACACCTAAAATATCAATGTGTAAAAAGGGAACAGCACAACAAAGCAAATAAAATTCATGTCGAACAGTTATGGATTAAGAAATATGATTCATGTGTAATCAACAAGGAACCCAAGGAGAACTGGGTTCCTGAACCTAACCATTAATTTGCTTTGCGGGATCAAGTGAGGGGGAACAACTCATGGTATCTCGACAGTGGGTGTTCCAAGCACATGACGGGTGACAAATCTAAATTTCTCTCACTTGAAGCATATGATGGGGGAACTGTAACCTTCGGTGATAATATGAAGGGTGAGATAATCGCCAAAGGAAAGGTTGGAAGGTCAAGTTCCCATGCCATTGACAATGTATTTTTAGTCGAGAATTTAAAACACAATCTTTTAAGTATTTCTCAATTTTGTGACAAAGGTAACTCTGTTAAGTTTACTTCTGAACGATGCATAATTTCTAGGAACAACACAGGAGACCCTGTGCTAGAGGGAATCAGAAAAGGGAACACTTATGGTGTGGACCTGGACACTGTTCTCAAAACTAGTCTAACGTGTTTAAGCGTTATAGAAGAAGACCCACTGCTTTGGCACAAGCGTCTAGGTCATGCTAGCTACTCATTGATTAACACCTTAAGATCAAAAGACCTAGTAAGAGGATTACCAGCAATAAAATTCCTCAAAAATGAAATTTGTGATCCTTGTGCTAAAGGAAAACATGTGCGATCATCCTTTAAATCAAAGTATCTGGTGACTACCTCTAGACCATTAGAATTAATTCATATGGATCTATGTGGACCTATGAGAACACAAAGCCGTAGTGGCAAAAGATATGTGTTTGTCATAGTTGATGACTATAGTAGATTTACCTGGACTATATTTTTAGTAAGCAAAGATGAAGCTTTTGATGAGTTTGTTTCTCTTGCTAACAAAACACAAAAATCTACCAACAATCTAATTGTTCACATAAGATCAGATCATGGCAAAGAATTTGAAAATTCAAACTTTATGAATTATTGCAATGAACATGGTATAAATCACAATTTTTCCGCTCCTAGAACACCTCAACAAAATGGAGTGGTAGAAAGAAAAAATAGAACCCTAGAAGAAATGGCTAGAACTATGTTGATTGCTAGTGGTCTACCTAGAAATTTTTGGGCCGAAGCCGTCAATACTGCATGCTATATCTTGAACCGTGTGTTAATTAGACCAATCACTTCTAAAACACCCTATGAATTGCTTAAAGGTGTTAAACAAAATATTTCCTATTTTCGTGTGTTTGGATGCAAATGTTTTGTTCATGTAAATGGAAAACGAAATATAGGTAAATTTGATGAAAGAAGTGATGAAGCAGTATTTCTCGGTTATTCATCACATAGCAAAGCTTACAGAGTTTATAATAAGAGAACAATGTGTGTGGAGGAATCCGTTCACATAATCTTTGATGAAACTAACTTTTCAACAAGTGAACAGGAAATAAACAATATCAAAATAGGTCTTGCAAATCTAGAAGATGATGATGAAGGAGTTAAAGTGCAAGATCAAGGAACAGCAGGTGAACAGCCAATACAAGAAGATGCAGGAGAAACTGACCAAGTCCAGGAACTGCCAGCACAACAGGACCAGCAGACTGTTCCAAATCCAGCTGTTCCCGCAGATGACCAAAATGATCCAGCAGCTGAACAAAATGCCAATCAAGATGTTGAACAGGAACATACTACTGTTCCCTCAAGAGAATTTGTGCCAAGACCTTGGAAATATCAAAGTTATCATCCTCTTGATTTGATTATAAGTGATATGAATAAGGGAACACAAACCAGATCCCAACTGAGAAACTTTTGTGCACATTTTGCGTTCCTATCATCACTTGAACCCAAAAATCACGAAGAAGCTCTAAAGGATTCCGAATGGATAGTAGCCATATAAGATGAATTAAATGAATTTGAAAGAAATAAAGTATGGCACTTAGAACCCAAACCAAAAGGCAAAAAGGTAATTGGTTTGAAATGGGTATTTCGGAACAAATTAGATGAGCATGGAATAATTGTAAGAAACAAAGCAAGACTCGTGGTCAAAGGGTACAATCAACAAGAAGGTATTGATTATACTGAGACATTTGCTCCGGTTGCAAGGTTAGAGGCTATTAGAATTTTAATTTCTTTTGCTGCTTTTATGAACTTTAAGTTATATCAAATGGATGTGAAATGTGCTTTCTTAAATGGTTTTCTTGATGAAGAAGTGTTTGTTGAACAACCTCCTGGCTTTGAAAATACCTCTTGTCCTGATCATGTCTACAAGCTTGATAAAGCTCTTTATGGCTTGAAACAAGCTCCTAGGCAATGGTATGAAAGACTATCAAAGTTTTTGATTCAAAATAACTTTGTAAGAGGAAAAATAGATAAAACCTTATTCTTTAAGAATAAAGGTTATGATATTTTAGTTGTTCAAATCTACGTTGATGATATTATTTTCGGTGCAACCAATGATTTGTTATGTAAAGAATTTGCCAACCTTATGGGCACAGAATTTGAAATGAGCATGATGGGAGAATTAAATTTCTTTCTTGGTTTGCAAATTAAACAAACTGAAAATGGTATTTTTATTCATCAACAAAAATACATAAAAGAACTTCTTAAGAAGTATGGGCTAAATAACGCTAAAACCAACCATACACCCATGGCTACAAATGTTGGATTAGATGAATACCTAAAAGGAACTAACGTAGATCAAACAATGTATCGAGGCATGATAGGTTCTTTATTATATCTAACTGCAAGTAGACCTGATATCTCATTTAGTGTTGGTTTATGTGCTAGATTTCAATCAAACCCTAAAGAATCACACCTCACAGCAGTAAAAAGGATTTTGAGATATTTAAAGGGAACAGACGACTTGTCCCTATTTTATCCTAAAAGTGATGTCTATGATTTAAAAGGTTTTAGTGATGCAGATTATGCAGGTGATCTCGTAAATAGAAAAAGTACATCAGGTATGGTACAAGTTCTTGGCTCATGTTTAGTTTCATGGAGTTCCAAGAAACAAAACGCGGTTGCATTATTCACAGCCGAAGCTGAATACGTAGCAGCAGCAGCTTGCTGTTCCCAAATGCTTTGGATAAAACAGCAACTAAGAGATTTTGGTATTAAAGTTGAATGTATTCCTATTTATTGTGATAATACCAGTGCCATATGTATATCTAAAGATCCAGTGCATCATTCACGAGCTAAACATATACATATTAGACATCATTTCCTTAAGGATAACGTAGAACACAAAAATATTGTATTAAAGCATGTCAATACTAATGAACAAGTTGCAGATATTCTAACCAAACCGCTTCCAAGGGAACAATATGAAAAGATGAGATTGGAACTTGGTATGATCAAGCTCCACTAAAGTTGGTAGCATAAAATTCCCAATGAAGCATCATAAAAAAAAAGGGTTAGGAATCAACCTCAATATTTTGATTGAGAATCAATTATTGAATGGATCAGGTAAACACTTAATAAAGTTTGTACTATGAATGTCTTCTTGTTTGCATGTTGTTATTTTGATCAGACCAAAGCAGTGTGTTCATTATTTTCTTCATATAATAGTTTATAATAATTCATCATTTTATATTATCTTATTTTGTTTTTATAATATATTTTAAAAATTCATATTTCATATTGTTTAGATAATGTATAGCCAACTTAAATTAAAAATCAAGGGAAACGGTTTTAATCCAAAAAAATTTCCCATAAATCCTTCCATATCATAGCAATGATGAAGGGTATTGATGAGATGTGACATAAGGTAACCGTCAACTCATCATCCCTTAAAAAGCCTTTTCCACATCAAATCACTCATCAAAACCGTCATCTTGTACTCTCAATCCTTCCCTAAGAAACCGTTCTCCTTCTCTCAACCTTTCAAAATTCAAAATGAAATCTTCAAAATCAGGAAAGAAAACTCCAAAAACCAGTAAGAAAACTTCTACATCCTATGAAAATACCCAGCCAAAACCTTTAAAAGTAGTTCATCCACCACCATTGTTGAATGCTGCACCATCACCATCTCAAGAAACCACTAAAGAATCGCCCAAACATACTACTGATGTAACACCCCGATATTTTCCCGATATTTTCTTCCCGATATATTTAATAATTCACTAGTAATATTATTTCTATATATATATTTTATTTATTATTGGGCTTGGTCATGAGATTTGCAATCCTTTTTGGCAATTAGAATTATTTGGGCCCAAACTTTTCCTTAACCCATCTTTTCTTTTCAAAAAAAAAAAGAAAATAGGAGGGACTCTTGGTGGAGCTTGTAACTCCCTTAGGGTAATGAAGGATCAAGGCATTAATCCCATATAATTAACCCTTCTTAATTCCTAAATTATTTTCATATTGACATCCTTTCAAAATTCCTCCTAATTCACGTTCCTAACTCCATCACACTTCATCATTTCGTGTTTTCCTTTACAATTGTAAGTGTAATTCTTAATCTATGTTGAATCTTAAGTTTTAATTTAAAATTCTATGATTATTATATGTTTTATCTTATAATTCATGTTTACTTTATGAATTTAAAATTTCATGTATGATTTTGGGATGTATTTTTCTATCTAAATTGATGAAGAATGTTTCTTTTTAGGGTTTTAGATATGTTTATATGTGTGTGAAGGATGATTGTAAAGTATATATATATAAAAAAAATGGATGCTAATAGAAAAATGTATGTGGTGTTAGAAATTTATTTTATTGATAAATAGGAGGAATTTATAATGTTGTTAGACAAATATATATAAATATATATGTGATGTGTGTGTGTACATTGTGTAAAAAGAATTATTTTTGAGGAATAAAAATTAATTTCATAGATGGTCATGAAAATTATGTAAATAGTCGTTTAGATTTAATAGGAAATAAAGCATTGAAATTTATATTTTTGTGATAAAAAAAAATGAAATGACAAAATCCCTTAGGTTTGGAAAATGGTGAAAAAAGGTGTTTTTGGAACATTTTTGGCTTTGAAATTAGGTTAAAAATACTTATACTACGTTATAAATTATGGAAATCGGTACCCGGGGGTTTTGACGCCTTCCAGACGCAACGGTGAAGTCGGATTTTCAGTTTGACAGTTTTAAGTTGTGTTTCTGGACAGATTATGTATGCTGTCCTGTTTTGTGTGTTTACCATGTTATAGTATGTGATGGATGTTCATGATGTGTGTGGTATTCTAGGTGTGGGTGTAATTGTATATGTGTGTTATGGATGATTTGAGGAAAATGTGTATGTGTGCTTATTTCCCGAATACGATTGAACCTTGTAGGAAGTCGATTCGTGACCGGGAATTGATTAAGACGCTTGTGAATTGGTTATCTTGCTTAAGGTATGTACACGCAGCGTGGTTCACATTAGTCCGATGTATCATATAATAATGGTATACAAAAGTAAGGCATGGATATATAGTACGGATAATGTTATCTTTCGAATAAATAATTTTTATACATTGTTTTGATAAGCAGAGGTAGTATGACCTCACTAACCTTAAAGTGGACGTAGTATGACGTCAATTGGTGGAAATGAATTACTCGCGGTATATGGGGGCATTATGAGCCACCGCGGGGGTATGCATACTTAACCATAGGCACCGAAGTAAGGCGAGTGTCTATGGTAGAGACTTGCTTAGGGGTTAGCTCCCCCTAATGTATTGTCTCACTTATGGAGATTGGAGTGTACCGGCAGTATGGCTGGATAGTACATCAGTATGGCTGACTAACCTTTATATGAAAATAATTATTCTTTATTAGCATGATCAAAGCGTACTTTTCTGCGAATTGACAGCTATTGAATTAAGTCTTTCTCTTATTGTAATTAATTATTTGTTATGCGACGTTAGCTGACGTGTACTTTTGGTCTTAACGACCCTGCGATAATGTTGTTTCCTATCTGGGCAATGACTAGCAGTAAGTTAAGTTGCAGGTCTGGGGAGTGAGGATTGTCCCTTGGAGAAATAAACCGTTAGGATACAGAAGTCTTGATAAGAACTTCTAATAAAGTTTAAAGAATATTTGGTTTTATGAGGCGATTTTGTTCTCAAGTTGTAATAAGTTGATTTAATTTTTCGTTCTTATCCGCTGCTAAGAATTTCTTATATCTAGTAGTTCATAATAACACTAATAAAACTCGATCCGCAAGCTTCCCTTAATTTCAAATCCGTTTTTAACTGCCTTCTAACATCCTGGTTTGACTCGGACGATATACACTTGTTTTTAAAAGGTCATCTTCTCTTTTCGTACGATCCGAGTTATTCCGAGATGTTACAACTGAGCCTATTGGTACAAAACGCAAAATCTTCTCACCAAAAGGTGGATCATCCTCCAAAGCGGTCAAACGTTTGAAGCAAGTTAACCCTAACAGTGCTGAAGAAATTTCAAAGGAAATGTCCGTTGGATTTGGGCTAGATAAATACTGGTACGATACTACACATTTTCCTCAACTTCATACTATTTTAAAATTTCAAGAATGGGAGATTTTGATGTCAGAACTTAGTTGTCATTTCATTTTCCCAAACCTTATGCAAGAGTTTATTTCAAACTTTTCTAATGACTGTGGAATGTGTTCTAGTACGATTAAGAACATAAAAATAGAATTCAACAGTGCATTGCTGGGGGAATGGTTTAATATTCCGAATGTTGGGTTTATACTTATTGTGTTGGTACAAAAATAGTTTTTTCTGGAATAAATGAAAAAACGATTTTCAAATATTTGGGGGTTGAACAAAAGAAAGGAAAAATCAGTCATAATATCTTGTCTCCAATGCATAAATTACTCTATAATATTGCACGTAGATTTATTTTGCCCCGAAACTCCAAAAGGAGTGAAGTAAGTTTACGAGATGCAACCTTGATTTATTGCATGGAAAATCAAATAAAGATAAATTTTTCTTCTTTGATGATATCACATTTGTCTAACTGTATTGAGAAGAAAAATGTTGTTGGTTATGGAGGGTTATTAACTTGGATTTTTAGAAAGTTTGGGGTACCATTGGAAGGGTTGGAGTTCCCAATGGGACCCAATATGAAAATAGGTGCAAAATGTTTGCAAAATTTGCATCTCAAGTTAAACGAAGAAGGGGTGTTAATACACGAATCAGAGGAAGTTGTTGATGTAGAATCTGATGAGGAAGTAATTGAAGAAGAAGAAGAGTTGAGGGAGGAAGAAATAGAAGAAAAAGAGGGAGAAAAAGAAGAAGAAAAAGAAAAAGAAAGGGAAAAGGAACAAGAGCTGGTTCCCACTGAAACAGATAAAGAAGGGGATGAAAGTAAGGGGGAAACTGCAGAACATGAGGGAGTATTAGAAGAAGATGTGGATCACAATCTCTATCATGATTCTAGTGATGAAGAGACTGTGATTGCATTAAGGAAGAAGGCTAAAGCTGTTCAAAGAAAGAGTATGAGGCTTGCTTCAAAACGAAAGGCTGCAATGGTTGATGATACCATAACTAAAACCATGCCTGAGCCTACATCAAATGAACCTCTCTCTCCCAAGCCAACCACTCCACTACCACAACAAACTCCATCACCACCACCATCACCTATTCACTTTACACCACCACCATTTCCATCATCACCTGGTACTGGTTGTGCTATTCCTGATCCTGTTCCTGAGGCTTCTTCACATTCTGTTCTTTCTAAACTCAATGACCTACAGTCTCAGTTCAGTGCTTTTCAAGATGAAGTTCGTGTCTCACTCGCTTCAATAGTTGATCAACTTACCATGATGGAGGATCGTCTTGGTGCAAAGTTGGATACTGTAGAAGTGCAGACCGAATATATAAATGAAGAAGAGACTGCCCCTTGATCCCTCTCCCTATTTTTTTTAAGATTTGTTGGCTGTTACATTTGATAAACAATTTCACTCTTTGTTTTGTACCATCTGGGGTACAATGTTGTAATGTTGAACAACTGCTGACTTTCTTTCTTTTGCTTTTATCTGTGGTCTGTGATAACTATCTATATGCAGATTTGATTAATGTTCATGGTGCTTACTTTCATTATTTTTTCTTGCTTTCATCACTGACAAATCTACATGGTTTGTGCTGAGGTTTGATAGTCTCTCTCTTGTTTTTGATTGATGACAAAAGGGGGAAGAGAATGCATAAACTTAAGAGGAGCTGTGTGAATTGACAGTTACATATCTAAATTGATTCATATTGATTCAATTATGGAAGATAATGTGTTGTGTGCAAGGATCATGTTGCTAATTATGTTTATGCTAAATTTATCATCTATGTTGTTTTTAACATTATGAATATTTTGGTTAATTGTTTTGGTTTAATTGTTTTAAAGTTGTTTCTTTTAAAAATAATTAACTGTTTTATTTTATTTTAGGTTATTTTATTTTAACTTTTTTTAGTTTAATTATTTAAACAATTTGATATTATGTTTTTAGAGTAAGTTGGTATATGCATGCTTAGTAAATTATATTGTAATGAGTTGATTTACTAAGTTATTTAGAGTTGCTTTAATCTCTAGTATGCTCTAAGAATTTTGTTTTACTCTAATTTATCTAAGTTTGTTTATAAAATTTGTCATCATCAAAAAGGGGGAATTTGTTGGCCTCTTAGGTTTTGATGATGACTTCACGTTTGAAATAAACAAACATATTCTTGAGATTGTTTGTAGGTATATATCCGATTTTGTAGAAATCGTTGATGAAGCCTAAGATTTGTTTCGTGGAAGTTGTATGTGTCTCAAAATATCCAAGAAGTTAGATAAATGCTTAGGACGTTAAAAGTAGACAGGTGGTCTACTGTTCCCAGGATGAACAATCTAACAGAAGTTGAAGCTGGAGATAGTACACTGTTCCCATGTCGCAGGTCTGGAGAGAAACATCGGCTGAAAATTGCGAATTAATTATTTTCTGTTTTTAAGTTGATGTAACGGTTAAGAATTAATTTAATTGCTTTATTACTTAATAAATTGGTTGGCAAAACTATTTTTAGGCTATCTAAAAATAGCCTAAGACTTTTTCATTTTAAGATTAAGATCTCCTATTTTTTAGGATCTTATGTTTTTAACTCCTATGCTATTTTTAGCTTAAAGAAACTGATTTTATCTTTGAGCAAATGACAGCCGGTCATTCATTTTTTGGCAATTCCACTATCCTCTTATTTTGAGAACGTGGATGATAGTGGGAGGTATGTCTAAGGTAATTGCTGTCTGTTCCCACTATAAATAGGAGGGACTTTGCTCAAACCGAAATCTATCCAAGAGTGTCCATAAAAGGGAGATCATTTAAGAAAAATATTTTCTGTTTTTAAATGCCAATTAATTTATTATATTTTTCTTAAGTAATTATTTTGATTTTTAATCTCTTGAGAATTGGCCTTGTAAGGGTTAATGAGTGATTTGTTGTAATTAGACTAATGAGAAGTCTAAGGGAATAGAGAAGTGAAACGTGAGAAGAGAAAGAGAAGGAGAAAGTAGAGAAAGAGAATTAGGCCTAGAGTAGAGAAGCTTCAAGTGAAGCAAACTGTTTTATGTAATTGTATTTGATTGCCTAAAGCATAGTGAGAATTTTGAAATTCCGGGGGGTCGTGGTTTTCCTTCTTATTAGGCCAAGAAGGTTTCTACGTAAAATTTTTGTCTCCTTTTTATCTTTTGCTTTTTAAGTTTAAGCTTTATTTTGTTTGTTAAAATTCCGCAAAATTAGAAGAAAAACTAAGTAAAGCTAGATACACAACAATTCACCCCCCCTCTTGTTGCATTCGACCATCTTCGTGTATTTCAACATCATCAATGGGTGATTAAATGTCCATGACCCTTTGGTATACTTGAACTAGTATAAATAGGGGCTCGGGGAAGGATGTCACTTACACATAATTTCTTAATTCTTATATCCTTACTTTCTCTCTTACTTGTGTTCTTTCAAAAAGAGTTATAAACTTCTTGTTAGAACTTCCAAAGTTTATAATTCATCAAACCCTTTTTTGTTAAGTTTCATACCCTAAGTGCTAAGGGTGTGTTGTGTTGTTTTTATCTCATTGTGAATTTCCAAGTCAAAATTGAAGACTCAACTCTCTTAAATGATGATAATTGAAAACACATATTAATTAAACAAATAAATTAAGTAATTATATTTAGTTGTTTAAGACGATCCAAAATCATATTAAATATAAAGTGATAATTGTTATATATTTTAAGTTCGAAATATTGAAATATGTTTAAATGACTTAAGTTTATCTTAAGGTTGAATTTATAAGTTTTGAAATTAGTTTAAATGGCTTTAAGATGATTATGTTAATAATTAGGTTATTTTCGTAATTATATTTGAAATATTTTAATTGGTCAAGGTTTATAAATTAACATTGAAATATTTTAATAGGTTAATATATATTGAAATTAAGTTTCAATTAAAAATAAAGCATGTTTGAATATTTGAATACATCATTACACGTTTTATTTTAAACGTTTGGATATATTATGTGCTTTATCTTTTATGATAAATTTGTTATTCAATTTGAATTTGAATTTAAAATGTGTGTTTAAGATATTTAGTTGATTAAATATTAAATGTACAAGCTCCACACGTTTTGTTATTAATAGTACACGGCTTATAGTTGAAATTAAATAAGTTGTTAAGATATGTTAATTAAAGAGTTTCCTATAATTAAGATGATAATTTAAATTGATACTAAAAATAGGAAATGACAATTTAAATTAATGCTAAAAATAGGAATTAATGTTGAATAATTCTTTACACGTTGAATTATCTGTTTTTGCCGAGTTTTCAATATCTTGTATGAGTTCTAACATGGCAGCACAGCATTGGTTGATAATAACAAGTTACAACACACAATGTCAAAATTGTATGAGTTGTCAGTGCAACGTGAGTTTGAGTTAAAGCTCAAGATCTTGAAGACTGAAACAGATTATCCAGATCAACGAAATTGACTGATGAAGCTTTCTTGCTCTTTAAGGATATGTTGAGGCGTGACATATATAAATACAAGGCTTCGTTCAAGAAATAAAATTGCACCTCTTCTTACAATTTTCTCTCTTGTTGAAATAAGATCTAGTGTTCTCTAAGTGTTCAAAAGAGTTGTAATTCTTAGTTCATCTAGCTGTTACAATTTGTAATAGAATTAAGTGTTAAAAAGATTTAGATTATTCATACATTAATACGCCTAACTTCGAATACTTTTCAAAGTGTTCAACTTGTAATCTCTATTGTGAGATTTGGGATTTGCTTTTATTAAGGGACTTGTAAGACGTTTCTTCAAGGGGAAGAACGGGGTGAGAGAAGATAGAGAGATCTTCTAGTTATCTTAAAGTCTATTAATAAAAGGCGTTGAATCGTACGGGTTGGAAGAGAACCCATAGATGGGGAGTAGGTTGTTTAGAACCGAACCTCGTTAACATATCGTGTGTTATTGTTTAAGTTTATTTTCGCACATACGTTATAGTTTTATTACTAGACCTAAAACTGTCTCAGAAAACAGTTTTAAAAAGGTCACTCAATCTCTTGAGATAATCTTCCAGACAAAAATTTTAAACGGCCATTCTCTCTATTCACTCCCCCCCCCTAGAGAGTATTCGACCTCCTATCAACTTTCAATTGGTATCAGAGCTGAGTTTCACATATAAAGATTAATATCTTGTGATGGATCCGATAGGAAAAGGGTTGTTTGCTCAAGGTCATTCGTGCTTTAGGCCTCCTTTGTTTTGTGGAACAAATTTCTCTCATTGGAAAACTTTGATGAAGATGTTTGTGATTGATCAAGATATGGAACTTTAGGACATCATAACTAAAGAACCTAAGGTACTTATGAAAAAGGACGCTCAAGGAAATGATGTGGTAAAATCCACATCCAAATACTCACAAACTGATTTGGAATTCGTTTGCAAAAACTATAGGGCAATAAATCAATTGTGTTGTGCTTTGAATGGTACCGAGTTCAATAGAGTTTCATCATGCACAAGTGTTAAGGAAATATAGGATAAGTTAGTTGTGACATATGAAGGAACAAGTCAAGTAAAGGAGACTAAGATCAACATCGTCATGCATCAATACGAAATGTTCAAGATGAAAAAGGATGAGAATATTAATGATATGTTTACTCGTTTTACATTAATTACTAACAGTTTGAATTCTCTTGGCAAAATTTTTACTAATGCAGAAAAGGTCCAGAAGGTCTTGAGATGTCTTCCAAGATCCAAATGAGGTCCAAAAGTCACCACTATTGAAGAAGCTCAAGACTTGAGAGTTCTATCACTTGACGATCTTCTTGGAAAACTCACAACTCATGAAATTACCCTACATGAAAGTGATGCAATACCTTCCATAAAGAATCTTGCTCTAAAGGCCAAGAAACATCATGAATCTTCAAGCGATGATGAAAATAGTGATGATGAAGAAGATCCATTTTCCTTGATCACAACAGGTCTAGAAGGAATCATGAAGATGCGCAAAAGATTTAAAAAATTTAAATCTAGAAACAAAGGTAAATCTTCAAACTCTAACTCTAATTCTAAAACTAACAAACATGCTTTCTTTGAGTGTGGATCTATAGAATATCTTGTAAAGGAATGCCCTAAGAAGAAAAGGGAATCTTACAAGAAAAACGAGAAGAAACAAGCAATGATTACTACGTGGAGTGATTCCGAAGGATCAACTGAATCTGAAAATGAAGATGGTCAAGCTTACTTATGTCTAATGGCTAATGATGACAACGATGATGATCTAGAACAAAATCATAAAGAGGTACTTGACTTTCTTAACTCTTGTTCTAAAGACAAATTAATTAAAGCTCTCTTTGACATGTCTGAAATTGAAAAGATCTTAAAAGATCAGAAGAAAATTTTAGAAAATAGAATTCGTCACTTTGCCGAAGGTTGTGAGGACCTTATAAAGAAAAATGAATCACTAAAGGCTGAAACAATAAAATTTGAGGAGACTATCAAAGTGTAGAAAGAACAGAATCTCAGCCAAACGAAAAAGCTCATTGATCTTAAGAATGAAAATAATGATCATGAATCCAATTTCAAGACTCTGAAACATGAGTCTGAGAAAAATCTACAAACCTTAACAAAGCTAAATGACTCCAAATCTAAATTTACAAAAATGCTTACACGTCAAAAAGGATTCATTGATAAACATGGTATAGGTTATAATAATGTCACACATAACTATAAGAGTAAAACCACATTTGTTAAGAGTGCATACAAACATAGACGCACACCTACTTGCTCATTTTGTTGCAAAGAAGGACATATTAGGTTTGCATGTCCCTACAAACGTAAAGGAAAATTATATTATTAAGAATTCTTTTCTGTTGGCCCTCTTAGGTTTTGATGATAACTACACTTTATATAAACAAATATATTTTAGAGATTGTATGCAGGTCAATATCTGGTCTTGTTAAGGATTGTTGATAGTGCCTATGACTTAGTCTATGAACGTGTACTAGTCAAAAGAATCCAATGAAGTTAGATAAGGTATATCGCTTAGGATGTCAAATGTAGACAGGAGGTCTACTATTCCCAGGTTTGATGATCTGACGACAATTGTTGATGGAGACAGTACATTATTCCCAGACTGGAGTTTGGAGAATTTACGTCCACTGAAAAATTCTGATTAATATATTTTTTGATTTTTTAGTTGATCTATTAGTTAAAATTAATTTGTTGCATTATTTAATAATTAAGTTAATTAGCAAAATACTTTATAACCACCTTAAAATAACTGTGTACTCTTTTAAAGAGTGGAATATTTCTCTCCTTATTTTTCTCTTTAAAAATAGGCTTGTGTTTTGGATCTAATTAAGAGATAACTACTTTTCCTATTATTAGGAAAAAGAAACCATGGCTTTTTACTTGAGAAACAAGCCTCCACTTATTTCTCCTTAGAATAAGGCTATGAAGAGTTAACCGTGGATTTTTATTTTTTAGATCTAAGATCCACTTAATTCTCCTTAATCTTAGGAATAAGGATGAATGGGTAGTTATTCCCTTTTTGCTAGCTACGTAAATTCCTATAAATAGAGGACTTGTTTATTCTTGAAATAGCATGCGTGTGAGACTTGTTGAGAGCAAGTATCCCTATGTGAGAGATCAAATTAAAAACAATAAATATTTTTGTTCCAAAAATTGCCAATTAATTTATGATATTTTCTTGTGCAACTCTTTCATTTTATCTTTAGAAATTTATCCTTGTAAAGGGTTTTTGAGAGAATTGTTGTAACTAGACTTGGGTAAGTCTAGGGGAGAATTAGAAAGCTTCGAGTGAAGCTAGAGAAGAGAAAAGCTTTGAGTAAAGCTAGAGAATTGGAGAAGCTTTGAGTGAAGCTAGAGAAGAGAAAAACTTTGAGTAAGTTAGAGAATTGGAGAAGCTTCGAGTGAAGAAAGAGAAAGAGAAAGAGAAAGAGAAAGAGAAAGAGAATTGGCCTAGTTAGAGAAGCTTCGAGTGAAGCAAGTTGAGTTTTTTTTTATGTAATTGTAACGAATACCCTAAAACATATTGGAGAGTTTTGAATTCCCGAGGGGTCGTGGTCTTTCCTTCTATTTAGGCCTAGAAGGTTTCCACGTAAAATTGTTTTGTCTCTTTTACTTTTTCTTTTTAAGTTTAATTTTTAATTCCGCAATCTAATTCCGCAAAAATAGGGCTAAAATACTTAAACTTATTAAAACAATAATCTCTTCTTGTCATTCACCATCTCTAACAGTTTCTACATTTTCCTTTTGAATTACGTGAGCAGATAAAGCAAATATGGGTTCCCAAAGGGACAAGACCACCTAACATAGTCTACCCCGAATATGGTCCTAAATTTGTCACTTGGTTAGCTAAGTAAAGTTGAGAAAGGTTATTTTTTTTGTTTTGTAGGAAAAGCAAAAGTGGATCTTTGATAGTGGATGCTCAAGACATATGAGTGGTAAAGTTTCTTTATTTTCTGAAATTAAAGAAAGATGCAATGGCTCGATCACCCTAGGTGACAAAGTTAAATGCAAAATTTTAGGTATTGGCAAAGTCGGTAAGAATCCCTTTAAAACTATTGATAATGTCTATTTAGTTGAAGGTCTAAAATTTAATTTGCTAAGTATGTCTCAACTATGTGACAAAGGTAATGAAGTAATCTTTGATAAAGAAAAATGTGTTATTAAAAACCCTAACACCGGAGATACATTTATTACCGCCCTTAGACATGATAATGTTTATACTTTGAATACTAATGAAATTGCAGCTCAAAATTTCAAGTGCTTGAAAGCTATGACAGATGATCCAAAACTATGGCATAGACGTCTTGGTCACATCAATACTCATACCATGCATGAATTGGTAAGTAAAGATTTAGTGAAGGGAAATCTAGCTCTTGACTACAAACACAGTTCTACATGTGACGCATGCATTAAAGGAAAACAAGCAAGAAGTTCATTTAAACCGAAGAAAATGGTAAGTACTTCAAGACCATGTGAACTTTTACATATTGATCTATGTGGTCCAATGCGTGTACGGAGCATACGAGGTAAATCTTATATCTTAGTTACAGTTGATGATTATTCTAGATTTACGTGGGTTGATTTTTTTAAGGATAAAAGTTAAGCCTTGAAACCGTTCTCAAGACGTTGTAAAGAAATGCAAACTCAGTTGAATCTTCCAATAGTCTCGATTAGAAGTGATCATAGGAGAGAGTTTAATCAACTAGGCTTTGATTCCTTTTGTGAAAAATACGGCATAACCCATACTTTTCAGCTCCTAGGACACCCCAACATAACGACGTGGTAGAAAGGAAAAATCAAACTTTAGAAGAAATGGCTTGGACAATGCTTATAGAGAATGGATTAGCCAAACATTATTGGGCGGAAGCTATTAACACAGGAAATTATGTCTTAAATAGGTGCCTCATTAGACCTATATTTAAGAAAACCCCTTACGAGTTATTTAATGGAAGAAAACCACACATAGCCTACCTTAGACCATTTGGTTGCAAATGTTTTATCCATAATAATGGTAAGGACAATCTAAGTAAATTTGATGCTAGAAGTTATGAAGGTATATTTCTTGAATACTCATTGAATAGTAAAGCTTATAGAGTCCTAAATAAGCGTACAAGTATGGTTGAGGAGAGTATACATGTAGTATTTGATGAATCCAACAATGGAACATTAAGTGAAGGATTTAAAGAGTTAAACCTTAATAAATATTTTGATGATATAAGTGATAACGAATTGGATGCCAATGATATTAGTGAAGTTAAAAAGAAAAATATACAGGATACCATACAAAGTCTTGATGAGGTTGAAGAAAAACAGGTTGAAAACATTGAAGACTCACGGCTTGATCTTGAGACCCAATCTCAAGACCTGGAGACTGCTCCTAAACATACTGCTTTAGATACACCAATTAGAAACTCCTCAATGGAAGTTGGAACAAGTTCTTTGAATGATCACACACCATCCATATTACATAGAAGACTTAGAATGTCATCTCAACATCCTCCAAAAAACATCATAAGTAATCCAAACAAAGGTACACAAACTCGATCCTCTCTTAAAAATTTATGTGCATTTTATGTTTTTGTTTCTCTTGTAGAACCAAAGGATGTTAAAAAAGCAATACAAGAACCAGAGTGGATCATTGCTATGCAAAATGAATTAAATGAATTCTAAAGAAACAAAGTTCGGGATCTATTTGAAAGAACACCAGATCGTACTATTATTGGAACTAGATGGGTCTTTCGCAATAAGCTCAATGAGGATGGAGACATTATAAGAAATAAAGCAAGGCTGGTAGCTCAAGGTTATATTCAAGAATAAGGTTATATTATGATGAGACTTTAGCTCCAGTTGCAAGGTTAGAATCTATCCGTAATATGCTTGCTTTTGCTTCACACATTTTTTTTTTTTTTGAGAATTTGGAATAGTATATATCAATAAGAAGATACATGAATATTAAACTATAACAAATGGATGTTAAATGTGCTTTCTTAAATGGCTACTTACAAGAGGAAGTATATGTTAAACAACCACCTGGCTTTGATAATCCCGATCCACCTAATCATGTGTTTAAACTAAATAAAGCACTATATGGCTTGAAACAAGCTCCAAGAGCTTTGTATAACAGATTTAGCTCACATTTACTTGAAAATAACTTTCAACGAGGTAAAATTGATAAGACGCTTTTCATTAAAACTAAAGAAAAAGATATTCTTGTTGTTCAAGTATATGTTGATGATATATTGTTTAGAGCTAATAATGATTCTTTGTGCAAAGAATTTTCTGAGATTATGTGCAAAGAATTCGAAATGAGCATGATGGGAGACTTAACATTTTTTCTTGGACTACAAATAAAGCAAAAGAAAGATGGCATATTTATTTGTCAAAGTAAGTATGTTAGACTAAAGAAGTACAATATGGATCAACGCAAAACTGCTAATACGCCTATGAGTGCAACACTAAATCTAGACCAAGATATAAATGGTAAGAGTGTTGATCAAAAGACTTATAGAGGTATGATTGGTTCTTTATTGTATTTAACTGCTAGTCGTCTTTATATTATGTTTAGTATTTGCATATGTGCACGTTTTCAAGCTAACCCAAAAGAATCTCACTTAACAGAAGTTAGGAGAATCTTTAGATATTTGCATGGGACTAAAGACTTCGGTCTATGGTACCCTAGTTGTGGAGATTTTAGTTTGATTGATTTTTCAAATGCTGATTATGCTGGTTATAAGGTGGATAGAAAGAGCACTTCAGGATCGTGTCAATTCTTGGGAAATTTATTAATTTCATGGTATTCTAAAAAGCAAAATTTAGTTGCCTTATCTACAGCTGAAGCTGAATACGTAGCTGCTGGTGCGTGTTGTTCTCAAATCTTATGGATTACACAATAGCTTCGAGATCCTGGAATTGATCTCAAAGGCATTCCAGTAAAATGTTAATATACATTGAGGTTCGTCACCATTTCATACGAGATCATGTTCAAAAAGGTCATATACTCTATCCTTTATCTCTACAGAAAATCAACTATCTGATATATTTACAAAACCTATAAGTGCTAATCGTTTTGCATATATTCGTATGGAACTTGGTATGTTAAATGATGTTGCATGAACTAAGGGGGAGTAAGGGTACAAGAGTAAGGATTTAAATAGTGTTACTAATACTAAGTATGTATTTAGGGGGAGTATTTCATTTAATTTACATGATTTTAATTATGGTTGCATATATGTGTGTTTATACATGTTTTTTGAGAATTGAAAATTAAATTTCAATTTCTGAAAATTATTTGTAACATATAAATATATAAAAATGGGATTTATATTTTAATACCTTTAATCAATAAAGGATATTTAATTATCATAAAACAAAATTGTTTGCTTAAATACATCTTTTGGACGTCAACTATACAATAAACCCTTGTTCATGAATTTGGTCCTAATCAAATTAGTGTCCAATTGAACTCATAATTACTCACCTAAATCACACACCCCTTCACGTTACTTCTTAACCAGTCAAGCTTCATTCACATCAAATGTGCCTATTCCCTAAGTTGTCAAATCACTCTTTGGTAGGTTCTTTCTCAGTCGCCTAAACTCTAACCAAAAATAAATTCACTTACTTTCCAAATACAACTTAATGTAGTAGGGTAGTAAGGTTCGTATCCACAGAGAGATGGGGTTTGAGAAGGTTTTAGTATGATATGTGCTTTGGAAGATGAAAGTGAAAACAATCAATAACACAAAGAAAATGGGGGGTTTTGATTTCTTTTTCTGAAATAAAATGAAATGAACAAGCAATGAACTAAGTAAAATCTATAATAATGGTGTTTTCTAAAAATCAACGGAAAGGCTATCTTGAGTTAAGTTGATTGTATACTTCTTGTTTCTCATTAATCATTGAATACTTTACTTAAGAAATTCACTTTTGACTACCTATTGTGAAGATGATTACACTTCTATTCTCCTTAAGTGTAGCTAAACATCAAAATCAATTTGAATGTAAAGTTCTTATCATTAGTTAATTCACTCCAATCAGAGAATAAATTCAATCCAACAATAGCTTTAAGAAAAGAGAATCAATAGGTTTGCTAAAACTATTCAAGCAAATAGTTTTCAATCAAAATGAAAAGTTCATTTAGAGTGTAATCATTCATAATCGGCATTCACAATTAGAACTAGTTACTACCATTAATCTAAGTACAAAACTAACTGATTTTGCAAATAGATTTAGCATAAATGAATATTGCAATAATAAGAACGATAGGTGATTTCCAATTCAAGCAATATTCATAAGATTATAATAAGAACTTTTCAATAATCAAAAGTATATTAAGTAGAGGAATTCTTACAATGAGCAATTAGAAGTTTTCAATCAAGCTTCCTCAAGAAATGAAAATTTAAGCTTGAAACTCCATAACCATGGCAAAACAGAAATGGAGAAGAAGAAGTATTTTAACGTAAAATTAAAAGATGCCCTCATTCCTAAGCTTTCTTGCCTATTTATAAGGATTTGATGAAGCTTCTTGCCATTGGATTTTCTCATCATTCCTCTTTGCAAGTCGCCTCCCAAACCCCTCTAAACATCTAATTGAAAATGAAAGCCGAAATGGGAAAAGGTAAATAGCCGCCCAGCCTACAGACTGAACTACGGACCCCGCGTAAAACTCCGCGGGCCGCGCATCTCAGTCTGATCCGATTCTTTTTCTTTGCTTCTTTTTCTTTGCTTGAAATGATATATTTACATAATGACCTTCTAATAAAGCTAGAATTATCATCTTAGAGAATTACATAAATAAAACTATTTTCTAAAGTAATTTCTCTAATTGTTATATAGTTAAATCTAAATTCTACTTAATAAAATCGAAATTGAAATGGAAAAATACACAAAATAAGGTATTATCAAATTCCCCCATACTTGAATCTTACTCGCCCTCGAGTAAGTCCCAAAATGATAAATCAAATCCCAAAAGTAATCCCAAAAGAATTTTAAGCTTCAAAAAGAAATGGCACTCTCATAAAAAACTTACAAAGAATCCTTGAAATACTTGTGCCTAGTTGTTGTTTCCTTCTTGCATGAGTAGAGAGTTTCAGTACGTGCTTGAACTGGAGATGTTGGTGTTCTTTCTTCCTCTCTTTTCTTCTATCTCTCAATTCATTTTACCTAGGTGCCCTTTCGGGTTTTCACCTAGCCGCTCTTTTTACCTCATTTTCTCTCTATTCTTTTGTCTCACTACTCACTTACATAGCCTCTTGTTTTTGCCTAAGTACCTTTACGGGTTTTCACTTAGCGAGGCCCCCCTAACTTTTGCCTAGGTGCCCACCCTTGTGGGTTTTCACCTAACGGAGATTTCATTCTTTTCTTTTTTTTTTAAATTACAAGAAAATATAACATAAAAGGATTAAATAACAATGATTGAAAAGAAAAAGTACTAAAAAGCTTGAATATGTACATATTCTCCCCCACAGTAATTTGGATGGAGGGTGTTGGGTCTGTGTATGATGGATGTTGAGACACAAAGAAGTAATTCATGGCGGAAACCATGTTGGTCATCGAATACATTGTGTCCTCTAAATAATCACCTTGTTTTTGTAGCTCATTGAGTTGATCCCCAAATGCAAGTTGTGCATCCTCCATGGAAGCCATCCTAGCTTCCATACTTGCATAGAAATCTTGGGGCTATTGTGGAATTGGAGGTTTGGGTGCTACAATTCTCCCATATTCCTCTTCAACACCGGCTCTATAGTGCTCATCCGGCAGTAGGTAAAATTGGGCAGGGGTTGTATGCTCTGTAATCATTGTGCGTTTTTGAGGGAGTACCATGTATTTGATATTATTTGCCCCAAAAAGCCAAACATCTGAATCTCCTACAGGTGGACTCCACAACATGAATGCCCTCTTTAATGCATCGAGGTTATAAAGGTAGGAAGGGAAATGATCATAGTCATTTGGGGTTTCTAAGGGTTTTAAAATTCTATTTCCATCTTCATCTATAGGGACCTCAATGCCTAGATGTGACGCTAACACGGTGACCATCCCTCCCATGCTGATTTTTCCTTTGTCCTTTTTACCCAACTCAATGCAATTTGAAACCCAAATATTTACCCAATCTGGACATCCTACCCCTTGGGGTGTCATTGCCCACAAACATTTTAATTCAAACTTAGGTATGTTTGTGGGTTCCCCATGACAAAAGATTGTTGCACTAAGCAACCGGTTGATGAATCTCAATGCTAGATGAGGTATATGGCTGTTTTTGCATTTGTTGTTCCATCTTTGACCATGAGTTATGTGACCCCAAAATATGCCCTCATTGTATGCTTCACAAGTATTAAAGCTAGGGTCATACTCATAATCCCATCCAAAAGCTTCTTTCACTTCCTCAAAATACATGGTATATTCTTCATCATTTAAGTGAAAAGTGATGCAAGGACCTTCCTCATCACTTCTACTAGCTCTCTAAGCACAACAATTACCAATTCCCAATTGAATCTCAACAATCACCATAATGTTACTCACTACTACTAATAATTCTCAAAAATATAACAACAATTATTAACAAAAGATTACAAAGATGAAAAAAAAACAAGGTATGAAATGGATTATACCACAACATGTTGAGGATTTCCTCTAAATAAGTTTCCTGTTGATGTTTGTTGTGATCCAAAAGTTTCTTTGTTGATAAATTTCAAAGCTATATCTTCAATTTTACCCAATGATTCATCAAACAAAAATCCTTAAATTTTCTAGGGTTTAAGAAAAAACATGAAAAGGGGTTGAATTTCTAATTTTTTTGTGGTCTTTTTACTGTTGGATTGTAGTTTTACTTCTTGGAATGATGATTTTTAGGTAGGAATGAAGGAATGTGAGGAGAATTTAAGTGAGGAAGAAGGGTTTGAGAGAGATGGAATAGTTGGGTTTGAAAAGGAAAGTGAAAGATTGAGGAAGATGATGGAATTTTTCAGGTATGTATGGGTGGACAGCAGGTACTCCGTGGGCCGCATAGTTCTACACGTGGCGCGGATCTTGGTCAGGAGGTTCTCCGCGTGCCGCGGAAATTTGGGCGAGGCGCGGAGTTGGGTCTGTCTGCCTTCAAATTTATTCTTCACTTTTTCACTTTTGTTTTTTATTTTTTTATTTTTTTATGTTTTTTTAATAATAACATACCCTATATTGAAAGGTCTCCTAGCTAGCTCCAATGTATAGGTTACCTGTAAAAAAGAAAATAAAATAAAATGTGTAATGTAAAGAAAATCAAACTAAACACAATAATAAAAATTAACACAAACACAAACTCGGGTTGCCTCCCGAGAAGCTCCATATATTTAATGTCGTTGGCACGACTTAGTGCTTCCGATGCCTCAGTACACCGGATCCTCTAAGCTTTGTTCTTCCACATCTTTTGGCTGAAAACCTTCATAGTATGGCTTCAATCTTTGCTCATTTACCTTGAAAATTTTAGAAGTTTCTTTACTTTGAATTTCCACAGCTCCATGTGGAAACACTTTGACAACTATAAATGATCCCAACGGGACCTCGGCTTTCCTGGAAATAAACGAAGGCGGGATTGGAATAGAAGAACCTTTTGACCGACTTCAAAAGTCTTCCTACTTATCATCTTATCATGCCAAGCCTTAGTCTTTGCCTTGTAGATTTCAGCATTCACATAAGCCTCATTTCTAATTTCTTCCAACTCTTGTAGCTGTAATTTTCTATGCAAACCGCAATCCTCTAAGCTCATGTTGACACACTTTACGGCCCAATACGCCTTATGTTCTAACTCAACAGGCAAGTGACAGGCTTTCCTGAAAACAAGACGGTAAGGTGACATTCCAATCGGTGTTTTGTAGGTTGTCCTATATGCCCATAGTGTATCATCCAACCTTAAACTCCAATCTTTTCTATTTGGATTGACCGTCTTTTCAAAGATGGACTTGATTTCTCTATTTGATACTTCTGTTTGCCCATTCGTTTGTGGATGGTAAGCAGTGGATATCTTGTGTGTCACATGATATTTCTTTAATAAAGCCCCAATGGTTCGGTTGCAAAAATGAGTTTCCTTATCACTTATCAAAGCTCTTGGAATTCCAAACCTATAAAAGATGTTAACTTTGATAAAATCTGCAACAACTCTAGAATCATCAGTTCGGGTGGCCTTTGCTTCCACCCATTTCGAGACATAATCAACAGCTACTAATATATAAATAAAACCAAAAGAGTTCGGAAATGGTCCCATAAATTCGATGCCCCAAACCTCAAAGATTTTACAATATAAAAGAGGTTGTTTTGGCATCCCTTACCTTTGAGAAATATTCCCTACTCTTTAACACTTATCACATGACTTACAAAAGTAGTAATTGTAATACCCCAAATTTAGCTTGAAAAGGGATTGATAGACTGCTCATATCAACAAGGTGCATCTTCTTTTCATGGGAGCTCATTTGTTAAGAACTCCATAGTTAAGCGTGCTTGGTGTGGAGCAATCTTAGGATGGGTGACCTCCTGAGAAGTTTTTCTGGGTGCGCACGAGTGAGGCCAAAGTGCGTTGGAAAGACTTGTGTTGGTTTGTGGGGCTAATCTATAGTCTTCATGAGTAGTCACCGGTGGTCCGTTGGGCCGGGGTGTTACAGTAAGCGTCTCTATTCAAAGTAGGCCAATAAAATCCACAGTCTACAATTTTCCTTGCTGTTCTCCTAGGTCCGAAATGGCCTCCACAAGAATATGAATGACAAAATTTTAAAATTGATATTACCTCACCATCAGGGACACATCTCCGTATGATTTGATCCGCACACTGTTTCCATAGGTATGGATCGTCCCAAATGTAGTGTTTTGCTTCACTTCTTAGCTTGTCTTTTTGAGATTTTGTGAAATCTGTGGAAAAGCTGCCAGAAACAAGAAAATTTACAACATTAGCATACCATGGATGATAAGCCTTGAGTGCGAACAGTTGCTCATCAGGAAATTCTTCATGAATGTTATATTTCAATGGGACATCTTTGTTTGAATTCATACTTTCATGTGGTGTGATCCTGCTCAAATGATCTGCTACTACATTTTCTGTGCCTTTTTTGTCTTTTACCTCCAAATCAAACTCACTTAACAAAAGAATCCACCTTAATAATCTTGGCTTTGCCTCTTTCTTTGTCATCAAGTGATGTAGGGCTGCATGATCAGTATATACAATAACCTTTGTACCAAGCAAATAAGATCTAAACATTCTAATGAAAATACTACCGCCAACAACTCTCTTTCAGTGGTTGAATAGTTGTGTTGAGCCTCATTCAAGGTCAATGACACGTAGTATATAGCATATGGAATCCTTCCTATTCTTTGTCCTAGCACGGCCCAACAGCGTAGTCACTTGCGTCACACATGATCTCAAATGGAAGTGACCAAATTGGGGATTGAATGATTGAAGCTGAAATGAGTTTATTCTTTAGCGTATCAAATGCCTTCTTGCAACTTTCATCAAAAATGAACTCTACATCCTTTTGCAACAACCTGCATAATGGAACTGCAATCTTGGAGAAGCCTTCAATAAACCTACGATAGAAACCTGCATGACCAAGAAAAGATCTTATTTCTCGAACATTACTGGGATAGGGTAAAGATTGTATGATGTCAATTTTTGCCTTATCTACCTTGATACCCTTTGCAGACACTACATGACCTAGCACAATTCCTTGTTCAACCATAAAATGGAATTTTTTCGAGTTTAGCACAATATTAGTGTCTATGCATCTCCTAAGTGCTAACGCAAGATGATTCAAACATTCATCAAATGTGTCTCCATCGATTGTGAAGTCATCCATGAAAACTTCCACAAAGTTTCTATAAATTCAGAAAATATACTCACCGTACACCTTTGGAATGTTGCAGGTGCACTACAAAGTCCAAAAGGCATGCACCTATAAGCAAATGTGCCGAAAGGGCAATGTTGTCTTTTCTTGATCTTCTGGAGCAATAGTTACCTGCAAATAACCTGAATATCCATCTAAGAAACAATAAAATGCGTGACTAGCAAGCCTTTCTAGCATTTGATCAATAAAAGGCAATGGAAAGTGGTCTTTCCTAGTCACTGCGTTTAGCCTACGGTAATCAATGCATACACGCCATCCATTATGGATGCGTGTTGGAACCAACTCACTATTTTGGTTCTTCACTACAGTAACACCAGTTTTCTTTGGCACAACTTGAGTAGGACTCACCCATTCAATATCAAAAATTGGATAAATAATACCTGCTTGTAGTAATTTCAAAATTTCAGCTTTCACTACCTCCATCATTGGTGGGTTCAACCTTCTTTGGGGTTGTCTTACTGGCTTGGCATCATTTTTCAACAAAATCCGATGCATGCATGTAGTAGGACTTATGCCCTTGATGTCTGCAATCGACCATCCCATGGCCTCCTTATGTTGCTTTAGGATTTCAACCAACTTATTCTCTTGCTCTCTTGTCAACTTACTTGAAATAATTAATGGCAAGGTCTCATTCTCCCCAAGGAATACATACTTCAAATGTTCGGGTAATGGATTAAGTTCTACCTCGGGTGCCTGCAAAACAGATGGTAACAAATTCTCCTTGGGTATGGTTAGTGGTAATGGCTCTAAAGGAGAAGGAAAAAGTGGGAGTTGTTCTCGCTTCTTCAAATCTTGCAAAACTTCCTGCAATTCAGCACTCAAAACATATTCCTCATTATTTTCATTCAAATCATGCTCAATGGCCACTTTGAGTTTATCTTGGCCATCTATATCAAACATATCTTGATTAGAGGTATCAACTAAATCAATAGCAAAACAAGAACGGTCCTCAGGCGGAAATTTCATAGAGTCATGAATGTCAAACTCTACCTTACTACCATCAAATTCCATGGTAAGTGATCCTTTATCTACATCAATCTTAGTCATGGCAGTTTTCATGAAAGTTCTACCTAGAAAGATAGGTGCTGCATGTTTATCATGTTCCATATCTAAAACATAAAAATCAGCAGGAAATATAAGATCCCCTACTTTAACTAAGACATCCTTTACTATTCCCTTAGGATATGCGTTAGACCTGTCAGCTAATTATATCACAACACTTGTTTCATGTAATGTACCAAGTTTCAAAGACTTATATAGTGAATATGGAATTACATTGATTGATGCCCCTGAGTCTAACATGGCTTTTTGAGATGTAAGCTCACCTATAATACAAGGGACAGTGAACATACCTGGATCTCCACATTTAGGAGGTAACTTCCTTTGAAATATGGCTGAAATGTGCTCACTCATCTTCACCTTTTGAATTCCCTTTAATCTTTGCTTTCTCTTTGTCGTACAAAGTTCTTTAAGGAATTTGGCATATCTTGGACTTTGCTTCAAAGCATCTAAGAGAGGGATGTTTACTTCACATTTCTTGAAAACCTCATAGATGTCCTTGTCAGCTTCATGCTTTTTCCTTTCCTTCAATGCCTCTAGAAAAGGTGGAACCGGTTCATATGGTGGTAAGGGTGCAGTTATAACATTCTTCTCTTCTTGTGACAAGGTTGCTTGATCTTCTGAAGATGAAGGTTCATGCACAACAATTTCTTCTTGGAGTTCTATATCTCTTGCTATAGTTCTCTCATTACCTTGCAACTCTGTTCCACTTCTAAGAGTCATAGCACTAACATTCATCCTTGGATTTAGTTCTGTTCGTGATGGCAACTTTTCTGAATCCCTAGCCTCTAACTTGCTAACTGCTCCTGAGATTTGACCCATTTGTCTTTCAATGTTTTTGATGATGGAACGAGTCTCATCTTGGAATTGAATCATGTTCTTTGTTAGAGTATTCAACATTTCTTCGGTGGACATATTGGAATTCAAACTTGATCCTTGACTGTGATGTGGGGGTCTAGGATAGGATTGTTGTTGTGGCTTGAAGAATGATTGTTTTTGATGATGTTGTTGATTCCCTGATGGATTCCCATACTTGATATTTGGATGGTCTCTCCACCCTGGGTTGTATGGAAAACGGATCATTTCTTTTTTGAAACCCTTGGTTTTAAAAACCAATTGCACTAACTTCTTCATTACCTTCTTCTTGTAACTGAGGGCAAGAATCTGTAGGATGATTAAAAGAGCAAATGCCACATGACTTCACTTGTTGTGCTTTTCCCTTAACCATGAAATCTCTCATCATTGATGTTAATGCTTGCATTTGATCTTCTAGTTTGCCAACCTTAGACTCAGTGCTAACATTTTCTCTAATTGCTCTTTTATCGTGGGATCTCTTGTTGAATTGCCTAGAACCTTCAGCCAGTTCTTCTATCAATGCCCTTGCAGCTTCCGATGTGTTATTGAGAATGGAACCTCCACTAGCTACATTTATCATTCTTACATCATCATTCACAAGCCCATTGTAAAAATACATAATGAGATCTTCATCGTGGTACCCATGATAGGGACAGCTTGCACACAACCTTTTAAATCTTTCCCAATACTCATAAAATGATTCATCACTACTTTGTTCAATGTTACTGATTTCTTTCTTTAGAGTGGATGATTTTGAAGCTGGAAAGTATTTTTCAAGGAATCTCTTTTTCATCTCTACCCAAGTGGTGACATAACCTGGTGGTAAGTAATAAAGCCAATCCTTAGCCGCATCCTTTAGGGAAAAAAGGAATGCTCTAAGTTTCACCTTCTCCTCTGTTGCTCCATTCGGTCTCATACCACCACAAACCACATGAAATTCAGATAAAAACTTGTTGGGATCCTCTCCATTTAACCCATGGAATAAAGGTAGTAAATGGATTAAACCCGATTAAAGCTCAAAAGTGCCACCTTCATCTTCTTGTTGATATGTAATGCACAAGGGTTGTTGATCAATGTTGGGAGAAGTGAGCTCCCTCAAGGTACGATTCTCTCTTCGAGCCATTTCTCCTTCTACTTTTTCTGCAAATGGTAACTCTAGAACATTGTTTCTAAATTCCTTCCTTATCCTGAAAAGGGTTAGTTCCAATTCGAATCATACTGTAATTCCTCCTTGTTAGAGTTACGAGTATGTACCATAAACAAGGCATGCAAGCACACAATCCACAATTCACACTAAAACATACAAACATGCCAATTCTCCCCAGCAACGACGCCAAAATTTGGTAGGTTCTTTCTCAGTCGCCTAAACTATAACCAAAAATAAATTCACTTACTTTCCAAATACAACTTAATGTAGTAGGGTAGTAAGGTTCGTATCCATAGAGAGATGGGGTTTGAGAAGGTTTTAGTATGATATGTGCTTTGGAAGATGAAACTGAAAACAGTCAATAACACAAAGAAAAGGGGGGGTTTTGATTTCTTTTTCTGAAATAAAATGACATGAACAAGCAATGAACTAAGTGAAATCTATAATAATGGTGTTTTCTAAAAATCAATGGAAAGGCTATCTTGAGTTAAGTTGATTGTATACTGCTTGTTTCTCATTGATCATTGAATACTTTACTTAAGAAATTCACTTTTAACTACCTATTGTGAAGATGAATATACTTTTATTCTCCTTAAGTGTAGCTAAACATCAAATTCAACAAATAACAATCTTCAAAAACAGAAGGCAGTAGATGCGAGTAGTAGGTTGTACCATTTTTTTAGTTCTATCTTTCTCTTTTTCCTTTTTATCTCATGAACCCTATTTTTTATTTTCTTAATTTTATTGTGTTAATTTAATTTCTTCCATCAAGATTTATTTTTATAGTTTATTTTAGTTAGATTTTCTTATTTATATCCATTGATGGTGTTTATTTGAAGCTTAATGCTATTTTTCATGGCGGTTGATGATATAGAAATTTATGGGTTTTTTCTCACTTCTCTGATCATGTTTATATTTTGTGGATAACTTCTAATTCTTCATTATTTTAGTATTTTATTATTTATTTCTTGATTTGAGTTGATTTATAATATTTCTCTATTTTTCTTGATTATTTCTTTTGTCTTGTTCATTTTTAAGTTATTGGAGCTAAAATGGTTTTATTTGCTGTTAATGATTTTGTTAGTTGTGATGTTGATTAGTGAGTAGTTAGTTAGGGGTTGGGGTTAGCTCAACCTTTGTTGATGGCTTGATAATGGTGGAACATTGATAATGGTGGAACATTAGTTGATATTGGTTTGAATGGAGACTTAGGAGAAGGGTTGCTCCATCCATTGTTAGAGGGTTGCCATGGTTGCTTTGAGAGGCCAACGAGGGTTGGATTCCAGAGTAACCTAAACCCTTGCTCAAGGAATGGAGTTGGGTGCAAGGGATCAACGAGAATTGAACCTTGCAATCACCCTTTCAACTAGGAGTTTTCCCCTTTGCCTACGAGAGTAGGCGAGGATTGACGGATAGTAGACATTTTTTTCCCGATTCTCTTGTCTTTACTCATAAGAGTGAGGACAACGAGATTTTCGGAGGTGATCACAAGCCCAATCCAGAATTGGATCACTCTTTGTATTGTTTTCCACTTCTCTCTAATCAAACTAAAGGAAATCAAAACCTCTATCATAGGATAGCCGTCACAAGTGAGTTAACCCCATCCTGGTTCTTCTTTTTTTGTTATTTTCGTAGTTGTAGTAGTAGTCTAACCCGTATACAATCTTCCAATACATGATCCCCAACACCTAAAGAGGCCCTAAGTCTCGCAATTCGTCTCCTTGTGAATCGACCCCTTACTTGTCACTACACTTGTGTAGAGTTAAATTAGGGTGTTTATAAATTTTGTTTGATTAGAGGCTTTAGCGACAACACATAAAAAGTACTCTGTCAGCAAGGCATGTGGTTCAGGGTCTCAATTCAAATCTTACAATTCTAAAGACTTAGTTCAATTATTTGATGAAGAGTTATTGGAGTTCAAGACTTAGTTCACTCACAAGGACTCCTGGATTGTTGCCTCATTTCACTAAACAACAAGCTCAAGGCTTAGTCCACTTAGTTATTATGTGCCAAAGCCTTCTCTTGCACAAGTATTTTTTTTCTTTAAATGTCATTTGTGGGGAATTGTTGGATAAATGGACCTTTAAAGGTAAGGAACTCATTGTGGTTACCATCGAGACTTTATTGGTTTGCCATTAATCAATTAATGCATACTAATGCTTCCAACAATTGTATTCTCATTCATGAGGTTGATTTAATGTTATTAAATTATATTTATGCTCTTTGACTAAGATTAATGAGGCTTAAATATGACCGTTGGGAAGTGCTTATATATAATGTGTGTTTCATCCTTTTGGGAACACAAAATTCACAATTTCTCATCTTTTTATCTATTCACTTGTGCAAGAGTGGTATTTGCTCCACACCTTAAGTAGTAAGTGTACATTGCTTTTGGTAGGTGTGTTAACCTTGACGAAAATCCCCTCTAATTGCACTTGGGATAGTCTGGAAATAAATTTCTTAATGCAACAACAAATTCGTGTCACGCCAACATTTTCATATCAAACACATGCTAAACACAACTCTATACACATTTCTCATATACAAATATTATGCATACTATCAATAATAATATGTCTTGATGATTGTAGTCATAAGAAGATTTTGAGCAGACCTGAAATAGGCTTATAGTTCCAACATTACCTTTGCTCCAACAACAATCTCTGGTTAATATCCTTTAATTATAATATGTTTGTAATGTTTATAAATTTATACTGCAATGAATGTGTATGATGCCTATTTTTATATTTCCTCTTTATCAATTATGTAAGGGTACTAATTGAAATTTGATAAAATCTGCAACTTTAAAATCTATGAATTTCTACATGAACTAATATTATTTTTTTACGAGTAAAACTCAATAATTTAAAGGAAACTTATTATTTAAATATTCAATTTACTCTATTTGATAATAAAAATCTCATTCTTTGATTAACATATAAAAATCTCATCTTTATATAATTTATTCTTTTAATGTATTGTGTGGTTACTTCACACGTTAATTAAGTGTTCGTTTTTGTTGTTGATGAAGATACGTCATGTAATAACAAAAAAATGTCTGATTGTTGCTACACAAGCTTACACATGTAATAACAAGGGGCTAAAAATTATTTTGGTTGAACAAAAGACATAAAGCTGGAATTTTTATATGTTAATCAAAAGGTGGAATTTTTATATGTTAATTATAAGGTGGAATTTTTATTATCCTAAAGATGCGTATTTTGAGTTTTTATTTTCCTAATCTGAATATATATTAATTTTTATAAAATTAAAATAACATTATATTACTCTTACTAATTACAATGGATCTAAGTACGTAAGTAGCTAAAAATACAATAGAATTAATAATAAACATAAATTATCAATTTCAAAACTTAAAAAGCGGATTTCTAATTATTTAATCCGAATAAAACTAATTCAAATTTTCACCAATTGAAATAGATGGGTTGACTTATCCAACATAAAATTTTGAACACCCTTAGTTATAACGGATCCCGTCTGTGGCTTTAAGATTATAATATTTCTTAAAAAAATCTCATATAAAAATGTATAATCTGACAATTTCTGTGGGATAAACTAGAGAGTAGTGATGTACGTACTCACAGCAATTGCCTATTTGCCTCTAATTTGTGGCTCACAATGTACCTCCATAAATGTACAACACTCATCATCAAAAACTACTACGTCTAATCCGATAAGAGTTTTCTATACAATAGTCTTAGGAGGTGGTTGGTTTGATATAAACTTTTTAATACCAAGTAAGAAATTTAATTATCATTATTTTATATTTTTTGTTTGGTATGATATTAGGTTAATTCAATCCCTTTCTTAAGGGTAATGGATACTCTTATTTTGTTACCACTCATTTATGTCAAGTAATAATTAAACTCCTCTTCTATAATCAAATAAGTATCTCTCTTACATTTTCATACCAAACAATATATAACTACAAGTCATACTCTTACCCTTACCTCTCTTTATCAATCATACCAACCTTTTGCAACTAAATTTTGGTTCAGTTTGTTGTTCTTTTCAAATATAGTCGAATTTTGTTAGATTTTTATAGAATTCTTTAATTTGAGAAAGTTAGCAGTTATAATGATTTTTTAAAAAAAGAAATTACCAATCAAAATATATATCGCGTCACAGAGAAAGGAGATCCAAAAAATATATTTTGAGACTATCTATCTAAAGTCAAGGTTTAGGAAATTAAAATTCGCATGTGATAGAATCATACAAGAAGTTAATTACGCACATGTAATTCCTATTGAGGAACAAACATGTAAACTATTATTGTCTGGTTTCACTTTGAATTTGTGATCAACTCTCCCCATAAATGTGATGTTGAAAAGGTTGTCTAGCACGCATATGCAGACCACAATACTTGTGCAATTAGGCCTAATAAAATTTTGGTCTAAATCGCAAACTAAATTGGATCACACCGTAAATTTAGTATTTGGTCTGTATACAATCTAAACGTTCTAATCTGGTTTTTGTCAAAAAAAATTATAGTTTTCGGTTTGGTCCATTTTTTTATTTTTTCAGAACAGACCAGGCCGCAAATCGTTCTATGATTAAAAGTCATAATTTTTTAAAAAACTAAGTTGTTATCTAGATATTTTGAGATGTTTTTATTTGTATAGTAATATATACTTGAATGATGTTAATGCAATCAACTAATTACGAATTATTATATTTGGTGATTGTGGATGCAAAATATTTGCATAAACACATATATTAATTTGGAAAAGCTATAAAAAAAAAATCAGATCAAACCGTTGTAGAACGGTTTGGCGTGGTCAGGTCTGGTTATTTAAATAGTTCGCTCCAATCTTGAAAATTTCCAAACCAAAATTTTGGTTTGGTCTTATTTTAGTATCAGACCATACCAAATCGGATTGTATGCACCCTTATATGCAGTATTATTTTGTTAATTAATGAGGAATTGGTTTTTAGTTTTATTTATCGTTATTAACATCGGGACAAAAGAAGAAAATGGAAAAACTAAGTAAGCATAGAATTTGGATTCTTATCTAAAAAAGTAAAAATGTAGTACCAGCTCAAATTGAGATAAAACCTATCCTCACCTTTTGTTTTTTTATTTAAGATCATGTAGAAATCCAGTGTATTAAACACAAATAAATGCTATTTTTCTGAAACATTATTGGTTTGTAATGGAAAGAAAAGTGACAATAATTCTATGAGATGTTACAATTATATTTACTTCATAATTTTTGTTGTGTAGTTATCTAAATAAACTAAGTAAGCAACCAAATTGATTTTTTTTTAATTAATAATGGGTGATCCTTCCTCTCCTTTCTACCTTGGACCACAATATCGGCTAGGGGAGTTTACTATTTAATGTTCGAAATTTTATGCCTCTCCCCGATCTACATTGTTGTCTGGTTATTTTTTGGCAATGAATATTCTTTTTCAATCATCTTGTGTGGACACTCCACAATAAAATGGACGGATTAAAGGCAAATACAAACACATTTTTAGCGTCGGGCGGGCTTTGCGATTCCAAGCTAATTTGCCTATTTATTTCTGGGGGGAAGTATGTACTTGTCGCAGCTCATCTCATTAATCGTACCACCACTCCTCTCTTACATAATAAAACACCATCTGAAATTCTTTTAACACTACAACATAATTTGCTTTTAGTGGAATATATTTAGCGACATTTAATTTAAATATCACTACTTCAAATTTCTAATAGTATATATATTGAATATATTAGACCCTTTATCAGCATAATAAAAAATCATACCAAAGCTCTTCACGACATAGGATCTAGTGACATTTTTTATAAATGTCATTATAGACTATAGTAACAATTACATATGTCACTAAAGGCCAAATAAAGTGTCACTAAATCATTTTATAGTGGAGCTTAAAATAAAAACCAACAATTATTATACTAAAAATATAAATCAATGGCATTTTCTAAAAGCCACTAAATCCTATGTCACAAAAAACTAAATTTATTTTTGTGTAAACAAACCACTCTTGTTTGATTCCAATCGTATTTTAATCTGTTTGTATTTTACTCACAATCAAAAAACCCATGAAGATAAATTTTGCTAGTAAAAGCCGAAAATGTGTGTTTGTGAGATATTCGCTTGGCTAAAAGGGATGGAGATTGTATGACCTTGTACTAAACAATTTTTTGCTTCTCGAGATGTCAAGTTTTTAGATAATGTTTTTTCTGTTGGTGGCCCGAATGATGTGAATTTCAATACCGAGGATTCCACTACTCAAGACAATATTCATATTGATTTTGCGGCCTATAATTTGGGTAATTTTGTGTGTGAGAAGGAGGATGAATTATTTGTGTCTAACGAGCCACGGGAAGTTTTCGTCATAATAAATGGTGTGCAGGACCCCGTAGTGTCGAGTTCAGCATCAGCCACTTGGCCCCTCTTCCCAGCCATTTGGACCAGCTGACTGCACGAATCAAGGACCCACTAATGTAGTTTTCGTTTGTGGCTTTTGGGAAAAAATCTAAAATGTGGTATTGGGATTTCGTGATTCACACAATGTTTGCTAATAGTACGTCTCTATGGCTTCTTCTTCTTTCAGTCACTCCTTTGGTACTCCGCATCCTTTGCAGACTATAATAATTGTGACAATTTTCTGTAAATTATCATAACTTTGTTGTAGCTATCATTAAAAGCGATGATCCAACATCTTTCATAGAGGCGATGAAGTCTGAGGGGTGGCACCAATCGATGAATGAAGAAATTCAATCATTAGAGGATAATGGCACATGGACTTTAGAACCTCTCCCCTTGATAAGCGTGCTCTTGGTAGTCAATGGGTCAATAAAACCAAGTACTTGTCTGACGGTGCAATTAAAAGATTGAAGTCTCGGTTGGTAGTATTGGGGAATCATTGATAGGCAGGCATTGACTATAATAAAAAATTGGGAAATTATAAATGGTGCCCTTGTACTATTGAAAAATTACAATGATACCGAACTGCATTTCAGTGGTACCCCCCAATTATATGGTAATTACAACCGTGACCTTAATGATGAATTTTCCGTTAAATGTCTATTAAATTTGGAATTTAACCTAACCATGGTTACTTTTTTCATCTTCTTCCTTTTTCTCTTTCATGGCTGCTCTTCTTCCATGGCAGCTCTTCTTCCATGGTTAGTATGGAATTAGTCTTTGAATCTTTGCATTAGAAATACACTTACAAAACCCCACAATTCCTTCTAATTCAGTGTAATCCTAATTCCAGTACAAGCTTTTTCTCGATATTAAATTTCTGGAAATTAGCTAATTTCTCGGCATTAAATTCAGTGTAATCCTTCCATGGGGTTGCTAATTCCTCAAAAAAAATGTGAAATTGTAAAACATGAACCCTAATTTAGTTCATGCCATTTTTGGGTAAATTCTTTGTCTCTCTTTTAATCTGTATTTTTTCACTTTTGGGTAAATTGCAGCAATTTGAGTTCAGCTCTTCAATTTTCATAGTGAATACCCAAGAATAAATAGACAAATTAGGATAAACTAAGAACCTAAAAATTAAAAAGTGCAGAAAAATGTAGAAATTAAACCCCAAATAATTATATAAATTAAACCCATAAAATTGCTAAAATTGAAACCCAGAAATTGAATAACATTAAAAAATAAAAAATATCAAAATTTCAACAAAAGTTGCATAAATTAAATGATAAAATATCAAAGAGTCGTCGACAAACCCACCGTCGATCGATCTCCTTCTTCACCATCAGATGTCAAGCTAATATGGAACACCAATAATCTTCAACGGTCAAATTAGAAAATGGAAGAAAAGTTGGGTCTCAATCCCTCCTTCATCATCTTCAAACAATTCAAATAAAATATTTAAAAAAGTGGGCAAAATAATTACCATATTTGGTTCAATTGTTCAATCCCTATATATTTGCTCAATATAAATTGCAAATTCATTCATACCGAAATGTTGAATATTGAAATTCGATAAATCGAAAAAAATTCCAGATTATAAATGCAAAAGCCTTAAGCCTTTTCTAATTTCATTTTTTTCTTTTTCGAAAAATGGAAGCTTTTGGTCTTTCCATTTATTCTTGGGTATTCACTATGGAAATTGAAGAGCTGAACTCAAATTCCTGCAATTTGTAATTTCATACTAACCATGGAAGAAGAGCTGCCATGGAAGAAGAGCAGCCATGAAAGAGAAAAGGGAAGAAGATGAAGAAACTAACCATGGTTAGGTTAAATTCCAAATTTAACGGACATTTAACGGAAAATTCATCATTAAGGTCACGGTTGTAACTACCATATAATTGGGGGGTACCACTGAAATGCAGTTCGGTACCATTGTAATTTTTCAATAGTACAAGGGCACCATTGATAATTTCCCTAAAAAATTTGCTCCAACAGCAAAGATGACAATAGTTCGCACTTCTATTGCTATTGCAGCTGCCAAAAATTGGAAACTTCATCAAATGGATGTTTACAATGCCTTTATGCACGGTGATCTTGAAGAAAAAGTTTACATGAAGCTTCCTCCTGGGTTTGAAAGTTCGAATCCCTTCTTAATTGAGAAAAATCATTGTATGGTCTCAAACAAGCTCCTCGTTGTTGGTTTGCAAAACTGGTAACGGCTCTAAAGGAGTGTGATTTTCTTCAATCTTTTTCGAATTACTCTCTCTTTTCTTTTACTTAGATTAATGTTCAAATTAATCTCTTAGTATATGTTGATGATCTTGTCATTTCTTGTAATGATTCGGCTGCACTTAGCTCTTTCAAGAGTTATCTTAATGATTGCCTTAAGATAGACTTAGGTCCTTTGAAATATTTCTTCGGCAATGAAGTGGCTCGTAGTTCGGAAGGCTTGTTCTTATACCAAAGAAAGTATACTCTTAATGTTATTTCTTCTGGATTTTAGGCGCTAGACCGAGTAGGTTTCCTATGGAACAATATCATAAACTTACTTTAGGTACGGAGGAATTACTTGTTGATCCGGAATCTTATCCTAAACTTGTGGGTCGATTGATTTATCTTGTTGTTACACGTCCTGATTTAACATATTCATTCCATATTTTATCTCAGTTTATGCAAGCACCTTGCATTGAACATTGGGATACGGCTTTTCGTGTTGTTCGTTACTTGAAAGGCATTCTGAGTCAAGGTATTCTATTGCGGGCCAAGTGTGATTTAACGCTACTGGTTGGTGTGACTTCGATTGGGCTTCTTGGCCACTTACTAGGCACTCTATTACTGGTTGGCTTGTATGTCTTGGACAATCTCCAATCTCTTGGAAAATAAGAAAGCAGCAAACTGTATCACGATCTTCTGTTTGAAGGCAAATACAAGGCAATGGCCTTAGTTACTTGTGAGTTAAAATGGATTAAAGCTTTCTTGTTGAGTTTGAGTGTTCATCATTCGAAGGAAATTTCGTTGTTTTGTAATAGTGAGTCTACCTTGCATATAGCAAAAAAATTCGAGATTTCATGAATGGAGAAAACACATTGAGATCAATTGTCATTTTGTTCCCAATGTTGTCAAAGAAGGCATAATATCTCCAACACATGTTCCGATTGACTCTCAGTTGGTAGGCAAAACTCAGTTTTGACACTCTCCTTTTCAAATTTTCAATTTCACCCTCTTCAAAAACCCTCTAAATTCATTTATTTTTCTAAATCTCACATACTTAACATTTATTTAACGTAAAAACAACATGAATTTCTGTTTCGATTAACAAAAACACAAAGAAGAAAAAAATCTATAATATCAATCGACTTATTTCTTTTAAATTATTCAAATAAATATAAATGTATTAATGTCATTTAAATTAACATCAACGCAATGCAAACATAAATTTGAAATGTCGATCAATTTAATTCAATTTTATGAAAAAAAGATTAATTTAGCATAAACCAATGTAATTTCAATTTATTTTATTAAGAAACATGTTAATTTTGTTTAAATTAACATAAGGTCAATATAAACACAAATCTAAAACGTCGATCCATTTAATTTCGAACTAATTTTGAAAAGTAAAAGAAGAATGAAAAATTGCAAAGTCTCATAAAAAATGTGCGACTTGGCTACGTCGAGTCACACATTTTGTGCCACTAGACCCAGTTCTAGTTGCACATTTTGTGCGACTGGACCTATGTCGAGTCACACATTCTATGTAACATGGTCACTTCCTGGTCTTAAAAAAATTCAAAATTAAATCGAATGTGATTCGATCGACATTTTAGATTTGCGTCTACGTTATTCTTATGTTAATTGAAATAAAATTAACTTTTTATATTTTTTTTCATTTAAATCAAAATTAATAGATTGACATTTTAGATTTGTCTATAATGCGCTTAGGTTAATTTAAATGAAATTAATTGATCAATATTTTAGATTTGTGTCTTTGTTGTGTTTACATTAATTTATATCAGTTAAAATGGAAATTTAAGGGCAGAGCAAAGATTTTGAAAGCCGTATTTATTTTTGCGATTTCATTCAAAATGGAATCCTTCATTATATCAAAAGATAAAAAATTTTCCAATTTAAGAAAAATAATCCTTAACAAAATATATTGTAAAATTATATTCTAAAATTACTTAAAATATAAAAAGGTTTACAAACAAATTACTAAAAGAATGTTGCTATTTTCACATGTCTTGAAGCAAAATCATCTACAACACATTCAACATCAACTTCCTCTAAAATATCATTTTCAATTGCCATTGAGGCCAGACCATTTAGCTTCTCTTATGACATAGTGCTTCGCAAATATGACTTCAATAATTTCAACTTTGAAAAACTTCTTTCTGCAGATGCAACAATAATGGAAATAGTTAATAAAATTCTGTAAGCAATAGTTGCATTTGGAAAAGAAGTAAAAGGTTTCATAAATTCTAATATGTGAATTACTCCAATTTTCTTATGTAAGGCTCCCTAAGCAACATTAACTCACAAATAAATCATTGCCATCAATGTCGGATAACTCACCTTTTTTAGAGAACTTTTCAAGTGAGCACAACATGATTTAAGTTTTTCGTCATCTATGAAAATTAGTTTATGAAAATTGAACAAAATGCCAAATATGTTCTCATAAAATTAGCTTCACTTTACACTAAAGTATTTGTATCTTTTTTGAGCTATATCAAGGGCTTCCTAAAGTTCATCAATTTGAAACCTTATAGCTTTTATACTCTCAACTCTACTTTCCCATCGTGTGGTTGATAATGGCTTAAGTATCAAATTTTCATATGTTCCTTCAAAATAGTCCATTTTTTGCAGATATGGAAAATATAGTGTAAATACATTGGACAATGCCAAAGAAGTTTCTTGCTTTGTCTAAAGTACTTCCCATGTCACATAAGACCAAATTGAGACTATGACAATAATCTCACGGAGTAAAAAAAAAAATAAAAAATAAAAAAAAAAAATAAAAACCTATAGGGTTCAATTCTAATAATATTTTTTGAACACCTTGAAATTCAAATGTTGTGTTTACGTTTAGCAAGTGATGAATTTATCAAATTTAGAGAGATAAATAATTTTCGAGAATTTTTGAAGAGAGAAGAGTAAAATTGAAAGTAATGAAAATGAAGATGGCGATACACAAAAAAAGATGCCCTTAAATAACAAGGTTTGTCAATTTTGTGAGCGTGATATAAAATGATAGGAACAATATTTGAAAAGCTTGAAGCATAAAACTCTAATCTTACCATTAGATAAGAATAATCAAATTTAAATACTATAGAAATGTTGGTATTGTATACTCTTCTGTCACACTTAAATAGTGTTAGTGTTACGTCAAGTACCAAATCTCCTAGTGCATAGGGTGAGGACATGGGAGTGTGATGTTTGGTACTTTTATAGAGGGATTGAGACAGTAGGCTCAACACTCATTTAAGGTGATGAGTGTATTATCATTTATGAAAACACTGGGGTGGTTCCCTGGTGCGGGGGCGGAATAAAAATTAACAAATTCTTTAGGCTCTTTGTAATTTTTAAAATTATGATATTTTTCTAATAACTTTGTACATTTAAATACTTAACAAACACTTAATAATTTAATATTGAGGCCCTTAATTTTTCGGAGCCCTATGTGATCGAATATGTTGAATATGCTCGGAACCTCCCATGTTGATGGGGTGTTGAGATTTCCAATGCAAGAGTTGTGCAAATGGTGAAGGAGGGTGGTGTAAATTTAAATTTTACCCCTTCCATCATTCTATGTCTAACCTTGTCTAACCTCACCAATAATATGGTGGCCTGGGTCGTTATTGAAGAAGAACAAGGAAGATTTATCACCTAGCTATGATTTTCAGCACATTCATCCTATACTTCCCTTCAATCTTCTTCTATTACATTACTACTCTTGCCGCTATGTTAGGGCTTGGAATTTTGTTGTTTCTAAGCTCAAATCTTCCTTGTACTTTGATTGGGGTCATTAATTTTCATCTTTTTCTTTGTCAGTTTAGTAATTTGTGGTGATTTTTGGTTTAATTATTAATATTTGCTAGATTTTCTAAGTGCTCCTATTATAATTTATGGATGGAAGAGTATCATAGAATAAATAATTTGTACATATGTGATTTTTGAACCTCCAAAATTTCAAATGTACAAATCTATGTAGAATGAGTTCTAGTAAATTTTACAAAAGCTCAAAAGATATTTTATTTTAATTATGTTTCACAAATAGCTAATTATTTGAAATTCGTTCTTATATGAATCCACATATTGTTAAAAATATATTTTTGAAAAGAAAATCTTTAAAAAGAAGTCGTATCCCAACTCTATCAAAGGCCCGAGAATCCGAGTTTGAGCAAAGTCGGAGGACACGAAATTTGAGTCCAAGTCGGAGGTGGGGGTGAGAAAAGTCCGACTCTTATTTGGAGTAAAGTCAGAGCATGCATACTTTGATACGAATCGGACCCTTTGTCATCCCTAGTAATTGACTATTGACCTTTGTTATTGGTTGTTTTTTAGTTTAGATCATTTATTTGGCTTCCTAGTAGCATTGCTTTTTTATACTATTAAGCTAACACTACAAAAACACAGCAACTTTCCGACCACCCAAAACAGTCAGAAATCAGTTGGTATAGAATGGTAAGAAATTCACTTTAGTAGGAAAACAATCAGAATTTTCGACTAATCATAGTTAGTCGAAAATTCAGACTAATAAAAAATGGATGAAAGGGATATGCCATGTCATACTCACGTGGCACCCACATGGCCTCTACTGAGTGCCCACTTCGCGCCAACATGGGACCCACCACCTGCTTTATACACAAATGTCTTGGGGAAGTTTCAAACCCAAGACCTCATAGATATTACATCCATGCTCCAACCAGTAGGCCAAGTGTTGATTAATGATATTTTAAGCTATGTTATTGAACTTATAGCATATTAACACTCCTACCACTTAGTGTATTATATTATTATTATTATTATTATTATTATTATTATTATTATTATTATTATTATTATTATTAGTTGTATTAGTGTACTATTAGTCGTATTAGTTTAGTATTAGTCGCATTAGTGCAGTATTAGTATTTTTATTAGTTGTATTAGTATATTATTACTTTTATTAATATATTATTACTCGTATTACTTGGTATAGTCGTATAGATAATGGATCAAAATCAATCACAATGTACGTCCAAATCAGTGGCACAACCACAAAATAATTCTGTTACGGAGTCAAAAAATACATTGGATGTAGATGAAGAAGGGTTTTTTAATGATGATGGTACTCCAAGTCATTGCACAAAAGATAAGGGAAGAAAAACAACCTCTGAGGCATGGAATTATTTTGCAAGAGAGGAGGTAAATGGTGTGACTAGAGCTGTCTGTAAGCATTGTGGTGTTAGTCTAATAACTGGTGGTAATAGTGGAACTTCTCATCTCTTGAAACACGCAAATAAAGTTTTCTCAAGAAGACATTTGAATCTTACACGTGGTCAAACAACTTTAAGAGTTATGAAGGAATGTGATGGGTCAAGTTCTCTGGAATATAGTGGTAAAAGCAAACTTAAAGAGTTCGACCAAGATTTTTTGAAAAAGGAGTTAGTTTCCATGGTTATTATGCACGAGTATCCATTGTCTATGGTGGATCATATTGGGTTTAGGAGGTTTTTTGAAAGCCTTAATTGCAATTTTAAGATGATTTCTAGGTCCACATTAAAGCGAGATATCATGAAGATGTTTAAAAAAGAAAAACTTTCTCTACATAAATTGCTCGAGCATAATGAAAGTAGAATTGCAATCACTATAGATATGTGGACTGCAACCAACCAGAAGAAGGGTTACATGGTCATAACTTCGCATTTTATTGATAAACAATGGGTCTTACGAAATTGCACCTTAAGGTAAAATCTTACTTATTTACTCATATAATCATGTTACTTTTATTCTTATCATTTGACTAAAATATATATTATATTATATTATTCTATATACGTTTTGCTATGTGCCTTGTCCTCACACCGGAGGTGTTATTGCAAATGTAATGATGGATTATTTGTCTCAATATTGTTTACAAAATAAAATATCAAATGTTGTTGCTGATAATGCCACTACTAATGATGCAATGATAAAGCTTTTAATGGATAAGTTTGAGAAAAGGTCTTTGATGCTTGAGGGTGATCTTTTGCATTTGCGTTGTAGTGCTCACATATTGAACCTAATAGTTCAAGATGGATTAGGGGTTATTAGTTCTACAATTGAAAAAGTTCGTGATTGTGTATCTTTTTGGATGTCAACTCCTAAAAGAATTGAAAATTTTGAGGAGGCTTGTCGTTTTTTGGACTTAGCTAACATTAAAAGGCCTAGTCTTGATTGTAAAACAAGATGGAATTCAACCTACTTGATGCTTAAAATTGTTTTGCCGTTTAAAGATGTGTTTTCAAGGTTAAAGCAATTGAATAAAAAGATGAATTTTGTTGTTCCTAGTGATAAGGATTGGGAATTAGCTGAGCTTGTTTGTGATAAATTAGAAATTTTATACAGTACAACTAATGTTTTTTCTGGAAGAAAGTTTATCACTATTAATCTTTTTTTTTCGAAGGGTTTGTGAGATTAAGCTTGCTATGGGTAGGTGGTTCCAAAGTGATTTTGAAATTATTAGATTGATGACAAAAAATATGCTTGAAAAATTTGACAAGTATTGGGATCATATGTGTGAACTTTTGGCTATTGCTTCTATCTTAGATCCAAGAAATAAGATGGATTGTGTAGAGTTTTATTTTAGAAAAATTTTTGATGTTAATGAGGTTGATATGCAATTAGCAAGAGTTCGTAGGTGTCTTGATTATTTGATTGTGGAGTATCAAAGGAAAAGTGATATTGTGAAAATTGTGAATGATATTGGGCAAAGTAGGAAACGATCTGCACCAAGTTCTATAGACGGTGCACAAGATGAATTTGCTCAATCTAAGAGAACTAAGGTTAAATAGGTGAATAGGTGTGAATTGGATTTTTATTTAGAGGAAGAACCATTATCAGATGATGAGGATTTGGATGTCCTTTATTTGTGGAAAGTAAATACGAAGTATCCGACTTTGCAAAAGATTGCGAGAGATATTCTTGCCATCCCTGTTTCTTTCGTTGCTTCAGAAAGTGCTTTTAGTACCGGAGGAAGAGTTATTAGCCCTCATCGTTCAAGACTTCATTCACAAATTGTGGAAGCATTAATGTGTTTACAAAATTGGATGATGGAAGACATAAAAGGTAAAAGTCTAACTTTTACTGATTTAGTATTGGTTTTGTTTTTGGTTGGTGATCTTAATTTGTTTTTGTTTTTAAAATCTCTTTCTAAGGTTCTTCGGAAGATGCTTATGCTTACTCCACAGTAATTGATGATTCGAATGTTGATGAAGAACAATAAATAGATGCGATTCAACTAGTACGCTTTAACTTTAATGGTTTTATTTTGATTTACGTTTTCTTTATTGAAAAACAAATAATTGTTTGATATTGCTTTAAGGATCTTGATGAAGTTGAAAAAGATTGATAAAAATTGATTGTAATGTTATGGAATATAAACTATGTATCTCTTTTAGTCTTTTATATCTGGTTTTTAATTATGTATTTAGACAAGTGCTTTTACGTTTTAGTAATTATTTTGTATTTGAATTTCGTAGACCCGAACAATTATTTGTAATACGATAATAAGTTGCTTACAAAAATAAAAAAAGACTCACAAAAGTTTCAATTTCGAAAAATCAAAGAGACTTTGTTTAAGACCCATTAAGGACCCATTCAGGACCCTAGACCCGTCAGATCCAGAGGGTCTGGGTCTGAGAATTTTGGACCCTTAGGGTCCGAATCCGAGTCTAGATCTATAAAAATAAAAGGGCTCGGGTCCGGATTTGGCCAGACCCGCCCTATGACCATCCCTACCTCCAACTACCCTTATCACTGGTAAAGTCCTCAGAGAGGTATAGATCATGTAAGTCATTCTTTATTTGTTCCTCCCACATTCTTCTAGCTTTTCCTCGACTTCTCTTACTGGTCTATTATGACGCTTTCGATCCTTCTCACGAATATTTATAAGTTAAAAATATTTTCATATGAGATTTTGTTAGATTTGTCTCAATGTATAATATTTTATTTGTTACTTTTTATGTGTTTTTATAAAATACATTGATATATATTAAGCCTCAAATACTTGCTTTGAATTATGTGCAAAATATCAAATAGAAATAAAGAGAATATATATATATATATATATATATATATATATATATATATATATATATATATATATATATATATATATATATATATATATATATATATATATATATATATATATATATATATATATATATATATATATATATATATATATATATATATATATATATATATATATATATATATATATATATATATATATACTATTTAACCAACCAGAAAAATCAAATATCAACCAAAAAATCGATTAGTAAGTCATTGTCAAACACACAATGAGACCCCACCTCCAAAATTGAAGTTGGGTCAGATAATAGCCACAAGTGGACCACCTCCATCGAGCTATTTTGATTTCTTTGTTCAACATTACATATATATCAAACTATTTATGATTAATGAATGCTTTCTTCATGCTTGAAAAAATTATTAAAACTTAAATCTAATTAATAATAATAATTATTATTATTATTATTATTATTATTGATGATATCAATGCTTCCTTCACGCTTGAAAAAACTATTAAAACTTAAATATAATAATAATAATAATAATAATAATAATAATAATAATAATAATTGATGATAGAACACGTACAATTGTCACTAGGCCATGCTAGACAAAGGAGTAAGGGCAATTCAGAAGCAAAATCCCATTGAACATGTTCTATTCTAAAAAAAAAAACAACTTTGTACATGCATGTATAGTTGTATACCCCATTTCCTCTTTCTCTCTTTTTAGTGGAGGAAAGCTTTAGGCAGATTCCACATATTATGAACATGAAAAATATCAAAAGAAATAAAAAGGAAAAAGTAGAAAAAGAATGAAGAATATGCTTAAATAGATACCACTTTATTTTGATCCTTATTACCAATAAACCTTACAAATCCAACTTGTCCATCTTTTACTCATTCATCATCTCCTTTAAATAAACATATACATCACCCTTCACCAATTTCAAAAACCCTCTAAAAACCCACATCCATCATGCTATTATATATCCTACTCTCTAAGCTAAGTTCAAGATTATTGATGTAATGGAAATCAATGGAAGAAGAAAGTTAGAGAACAGGAGCAATGGTGAAGATGAGGTACAGAGGATTGAAATTTTCAAATCTTCTGGTTGATCAAGATCATTTAATCAATGGTTGAGAATTGATGATCTAAGATTGGGCAACTGTCTATCCTTTGGCAATGTTTTTGTAGTAGTTTTATCTTTTTGAATTTTGAAAACATAGCTTTATAAGTTATTTCCTTGTCTCTTAATTTGCTGAGTGCGCATCTATTTATAAAAGTTTTTGGTTTAAAATGTAGCAAAATAAGAGGTTACGAGGAATAGTTTATAATTTTAGGTGTTAATTCCTACTATCATCATGTAAGTGAAGGAGTAAAGAAATTAGATATTTCTCCCTTAGTAATGAAAGAGTAAGCATTACTATTATTATTTAAATTACTAATTAAATTATTCTACTTTTAATTTATTTATTTCTTTTTATGTCTTAGTTATATATATATATATATATATATATATATATATATATATATATATATATATATATATATATATATATATATATGTCAGTCTGATTTTCAGTTTTTACGACTTTAATTGTTTTTATCTGATTTTGCCCATATATATATATATATATATATATATATATATATATAGGTTGTTCAAAACTTATATATGAAAAACAAGAATCCAACATTGGAAGATTTTAAACCATTAAACCACTAGTTTGGTAACCTCTATTAAATGGCGAGAATAAGAATGAGAATAATTGTAGTATAAGTTTTCATGATATGTATCATCCCGTTTTCATAATAATGTAAGTTTGTCATAAAAAAGTTTGTTTCTTCATAATTTTCTATTACTACTTAGTACCACATATTTAAATGGAAATGAATTGAAATAAATTTTATAAATAAAATGAAATTGTTAAAGAACTATAAGCATGACTATTAAAATTGCCAAGATATATTCTGGCAAAATATAAAGTATTACACTAACTTTTTATTATTATTGTGTTGTACTTCCTCCGTTCCATAATTGTTGCTACATTTGCATGGGCACGGGAATTAAGAAAAGTGATTGACCTACACTGTAGTTGATTGTTTACTTTATAGAGTATAGTATTTTATTATTGTTAATTGAAAAAGAATAAGGAAAAATAGGTTGTTAGGTTACTTTATAGAGTATAGTATATATTTTATTATAGAGTGTAGAGTATAGAGTAGGATAAAAATAGGGGTAGATAGAACTTTAAATGATTGTTTTATTACTAAAAACGGAAACGTAGCAAGTAATATTAAATTGCCAAAAATAGAAAATATAGCAAGTATTATGAAACGGAGAAGTAATTAATAAGGATTTGCTTTTTTCAATTATTTGGTAAAGAGCTAAAAGGTCTACAGTAGACCGAGTTCAGGCTCGTGGGGGTGCGTTCCAGACGGGGTTGTAGGTCGGTTGGTATTTTACATGCTTGTGTCACTTTAATATCACACTGATTGCAAGAATATTGTCTTCTTCCTATTAAGGAGATATGTTAACCGTTTAGACATATTTTCCGCCTAATTACGCCCCTTATTTTCAATAATATCTCACTAATTAAAAAATGCAGAATGATTATGAATTAACGAATATCGTCATGTATAATAAAATATAAATCAAAAAGGAAGTAAAAAAAATATATAGCATTTACTGTGTGATATGTACAGCTATTTAGGTAACTTATACTGCAAAATACTATTGGCTTAGAGATTTAATATCAAAATCAATACCTATATTTAGTCCAATTAGATTTGATCAATGATGTGCTAACACAAAGAAAACAATGAATAGAAGAAAGCAAAACTTATGCAAGTTTTTCTTTCTAATTTTTCTCAAGTCGATTTGTTATTACTAACTACGAGGTCTATATATAAAAGAAAGGTTAAAAAATCGATTTAAAAAACTTTTTTATCAAATAAATCCTAAAATGACTACTGAGGATAATTATATTTTTAACTTTATTAATATTAATATTATCCTGATTAAAGTTGGTCTTGAATATATTGCGTATATAGTCTAATCTTATTAGTTTGAAAATGTATATTACTTGAGCAAGCAATGTTCGTACATAAAATGCACAAGTTATATATGTATATTAATACTATACATATTTAATATGTGTTGTTAGATTGATCCTCAGACATAACTTTTCAACTTTTAAAGGCGAAAATAGTTCTCTTTTCATCTCCTCCTCCACAGAAAACTTAATATAGATTGGTATGACTTGTAGGTTGGGCCAGATCTTTTCTTCCGTCCCATAGTGTGTTGTAGGTAGCATTATGAGGCATGCAATCAGGCATCAGCAATGAATTGAACGGGAATGAATTAGGAGACAAGACCGAGACGCTCAGTGACTCACTTTGCTCCTTAACGCATGGTTGGGCACAAGTGATTTGTGAAAGATGAACTTTTAGCCTGGGCCCAACCCTTAATTGTAGTATTGTAAATATATTTTAGAAAATTCTTTTTATGACCTTTTATGTATGTAGCTTTCCTATTTCCTCTTTAGTTTACTTAATTTTGTATAAGTAGAGGCCTATGTACTCACTTCACATTTAATACAAAGTGTATTCAAACCATAACCTTAATCTTTTCTTCTGCTTTAATCTTTCATGATATTGGAGCCATAAGGTTTAGATTTGGAACCAACTTTTTTCGGTCTCATCACCTACCATTGCTCACCTAAAATGGCTGAATAAAGCAGTGACTCTACAAACCTACTTATTTCCATGGAATAAGTTGAAATGATATTTCAAATGTTCCAGAAGATGAACAAAACTAGAAACCCAACCGAAAACACAAACCCACAAACACTACATGTTACCGAAACTTATTTTCAAATAATCACACCAAATGGTGTAAACTCATGCACATTGCTATTGGTAGTCGAGACGGCTCAATCACATCACAGCTAACCCCGTACCACCCACAGACCCCGAGTACTAACAATGGGCTCAAAAAGATTTCATGGTCCTCTCGTGGATAATCAAAAATATTGAGGAAGATTTGGTCTAGCAATTATTAGATTATACAACTGTATGGGAGCTTTGGAGAGGAATTGAGACCCTTCTAAGTAATGGAAGGGATGAACTTCAGATCTTTGATTAAAGTTCAAAGGCTGCAATAATGAAACAGGGTAGGGATACAATTGAAATATATTTCAGCAAATTAAACATAGTATGGAAGGAATTCGACAGGAGAATGCCAAACCCAATGAAATGTGCAGAAGATATCACGTTGTTCAATTCATTTATACAAAGGCAACGTTTGTACCAGTTTCTTGCTGGTATTAATGATAATTTAGACAATGAAAAATGTGATCTTCTCCACCAAGACCCACTACCAACCATTAACACTGCATATACCACCATACGACGTGAAATCACACGTTGTGGTATTATGAGTGGCGACTCATCATTAGGACGAAGTCCCTCAAAAATTGGTAGTGGCCTGTCCGTTCATCCCGATCAGAAAATTCTTCAATCCAGCATGAAGATCGAAGTTCTCTTAAGTGTAGTCACTGTGGCGGCTCACGTCATATCAAATAATGATGCTTTAAGCTAATTGGGTACCCAAAATGGTGGGAGGATCTCAGGCAACGAAAAGCCGCCACCAAGGCCACGGCCTCCCGGACCGGCGACCAGGCTAACTTCATCACTGCTCTTTCCGGCGATCCACAACCACAGCAAAAACAAGTCATCACGGCCTCAGACCAAGCAACAATAGTGAGATAACAAAAGACCCAGAAACAAAACAAACAAAATGTGACAATGGTGAGAAAACAAAAACTATTGAACATGAGGAAGCAAAATCAGAGGAAAGCACAAAATGGAAATCAAATGATGAGAAAGAAGGATTGGCCTTGTTCGAAAATGGGTAGGGAAAGTCAGCTTGTTTTTTAAAGGAGAGAGAAAATGAGATAGAGTTTGAAGGGTGGTACGAAAATTAGGAAAGGGAGAGAGAAAATAGAAGGTTAGCTTGGGTTCTTAAGGAAAGAGAAAAGGGGATGGGGGTAGTAAGGTTGTATGAAAATAAGGGAAAGGAGAGGGAAAATGGTAGGTCAGCTTTTTGGGACAAGGAGAGAGGAAAGGAGTTGTCATCACATGGGGAAGAGGAGAGAAAAATGCCAAAATCAGAAAAGGGGGAGAGAAAAATACCAAAATCAAAAAAATCAGCAAGTGGCGCCTTAGTTTATAAGGAAGAGGGAGGAGTTGAAAGGTTGACTAAAGGGACACATCAAGTCCCCACATACCCGGTCCAAAATCGCCACTCCCAACCAGTCAAAAAATGCCCCTCCTAACCGAATTCTCACAACCCATCAGCCACATGTGTGGCCCTATCTACACCACCTAGCCCATTAACCCCTTCCAGCCCATTTTCTGTTCCCTTCCAGCCTAATTCCTCCTACAACACCCATTTTATATTCCCTTCCCATGGGCCTTTATCAAAGGGTCTTTCATGTCAACCTCCTTCTTCGAATTGGACTTTTGACTGTGGGGCCACTGACACCATGACCTATTCATCCTCTAACCTCCTCCATACCAACCCCACTACCCCTACACAAATTCAAACCGCTAATGGCGATTGTGTTGTTGTTACTAGAACCGGGCAAGTTCAAATTTCTCCATCCATTAATCTAAAAAATTGTCTTTTAATTTCTAGCTTAACACATAAACTCTTATATGTTAGTCAATTGATTAAAGAGCTTGATTGTACTGTTCTTATGACTTCTACCAGCTGTGTTGTGCAGGATGCTCAGACAGGGACGATCATTGAACGTGGTACTAAACGAGAAGGTTTGTACTATGTGGATGCAACGACTCAACATAGTCAAGCTATGCTTACTCGCGGATCTACTAATCATCAACTCTTAATGTGGCGTCGACGTTTAGGACATCCTTCTCTAGCTTATCTTAAATTTTTGTTCCCTTCTCTCAAAAGAGGTACTACGTCTCTCGATTGTAAGACGTGTCATGGCTAAGAGTCACAAACATGCTTATTTGCCTAGTATCACTAACTCTACTAGTCCTTTTGTTTTAATTCATTCTGATGTATGGAGACCTGCTCCCGTTTTTGGTGATCATCAATTTTCTTATTATGTTTTATTTGTGGATGATTGTACTCGTATCAGTTAGGTGTATTTCTTGAAACACAAATTTGAGGTTTATTCCGCTTTTGTTACCTTTTATAATATGCTTCACACTCAATTTCATGTTGTACCCAAAATTCTACGATCCACAATGGGGGAGAGTACATTAACTCAGCCATGAAACAATCCCTTTCTGATCATGACATGCTTCACCAAACTTCCTGCCCTGACACACCATAACAAAATGCGGTTTCTGAACGGAAAAATCGAACCCTCCTTGAGATCACCCGAGCCTTGTTAATAGAATCCCAAGCCCCTTCTTCCTTCTAGCCTGAAGCAATAACTACTGCCACCTACCTTACTAATCGTCTACCCTCTAAACCTCTCCACTACAAAACTCCTCTTGATGCTTTGAGCTCCTTTGTGTCTCTACCTTCGTCTCATTCCTTACCTCCTCGTGTCTTTGGTTGCCTTGCTTATGTTCACCTTCTTAAACACACCAGGACTAAGCTTGAACCTCGGGCAGTCTAGTGTGTCTTCCTTGGCTATGGGGTCAATCAAAAGGGATACAGGTGCTTTGACCCCCAACAAAACAAGATGTATACTACTAAGGATTATGAGTTTTTAGAACAAACCTATTATTACTCCCAGCCTGGCCCTCAGGGGAAGAAAGTTAGTGATGACCTAGGCTGGCTAATACACCCAATGGTGATTGATCGGGATCTAAAAGAGAAAGTAGGCGAGACTATCGATGTTGTTACTGAAGACATAGTATCTCCTCTTCCTACTACGCCAGTCCTATCGAATGAGCATCCTATATCACAAGAGGTAATCTCTTAGAACCAACAAGTCATTGATACTAACTTCCCTTCTATTGCAAGCAATGATGTACCAAGCAGGTATGAGCTACCGCCTCGGAGTACAAGGAGAATCCCTCCAAGGAGATATGACCTTGAGTTTGAAACACAATGGTCTCGATATCCAGTAAATAGGGAGAATAATGAGGCCCTTTCACAAACAGTTGTGGCCTTTAATACATCCCTTTATTCCAGTAATGTGCCCAATAACGTTGAAGAAGCTCTTCGAGATCCGAATTGGAAGAAGGCAATGGAGGAAGAAATTTCTGCTTTTAACAAGAATGAAACATGGGAAAAATGCGAGCTGCCAAAGGGTAAGAAGGCAGTTGGGTCCAAATGGGTGTACACCATCAAGTTTCTAGCTGATGGTATTGTTGAAAGATACAAAGCCAGATTGGTAGCACAAAGATATACTCAGACTTATGGGGTGGATTATTCTGAGACGTTCTCTTCAGTGGCCAAAATCGATACGATCCGAGTTCTTTTCTCAATTGCTGCAAATAAAGATTGGCCTTTACACCAGTTTGATGTGAAGAATGCTTTCTTACATGGAAAAATTGAGGAAGAGGTATACATGAAGGCTCCTCCAGGTTTCTCTAGTGACTACAGTCCAGGGGAAGGATGTAAGTTGAACAAAGCTTTGTATGGTTTAAAACAGTCTCCAAAAGAGTGGTTTGGAAGATTCACTACAGCAATGAAAAAGTTCGGCTATAGACAGAGTAACCCAGACCATACTCTATTTCTAAAGAAATAAAATGATCATACCACATGCTTGATCATCTATGTGGATGATATGATCATCACCGGAGATGACAAAGAAGAAATTGGTGTTTTCAAGGAGCAACTATCACGGAGTTTGAAATGAAATACCTAGGGCAACTGAGGTACTTTCTTGGCATAGAGGTCTAGAGCAAAGCAAGGAATATTCATTAACCAGAGGAAGTACATTCTTGATTTATTGGCAGCAACAGGTATGCTTGATTGTAAAGTTACAAAGACACCCATTGTAGCCAATCATGGTCTTCAGATGATTAAAGGAGAAAGGTTGGCAAACAGAGGATAGTTTCAGAGAATGGTTGGCAAGTTGATCTACTTATCTTACACACGACCAGACATTGCTTATTCAGTAGGGGTAATGAGTCGGTTCATGCATCAACCACAAATACATCACATGACGGCATTAATAAGAATCCTAAGGTATCTGAAAAGCACCAGTAGCAGAGGCATCCTATTCAAGAATAATGATCAGCTAGACCTTCTAGCCTATAATGATGCAGATTGGGTAGGAGACTGAGATGATAGGAGATCAACTTATGGGTACTTTACTTTGTTAGGAGGGAATCTCATTACATGGAAAAGCAAAATTCAAAAGGTTGTTGCTTTCTTTAATGCAGAGGCAGAGCTTCGTAGCATTGTCAAAGGAATGACAAAGATCATGTGATTGAAGAAACTCCTAAGAGAATTAGACTTTCCACAAAGGAAGACCTGTAAATTGTATTCTAACAATAAAGCCGCTACCAGTATCTCTGAAAATCCAGTTCAACATAATCGCACCAAGCATGTGAAATCGCTAAACACTTCATAAAGGAGAAATTAGAGAAGGGGAATACCAGTCTTCCCTTTGTGAGATCGAAAGATCAACGAGCTGATATTCTTACAAAGGCAGTCACATCTGAAGCATTTGAGCAAAATTTGTTCAAGTTAGGTATCGGTGACCCAAAGACCTAACTAAGGGGGAGTGTAGGATTGTAGTATTATAAATATATTTTAGGAAATACTTTTTATAACCTTTTATGTATGTAATTTTCCTATTTTCTTTTTAGTTTACTTAATTTTGTATAAGTAGAGGCCTATGTACTCACTTCACATTTAATACAAAGTGTATTCAAACTATAACCTTAATCTTTTCTTCCGCTTTAATCTTTTCAAATCCTGTAACTGTAAGCGATGGTCTTATTATACTGTACAAATGGGTGGGCCCAAACTCAAGAATTCAAAAAAAAATTAATTTTGATATAAATGATCAATTCTAAATTTAATGTGATCAATTATAATATTAGAGCAGATAACTTTAACTTGATAACTAACAAGTTTAAACATGATCAATTACAATCTCAAATTAATCAATTCAAAGCTTATAGTGCTAAATTATAAGTGATCATCTGTACAGTGATCAATTATAACTTATAATCTTAAACAAGTTCAGTTATAAAGTTAAAGAGATCAATTATAATCTTAAAGTGATCAATTATGATCTTTAAGTAATAAATTATAAATAATTCGTTATAACTTTTTAAAGTCGAAATTAATCACTTTAAAAAGATAATAACTTATTCATTTAAGGTTATATACTATAAGTTAAAATTGATTAGTTTAATGTTAGAATTGATCACTTTTAGGTCAAAATTGGAAAAAAAAAATTTAATTTTTGATCAATTATAATAAAGACATTGATTTTGACATTAAAAATATCAATAATGACTGTAAATTAATCAATTAATGAACGTGTATTGCAAAAAATTATAATCAAGTCGTTTGAGCTACTCTCTAGCAAGACCTACTGATTTCTTATTTGTTTGACACATATTATTGAAAAAGATTGCCTCTTTCTGATACTATCTCTTTGAAAGAGAGTAAGAGACTATCTCTTTGAGATATCTTAAGTGACCTCTTTGGCCTGTACAAATTTAAAAATAACGAAGTACAAAACGCAAAAAATTATAAAATAAAAAATTTCAAATAACCAACACACACTTCACTCCTACAATATTCGTTTTACATTCCCTATTCAAACCATTAACTTCCCTTTAACACTCTTATCAAATTTTTGACAATATCTTCTGAAATTTTTGCACTAAATTATTTGATTGTTGTTCAACATAATTGCAGGTGATGTCAATTTTATACATTTTTGTGTGGGTGTTTAAAATCGAATATCAAATCTTTTTGGATCCGAAAATTTAAATATTCTGAACATCGATTTGGTTCTAATCCAGATAAATAGAATATTTAGAATTTGTTTATCCGGTATATACCAAATTGAAAATTGAATATTTAATTTTAAAATTCTCTTTTTTAGCTTTTAAATTTTTTTATGAAAAATTAGTTTTCCAACAGTTCTTATTAATTGTGATGGTAATAGATATTTATAATTCGTGTAATAGATGTTTATAAAAATTTTAATGCATGTATTTTTAGATATCAAAGTAGATTTTTATAGGGGTTGTAGTAGGAACAATGTACAAAAGCAATATATTCATTTGATAATGAAACTTTGGTGAAAACCAAATATACTAAGTTAATGATAAAATAAGTTAATGATAAAATAGGTATTTACCCGTACCAAGCACGAAATACAAGTATTGTTTTGCATAAAAGTATTAGATTACTAAAAAGTACTCCCTCTGTTCTTTTTTGTTCTTCGCATTTGCTTTTTGCACAGTTTTCAAAGCAATTTTCGAGCCTCAATATCTCTGAATATGCATTATAAAAAATTATAAAAAATATATGATAAAAAAGTATACATTAAGATAAATCTAACGAGATCTCACATGCATATATTTTATCATCTATATATGTCTTTAAAATCTTAATTAAATTTCTCTTTCCAAAATAGAATATTCTAAACGGAAGGAATATTGAGAAACGAAGGGAGTACTTTATATATTCCATATGTTTTCATTTGTTCTTCCTATTCATTTTTTGTGCATATCCCATACAATATTAAAACTTAAAAATTTTTAATTGTGAGTTTTTAAAAATTCTAAAAATTTGATATTTTTAGAAAATATATATTGTGAATAATCAATCAAGATCTCATATAAATATGTTTTTTAATATAAATCAATGAGAAATTATAGTCAAAGTTGACGCTAATATATATATATATATATATATATATATATATATATATATATATATATATATATATATATATATTCTATTTGGGAAGAACATATGAAAACATATGAAATATATTTCTACTTAATAATTAGAAAGAGCATATATTATTAATATAAACTTAAATTTTCTTTTAAAAAAGTGACAAATAAATATGAGTAACAAAAAAAATTAAAATAAATAAATTTTATTCATGATTGTTAACAATTTATGACAAATAAGAAATTAACAACAATAAAAGAAAACAATTATAAGAGTTATGCCGTTAATAAATTAACCTTGAAAAAATTCATGCTTTATTTAGTTATTTATTATCTTTCACATCCCTTACAAGTTGTCTAATTAATTGTCAATAATACCTTGTAATAAAAGGACAATTCATTTTTGTTTGACATCTATTCCCATCGAACATAATATTAAAGTTCTGAAACCAATATCATGCTCATTTAACTCGGCACATTTTTTTTAGTAAAATCATATAAATCATATTATAGCCAAAATCGAAGTCAAAATTTGTAAAATTAGTCTCAAATAGAACATATTTTAAAAATAGGTCAAATTTCATTAGACCATACTATAATGTCAGTGTTCATACGGATAATGTTTTTTTTGTTTTTTAAAGGGAAAATCCTCAAAATAACAATATTATGTTTTAGACGAAATTAAGTTTTTATAAAAGAGTGATATATGTATCATTCTATATTTTTATATAAAACTCTAGCAAAGTATGACTCTCCTTTTAAATCTATTAACTCATATGATCAAATCCATAACACGCGCGTTGTTACATAAGGCAGTCTTACTATAACACGCACTCTATATATTAGGTAAATAGCGCAATTAATAAAAGTACATAAATATGGACATAATTTGCTCATTATTTTGATATCGTTTCGCCAAGAATAATTACATCCATACATGTACGGTACGTATCCATAGCTACAATTGATAACCCATTTCTATTGTTCTTGTTTTGGCTAACTTAGATTTTTAACTTTGGTAAGATGTTATATTGTTGAAGTATTTTTATAATTTGATTGTACAACTACGATTAAAAATCAATATATGATTAAAAACAATATAAATGACAAATAGTATTGATCTCATTATAGGTAATTTATACTTTTATAAAAATTTAACAAAAGCTTATCTAAAAAAGAAAAAAATTAACACAAGCTAGCAAATATCAAACATAGCTTTTTCTGAGGGATAATTGACTTGTAGATCAAATATATTATCATTCTTGGTGAAAAATTATAATTTAAGTGCAATTAGATTGTATGTCCAGTAAATTACAACTAAATTCAAATTTATAGTTTAAAAAATTAGAATATCGGTCTGATAAAAAAAATCACAAGCTCAGAAATAAATGTAAATTTTATTAATGAATATTGATTATAATAAAGAGAATATTTGAAAGAAAATACTTATTATATATGTTAAGTTTGTATGTAATTGACTGAAACTTTGAAAATAATTTTTAAAGAGTTTGAAATCTTTGAAATTCATTGCTTACATTAGTTTTACCAAAAAAATGACTACAGGGATTTAATAAAATTTACTCATTCATTAATTATGATAGATTGATAAGAAATTAATTAACTATTTTCCCATAAATATCTGATGTAGCTTTAGGTGGGAAAAGAACTCTTATGGTGGTGACACATGTCTAGTATTCTATTGTTTTAGTAGAGATTGATGTAGAATGAAATAAGTATAAACAATAAATTTTAGATGATTCATTCGTAGAAACTTAATTCATCAAAAAAGACACTATATTGATCACGGCCGTCTTAAACATTATAAAGGCCCTGGTCTAATCTTAAAATTGGGCCCAAACAAAAAAAATTAAAAAATTTTATTTCAAAAACCCATATTACTTTATTATAATTTTAAAGTATGCTCCACCTTCTACTTCATAAAACGGATAAATAAATCATATACAATTTTTAATAAACAAAATAAAATGTAAAGATTATTGAATTACATAATAAATAATTGCAAATTCATATAAAAAATCATAGATAAAGACTATATTTGACTTACTTGAAATAGAATATGGGTACTCAAAGAAAATTGTTAACCAAATAAAAGATCTTTTTTTTGTTGAAGAAGGAGGTAAGTAGAAATTATAACCCATTTACTCATGTAAATGACGCCATTTTTTAGGTAACAACAATATTTTTAATAACCTAAATTACAATAGGTAAGAGGTATTGGTAATAACAATATTTTTCATAGTAATAAAATAGGTAATACAAAATTATTTCCTTAACTAAATTAGAATGATTTGAAAGCATAAATTTTAATAACCTAATCTGTATACTTATTTTAAGACTTGTGTTTTCTCGTATATTATCTCGTATTAATAAATAAGACAATCATATTATCTAGCTGTTTTTTTCTGAGATATTACACAGTTAATAGCATTAAATAAGGTAAGAGTCAATTGACAAACTTATGAGACAATCAATTTACATAGTTGTAATATAAATTATTAGTAATTAGTAATTAGTAATAATTAGTATTGTTCAATTAGTACTTACCACAATTAAATCTAAATAATTTAAGACGGATATATAGACAGAAAATTTATCCAATTTAGTTTGATAATTGACAGCATTAATTAGTAATTAGTATTGTCCAATTATTTACTTACCACAATTAAATCAAAATAATTTAAGACATAATTTTTTGAAAAATGTTTATCTAATTTACTTGACATTTGACAACAATAATTAAGGTAAATTAACTTTGAAAAAAACTGATACTGATTACATTAAATGGTAATTACATTTAAAAACAAAAAATTAAAAAATTAAAAACCTTATGACTTCATCAAGATATTGAGCGGGAAGAAATGTGTTGTAGTAGTGCCAAGTGGCAGATTCTCTTATTGGTTTAGAGAATAATATAAGATGATATGATTTCACGTATTGATAAAGGATGTGTTCATAGACATCATAGTTTGTAATAATATAACTTTTAAGATAATAAAAAATTATAAAAAAAATTATATATTATAAAACATAGTAGTAAAATTTAATGAATCAAATCAGACCAAATTAGATTTTTTAACAATAATATAAGATAAAACAATATCGAAAAGTAGTTTTTTATGATATGTGAAGTAGGTCTTATCTTATGTGAAGTAGTTGTTTATGGTACGTATAGTATGTGTTTATGTTATGTTTAGTGGATGTTTATGGTTTGTGAAGTAAGTGTTCATGGTATGTGAAGTAGGCATTTATAGTATTCAAAGTAGGTTTTTATCTTATTTATAATAGGTGTTTATTGTATTTAAAGTAGGTTTTCTGATCATTCAAAATTAGAAGATTATAATTTTCAAAGTAGTTATTTTTCTAATTTAAAGTTGGTATTTATAGGATATATAGTAGGTTTTATCTTATCAATAGTTGGTTTTTATTGTATTCAAAGTATGAGTTTGTTATGTAAAGTAAGTGTTTCTGATATGTGAAGTAGATGTTTATGGTATGTGAAGGTGTTTATGGCAAGTGAAATAGGAGATCATACTATGTATATTAGGTGTTTATGGCATGTATATATAGTAGGTGTTTATAGTATATGTAGGACATGTTTAAGATATGTGAAGTAAGTATTTAGGATATGTATAGTGGTGTTTATGGCATATATGGTAGGTCTTTATGGTATGAATAGTAGGTCTTTATTATATGTATAGTAGGTGTTTATGGTTTGCTTATCAAGAAGCGACGAATCATCGCAAATCACTAGAAAGTTACATTCTATAGGGTTTTAAAAAGCAATGAGTTGCCGCTATTAGGCGACGACTCATCATTGGTGCTTTAAACGAGTTCACGTTTCCTACTACTTGCAGTTGGTACTTAAACTTAATTTAATGTAGGCAAAATGTTAAAAAACTACCTAGTATATACCCCATTTTGCAAAAAACTAGCTTAAATAAAAAGTTTTGCAAAAAACTACCTTATATAATACAATTGTTTGCAAAACACTACCTTATAACGGATTGTGGCCTTTGACCGCTATCTTTAACCGTTGACCCGCATGTGAAACGCACGTGATGCATTACTGTATTTAATTATTATTATTATTATTATTATTATTATTATTATTATTATTATTATTATTATTATTATTATTATTATTATTATTAATAATTTTTTTTTAAATAAAAATAATAATAATAATAATAATTAAAAATAAAATAAAAATAAAAACAAAAGTAAAATAATAATAATAATAATAATAATAATAATAAAATAAATAAAATAAAAATTTTAAAAAAAATTTAAAATAAAATTAATTTTTATTTTTTTTACTTTTGTTTTTATTTTTATTTTATTTAAAATTTTTTTTATTATTATTTTTTTTATTTTTAAAAAAATTAAAAATAATAATAATAATAATAATAATAATAATAATAATAATAATAATAATAATAATAATAAATAAAAATAAAAACAAAAACTAAAAAAAATAATAATAATTAAAATTTAAAAAAATAAAATAATAATAATAATAATAATAATAATAATAATAAAATTAAAATTAAAAATAAAAATAAAAAAAATAATTATAATAATAATAAAAAAATATAAAAAAAATTAGTTTTTTTAAATTTTTTTTATTTTTATATTTATTATTATTTTTTTATTTTTACTTTTCTTTATATTTTTATTTTATTTTAAATTTTATTATTATTATTTTTTTATTTAAAAAAAAAAAAATAATAATAATAATAATAATAATAAATATAAAATAAAAAATAATAATTTTATTTTAAATTTTTTTTAAAATTTTTATTTTATTTATTTTATTATTATTATTTTTTTTTTCTTTTGTTTTTATTTTTTTTTATTTTAAATTATTATTATTATTATTTTTTTTTATTTTTTTAAAATAAAAAATATTAATAATAATAATAATAATAATAATAATAATAATAACAAAAATAAAATAAAATAAAAATAAAAATTAAATACAGTAATGCATCACGTGCGTCTCACATGCGGGTCAACGGTTAAAGATAGCGGTCAAAGGCCACAATCCGTTATAAGGTAGTGTTTTGCAAACAATTGTATTATATAAGGTAGTTTTTTGCAAAAATTTTTATTTAAGGTAGTTTTTTGCAAAATGGGGTATATACTAGATAGTTTTTTAACATTTTGCCTTTAATGTAATTTAATTAGTAAAGTTATCAGTTTCTTGGAGAGAGTGTTATCAAACTAAACTACTTGTATAAATAGGAAGCTTTTACTTTTTAGTTAGACATATTATCATTATTTTTTGAGTTTTTAGTTATCTTTGATATTTTTACGTAAATTCAGTTTTAAATTGTTTTATGGCCTATGACTGACCTGGTTAAGACGGGTCGGGTACTCAACCCGATTAAGATGAGTCGGAGCCCGGTTAAGATGGGTTGGGCTCGTAATTTATATTTTTTCCCATTTAATGATCTGCCAAATACGATAGGGGTGGCGTTTTCTTGAACAGTAATAATTAAATCTATGCTTAATAAACCCTAGTTTAAATAACTTTATTAATCTTTTTAATTAAACAGTAATTTAGGATTGAGGTACATGAAAGGTTAAAATCATAATAGTTTAGCTAATAAAACAAAAGTTTGAGGATTAACTGGTAAGGTCTTAAAAAGATATTAATTGATATAGCGAAAGCTTAAGATTAATTCGATCAATTTAAGTCATCATATAAAGATTTAATTTTAAAAATAATTTATTTTCATACTAGAATTAGGTTATTCCCGATATCCTAAAATGTCACAATACTGTTTTTAAAAAGCAACAGTTCATGTTTAGTTTATTTTACCAGCATATATTTATAGTTTAGTTTCGTCCGCTACTGATAATACCTTATTTTGTGTATTTTTCCATTTCAATTTCGATTTTATTAAGTAGAATTTCGATTTAACTATATAACAATTAGAGAAATTACTTTATAGAATAGCTTTATTGATGTAATTCTCTAGATGATAATTCTAGCTTAGAAGGTTATTATGTAAATATATCATTTCAAGCAAAGAATCGAATCAGACTAGGATGCGCAGCCTGCGGAGTTTTACGCGGCTCACGCGTACGCGACATACGGCGTTTTACGCAGCACGCGCACATCAGTCTGTAGGGTGGGCGGCTATTTTACTTTTTCCATTCCGGCTTTCATTTTCAATTGGATATTTAGAGGGGTTTAGGACGCGACTTGCAGAGAGGAATGATGAGCAAATCCAATGGCAAGAAGCTTCATCAAATCTTTATAAATAGGCAAGAAAACTTAGGAATGGGGGGAGCTTGTAATTTTTCATTAAAATACTTCTTCTTCTTCGTTTCTATTTTGCCATGGTTATGGAGCTTCAAGCTTAAATTTTCATTTCTTGAGGAAGGTTGATTAGAAACTTCTAATTACTCATTATACGAATTTCTCTACTTAACATACTTTTAATTATTGGAAATTTCTTATTATAATCTGATGAATATTGTTTGAATTGGAAATCAACTATTATTCTTATTATTGCAATATTCATTTATGCTAAATCTATTTGCAAAATCAGTTAGTCTTGTACTTGGATTAATGGTAGCAACTAGTTCTAATTGTGAATGCAGATTATGAATGATTAAAATCTAAATGAACTTTTCATTTTGATTGAAAACTATTTGCTTGAATAGTTTTAGCAAACCTATTAGTTCTCTTTTCTTAAAGCTATTGTTGGATTGAATTTTATCTTTGATTGGAGTGAATTGACTAATGATAAGAGCTTTACATTCAAACTGATTTTGATGTTTAGCTACAATTAAGGAGAATAGAAGTATAATCATCTTCACAATAGGTAGTCAAAAGTGAATTTCTTAAGTAAAGTATTCAATGATCAATGAGATACAAGAAATATACAATTAACTTAACTCAAGATATCCTTTCCATTGATTTTTATAAAACACCATTGTTATAGATTTCACTTAGTTCATTGCTTGTTCAAGTTATTTTATTTTAGAAAGACAAATCAAAACCCCCCCTTTCTTTGTGTTATTGATTGTTTTCAATTTCATCTTCCGAAGCACATATTGTACTAAAACCTTCTCAAATCCCATCTCTCTGTGGATACGAACCTTACTACCCTACTACATTAAGTTGTATTTGGAAAGTAAGTGAATTTTTATTTTTGGGTTAGAGTTTAGGCGACTGAGAAATAACCTACCAACTACCTCACCCCCCCGAACCCTGACTTTATGCGGGACACTAGGCTGATCACCATGAACATGACCATTTTAGTAGTTTCTTTGATCAATTTTATTTGTATTAGATATAAATAAGAATTATTTATATTGTTATGTATTGCGTAATTATAAGAATAAGATAAATCAATTAACTAACTACTTTGTGATGGACTCGTTATCTACACGTACACCGTGCGCTTGTGGTTGAAATAAAATTCACTTCAGTTTTTTGGTGTAGTTGCTTGGAAAGCTACAAATAATTTTTGCTTATTTCTTTGAATTACATGATGTTGCATTTGTGTTGTCCTCCTTCCCCCAAAACATACCTTTGTTTGTGAGTAGGAGAGCTCGTTTCTTATACTAGTTAGACCCTGAAATTAAAGCCAGGACAAGCAAGTCAAACACAAAGAGGCTTAGAAAGATTAGATGACAACGAGAAGCGATTGCCAACATCAACAATAAGTATTTTGGCCAAATGGATTCACCCTCACTCGCCTAATCATCAATTTCATGCATTTGAAGCCAGACTTCAGTACAAAAACTTTGAACTGAAACCTCACCTCATCAAATGATCAAGAGGAACCAATTTGTGGGGCATGCCTCTAAAATCCCACATGATCATATTGCATATATTTTAAACAACAGTACTTTGGTTTCTTTCTTCAAATCATGGGAGAGGTTCAAACAGCAACAGAAAATTTGTACTCTAAATTAATTCCTTAGTCAGCTTGAGTCTCACAATAAGGAGCCTAATCAAATGAATGATGTGACTACATGAAGTGGTAAATAGCTGAGAGATATGTCGAAGATGATCTGTGACAGTTGGTGAAATAAAGGTCGTGCAAGAGGTGATTGTTGGTGAAAAGTTTGAAATAAAATTTGAACATTATTTATGGGAAACAACAAAGCGTCAAGGGCAAACCTCATAATATTCAACTGCCAATTTTTTTTTTATTTTGAAATAGGCAAAATTGTGGTGTGCATTTAATGCAAAGGATGCTCATGTGGGAGTAATGAAGAAAAAATACCCTAAGGGTGATGAGTCACACCTAAGGGATGTTAGATCTATAGTAGTGACTAGTACAAAAGTGGTTTAAGTGAAAAAAGTAAAAGTTCCCAAACGAACCTAATCAAGATGGATAGGATCTAGATAATAAGGTTCCCAAAACATCCTGATCCAAAGGGATAGGATTCAAACAATACAAGTTCTTACAAGATCCTAATTCAGGGGGATAAGATCCAGATAGTAAAATCATTGTAGGAACCTAATCCAGATAGGGAGTACCTTGACGGTAAAGTTCGAACAGGACCCTAATCTAGAGGGATAGGACCCTTATGGTAAAATTCCTAGAAGATCCCAATCTAACGGAATAGGATCTAGATGTTGACTTATCAAGATTCCTAAAAGACCCTGATTTAGAGGGATAGGTTCCAAATAGTAAAATTTATAAAAGATCCTAATCTAAAAGAATAGGAACCAGACAAAAAGTTTCCAAAAGATCTTAATTCAGAGGGAGAGGACCCTGATAGTAAAGTTTCTAGAGTATCTCGATCCAAAGGGGTCAGATCCATATGATAAGATTCTAATAAGAATATGACCACACAAGGATACAGAATTACGAATCATGTACCATGTTTTAATGGTCTAAGGGGGAAATTGTGTGTTTGGATCGAAATTTTGAAAACAGGGTCCTGATCCTTCACACTTAAGTAGGAGATAACAATAAAAATCTAATAAACGATGTGACATTAAAGGCAAAGCTTATAATGAAACAATTTAACCATTGTGCTTAGTCTCTTTGTATGATACGGTAAAGACGTATGTTTAGTGATAAAGTATGGAAGCTTTCACACAACAAAAAAACATACAGAAGGTTGCCACTTGCCACTTGCCACTTGCCACTTGCCACATATATAGGTGTGATTGACTTTACACTAAAAGCTAGGGAATTATGAAAGGCCACTAGCTGAATGTTGACGGTAGTGTATGAGGGTCAAATTAGACATTTCCTAGCATAATTAGGATAACACTGCTCCAAGTCAATCATAAGGTATAAATAATTCTACGTTCTGCCCCTTCCTGGTAACTAACAAATTATATGACAAAACCCCTTAATTTATTGCTATCAATCCTTTATGAATTAATTTTCTTGCATTTACTCTTGCAAAGGAAAATATTTATTAAGTTCACACGCCATAAATAAATTCTTGTCAATTTCCTCCATTTCAAGGCCACAATACACTTAAGATTGGGCTTTCTAAGTACTCAACTTATATTTTCACTGACTTGAGCGTCAAAGCAGGCCCCAAAAAAACCATCTAGGCCCCTCTAACATATGTTACTTGTGTAGAATAATTCATTGAATGGTCCTATTGCAAGAACGGCTAAATAGTAAAGATAAGCCTCTCAAACAACAATATCTCTCTCAAAAAACCCAAATACTAACCAAGTTTAATGCTAATTAATTTTATTCAGTCCTTGGCAAGAACACATTATATAATGTCTTTGTTTGGTGTTTGTAGTATTCATAGTAGATGTTTACAGTATCCATAGCAGGTGACTATAGCATTTATAGTAGGTGTTTATAGTATCAACAGTTTGTATCATATATTATGTATAATAACTTACAATATTGATAATATACATTATTTAATGTGTTTATTTGGTGTTTTTAAACAATTTGCTTTACTCTTTGAGGATGTTTAAATTCTCTTTTCTAAGTGTCCCCTAAGTCCCTTTTTTTCTTTCCTTTGTGACTATTTTTTCTGAATCAAGGACAACGAATAGTGCATTTGTTATTGTTGTTTGTAATTACTCCTCTTGGGCCATATATTCTTGCATTGTATTCTTTATTACAACTTTATATGCTTTTTACATACAACTCCTCAATAAACTTTTTAGCATTTTCTTCATATTGTGATTTTAAAACAAGATTATAAAACTTACGATCCATATTGTGCCTCCATTTTAGTGTCACCAACTTGTGTTGCGTATTATTGTTTTCATTATGAGGTACGTTTTGATTTTTGAATATGATTGTCCATACTTCCATTTTGGTAAACTTCGTACATCGTGGTAGTATGTATATTCAGGGTTTTTAGATACATAATATTAATAGTTATGTAGTATTATTCGCAAGTAATTACAACACAATTAATCACTTGCCTCAAAAATTTTGCAAGTGCAATTCGCATTGATATCACCTTAAAAGTTTAGGTATGTTACTGTTTATATACATTTTGGATAGTCATGTTGCCAAACCCTACATCATGTATAATAATAAATACGAATAATTTAAATTGATTGTTTAGGGCGTGTTTAGTACATATTTTCAATGGTTATTATAAGTATTTAAAGTATTTTTAAGAGTTGTTTATAGTATTTTTTACATTGTTCATGATAGTTCGTAATAATATTTTGAGTAGGTTTTTATATTAGTCATATTAGGTGTTTATATAGTTTAAGTAGGTGTTGATAAAATCAAAGTAGGTCTTTATTTTTTATTATGTAGGTGTGTATATTTTATTTACTAGGTCTTTATATTATTCAAAAAAGGTGTTTATACTATATGTAGTAAGTGTTTATAATGTGAAAATTATGAGCATAATTGTAGAAATGTAATCTTTTAGACTTAATTGACTTCAATTACATAATATGTTCTAGCTGTCTTGAATTCCTACTTAAAGTCTCTAGTAAAACATTATGATCACCTAAAATTAATCAAATGTATTTCATCTTTATAAATTGTCCTATTTATATATAGCGTTCACACTTGATCAAAGGACATCCAATTTCTTCAGTGTTCATGCTGGTGTAAAATGAGATAAGATCGTTTGGCATATATTATCCATTTAGATTCATATTTTAGCTTATAGTTCTTAATAAACTAAAACAAAAAGTAGGATGTTGTATTTCAAAATTAGTAACTATGATGTTTCTCCCTTATTTGGCAATCCTTGCACTGCAAAAAAAAAGTCTTAGTTGTGACATTCATAAATGCCAAATGTTAACATTTGTAAATGTCACCAAAAAACTTAGTGACATTTGGTAGAAGTCATCACAATATCGCATGTCACAACATAAATTATGACGGCTTATGAATGTCACAATAATTGCGACACCTTAAATTGTAACATTAATTATGACATGTATAAATGTCAAATTTTTGAAACAGTTGTGAGACCTAAGTGTGTCAAATTAGTTATGTTTTTTTCATCTTATATTGTTATATTCATGAAAATACTAATGGTTGGGATGATTGTATTTAGTTATAAAATACCAATTAAAAATAGCATTTACAATAATAAAAAATATGAAAATAAAAATAATAATAATTAAGAATCTAAAATAAATATATATTTATCTCAATGTATTCAACCTCCAAACACATATTCAATACACATAACAAGTAAAATTGTATAATTAACTTATCTTGATAAAGATTTAAAAAAAAAAACACATCTAGGTATAAACAAATAACATTTTAAAGCTTCAAATTTTACTCCATTTCTTCGATCACACGACTCATTATTACCCTTGCTTTGCCTTTAATTTGGAATCTACAAAACAAGGTATATGTAACACAATTATTTATTAAATTGATTGATAACAAAAAGTAGCAAAATTTTACAATAGAAAATAATTAGCAAAACAAGGTTAAGTAAGACAAATAACAATTTGTTCATTTAGTTGCTAAACAGAGTACACAAAATATATGAGATCCCAAGTACAAGGTGCTGCAGAGGCTTCAAGGAAAGGAAAAGTGCAAGAAACAAATGGACTGAACACTTACAAATCAACGTACAATGGATCTTCCCATTGGAAAATGTGCAACCATAAGTAATATAGCAAATGCACAGTAGATATGTGTTGGCCTCAACTTTGCAGCAGAGAGGCATCACAACATCCGAATTGAATTAAAATTGCAACAATAATCTAAATAGACGCAGGATTGGAAAACAAATTAGCACCAACCTCATTCACCAATACAGGCATAAGTTGAAATGCAGGACATTGTCATTGATAACAAAAAAAAATGGGATACAAGTATAATTACTCAATATTCAAATGAACTCAAAACCATGTATTAGTTTGCAAGAAATGCCAGACTAACATCAAGTTACCTGTTGTTTTTGTTGTAGTTGTTTCTCAGATGCACTACTTTCAACATTATGACCAAAAGTTTGAGACATTAGATCTATTCCATTAATATATGCAGTGTGATATAAATGAAGTTCAGCTTGCATTACCTCAATGGACGCATCAATGCTAGCCTTGTCTTTAAGGTGGTTTTCTATGGATCTAGAATGATTATTAGATAACTCTTCATTCCTCGTATCCATTAATTCTGCTCGAAATCCTGGAACTTATGACTTTTTAACCCCCAACTCCAAAACTGCCTGCTCTTCCTGGTGTGTCCTCGCCCATACAAATATCCCATGCTTCTCTTTGAATGGCGTACTCGATACTCTTCCATACAAATATCCCTTCTCTTTAGGAAATTTTTCAGTAGCTCGTCTCTTCCATTTTTTCCTTGGCAAAATCCTATATGAAATAAAATTCATGAATAATCAAGTTAGATACAATAATTACATATAACTTGCCATGAAAAGAGTATTCTTATTCTTGGCGTAAGCTCCTTTCTTGTTTATATGTGTGAACTCAAAAAAGTCAATGTATCGGCCTATTGGGGCTTTCTCTTCCTAATTTTAGTGTATCAATCAGAGAGGAATATGTTAACAACTCCCTTATTATATCGTCAATCTGGGAGCCCCACCGATCACTTGGTGATGCTATTCGAAGCTTCCCTATTACTCTTTTTGTGGATTACATTCCAGAAGGTATGTCTCCCTCTTGGCTTAAAAGTATCTTCGAAAAAGATGGGCTTGTTGAGGACGTTTTCATCGCAAAGATAGCCAGAAAACACATAAACGCTGTATTTGGCTTCGTCAGATTCTCCAAATTCCAGGATGCAAAGAAGGCCATCAATCGATTGAATGGCTTTGCTGTGAGGGGTGCGAAATTGAGGGTTTCAATGGCTAAATATAACAGAGATGGCTCTGTAATTAAGAAGCAGAAAGCAATTGTTGAAGAAACATCCTCTGGATTCAGAATGATCAATACACCCTCCTTCACAGACCAGAGGAAATACTCTGAGGTCCTTATGGGGAAGCAGAGTCTGATCGTTAATGAAACTAGGGGTCTCAATGTCATTCCCTTATGCTTCACCATGAATGCAGTAGAGAATGAAGAAATTTTTGTCTTGTTGAATCGAGCCATTATTGCAGAGAATACGGAGGTCATTAACCTCGCACAAGCTGAAATTGAAGTCTCGGCCAATGTCAATTCAGTAAAGGGTATGTGTTCCCTTTCCCCTACTAAAATTCTGATTGTGTTTGAATCATTGAAGGATGCTGTAGATGCTGTCTCTGGTACTAGTGTTTTGTGGAATGTTTTTGATGACATTAGAATGTGGTCTGAGGGTGAGATGTTTGATGATAGACTAGTATGAATTGAATGTTATGGAATTCATCCCAAATGCTGGACAAAGGAAAATGTCAGGAGAATTGGTGAGAAATGGGGCCCTGTTTTGTCCATAGATAATAGAGTAGATGGACTGTGTTGCCTTACCTATGCGCGTATGCTTGTGAGAACCAAAGCCCAGAATAAGATTGATGTCCGTATTAGGCTCCTCTTTGAACACGGTAGCTGTGATGTGTGGGTCAAGGAGAGCCCCTGGTATAGTGGGAAGCAAAACAAATTTGCCGTGGATAGTGATGTAGTTGTTGATGCTGCATATGGGCCATTAACAGAAATGCAAAACAAATATTCTGTTTCTGAGAATGCAGGAAAGCATTGTACTAAACATGGGTGCTCATCCTTCATCGACCCTATTCTGGGAGAACTAATAAATAGACCTGAATGGACTAATGAACATATGTGGTATGACCCCATTGAGGTGAACGAAACAGCCGGATGGCTTATGGTAAAGTCAGTCGCTACGCTTCGACCTGATAGTCATACCTGTGAGGGACAGGATGTACTCTGTGATGACACCTCATCTTCGCGTAGTAAGCCCAGAAACTCCCGAGTTAGACCAAGAAATAAAAGTAACCAACAACAGTGTGATATGCAAGTGCCTACTCTATCAAAGAGCTGCTTGGAGACCCTGGATACTTGGAATACCGCAAAGCTCTTGGGTATTTCATCATCTGATGAAGGTGCTGTTATAACCGGTCTCAGAAAGTCGAAAAGGCTTCTGATCATGGATGGTAAACCCGATTGAAATGGGGAAGATGGAGAAGCTAGGCTTTGGTAGGACATGGATAAGGTGGATTATGAACTGTGTCAGCACTGCATCGATGTCTATCCTCCTAAATGGTGGTGGTGTAATGAACATTTTTTCCACGAGTTACTTTGGTAGGCGTAATGCCAACGAGGTTGACTCTTTAAATTAGGAGGATGAGCATATTAATTCTAATTCAGAGGAGAATGATGACAGAAGCTCTAGATGCAGCGATTAGAGATGGTGCTCCATCTCAAGACTGGCTTAGAATTGATAAGGTTGATCAAAGATTGATTGATGCATGGATGACCTGGAATGATGACAAATCCATGAATGAAAATAGAGAATTTAGGATAGGGCAAGAGTTTAGCTCCTTAGACCAACTTAAAAAGAATGTTAAAGCATCGGCGATTTCTAACAATAGAAACTTTCGTGTAATTGAGTCGGAGACTCATACCTTCCACCTAATGGTTGGTGAGGCAACGATCACATTGCAAGATGTGGCAGTTATAATGGGACTGCCCATTGAAGGACAAGCAGTGATAGGTCATAAAGAGGAAAATTGGCCAGCATTAGTTCATGAGCTACTAGGGGATTGGCTAGAAAACCCTCAAGACCCCACACAGCCGAAGATCATCATTGGATCCTCGTTGAAGTTGACTTGGCTCTGAAAGCATTTCAGCGTGCTAGAG
>NC_080057.1:15572986-15795486 GCF_026212465.1 Amaranthus tricolor
TTTCTGGCAAGTTAGTAGGGTTGGTGTCTGCGCTAGCTATAGTCTCTTGAGTAGCCGCGACATCCATGTTAATAATAAAGTAGTAGTCGAAACTTGTAAAGAATAGAGACTAAATTCATAAACAAATTCAAAGTTCTAGGCTAACATTCAAGAACAGTTTGAAGAATAACTTGAAGAAATTCGAAAAATCTGGGAAAAGTTTGAATACCTTGAAGAAATTTGATGATTTGTCAGAAATTTGATAAAGATCTGTCAGAAACTTTGAAGATCTTCAAAAGATTTGTCAGAAGTTTGAAGGGATGAAGATTGTCCGAGCGTTTCTCTACTTTCTCTTTCTCGCAATTTGAAGATTTGAAGAAGTTAATGAAGATTAGGTGAAATGGAACTATTCCAACTACCCTATTTATAGCAGCAATAAATACTTCACTTGGGACTTATAGCCTTCGAACCAATTTGTCAAAACCTAAGTGAGATTCACATAACTTGCATCAAAAAATAAAGACAACAATATAAACCTTAAAAAATTGAAGACAACAATAAATACCATTACCATCAAAAAATCTAAGTAAGATTCAAATAACTAGCATACAAAAAATATGCCCTAAAACACTATAAAGCTTGAAAAACTAAAAAAACGAAGAACACAACAATTTTTGTGAGTTTTGAAGAAGGAATTATATCTTAAAAAAAACGAAGCCCTTAAACAATTGCATGAGTTTTGAAGAAGAAGAAGAACAACAAAAATTTTCGTGGGTTTTGAAGAAGTTAAATGTTGAAGACGAAGAAGAGGAAGAACAAGAAATTTTCATTGGTTGAAGAAGAAGGTTGAAGAAGATGAAGAGAATGAGCAAATGTCGAAGTAAGGCGGGTTTTGAAAACAAATAATATATTTTCGTGGGTTTTGAATCTACTGTATGAATGAAGGCGGGATTTTATCAAAAAAAATAGGGTATGTGTTGCGTTTCTTTAAGAACCGCAGCATATACCCTATTTTTTTTTTTTGCCTAATTTTTCTACTACTTTTATGCTGCGTTTTTACAACACCGCAGCATATAAGGTATTTTCCACTAGTGTGCTACGGACTTATGTAGTTTGATCGACTATGTTTGACATACTAGTAATGAAACTGTCTAGCCTAATAGTGTCAACTATTGATAATGTAGTGTAGGACATTAGTATGAACTAGGTAGAGCCTTTGCAATACATAACAAGAAACTGAATGATAATGAGTGGGCTAGGAATACCCTACTTCTACATAAGAAGCATTGATTGAAAATAAGATTATTGTTTTTGCAGGGGTTTGTTGTTGATATATGAATCTCTTGAAATATCCTTGTTATGGTACTGTTTTTAATTAATTTATTTATTTATTAATTAAGCATCATATTACTAAAATACCCCTTGACCTTTCCGGATTGACTTTGACTTTTGGTCGATGGGCTTTCTGCTGGACTTCCCATCTTCCTTGGAAGGCTCATGACATTTTACCTTCAGAATACCTAACTTCCCTATCGTCTATCTTCTTTGGCCATCCTCCTTTTTAGGTGAATAACTGCCCACCACCTTCCACTCTTCAGTCATGCTTGGCTCTCCTTGTTTCAAGGAGAATACCTGTCCACTCTTCCCATGACCAGTCCACCTCCCACTACTCCCATGATCTTCCACCTTTCCTCTCTGAAGTAACTTCCTCCTTCAATATTATAAATAGGGACAACCATCAGAGGGGAAGGGACATCTGAAAAACAGCCTTCCTAGTATCCTTGCTTACACTACTTCCTCAAGCCTTCCCAACCACTAGCACGAGAACAAGCAATCTTAATCCCGACCTTCCTTCTTGCATTCATTCTACAATCTGTCATTCATTAATTTCCGATTTACGTTCTAACTTGAGCGTCGGAGGGGTTTTCCGGGAGATCACCCCTCGGACAAGGCTAACGTTATCTTGCAGGAATTCAGGTCACCTCCTATCATAAGTCGCTTCTCTTGATCACACTTCTACTTGTCTCCAGGTATTTCAAGTGTATCCCACTTCCTCGTTTCATCACCGAAACAGTTTGGCGCCGTCTGTGGGGACCTATACAAAAAGTCATGGCTCCCAAGAAGAACCCGACTCAAACCGCCACCGTGCATAGCACAGACACAGACACTTCAGCGGGTCACGCTAATAATCAAGCCGTGACTCGCCGTGATCTGGACATGCTAGCGCGAAATCTCACGGCCGCATTCTCTGAACAACTCCGCGCCGTCATAAACAATACCCCTACTCAACAACGGGTACTGGAAGACATGGCGAACCAAATAAAGAACTTAGAGGAACGAATCGAGCCCCGTCAAGAGATACCAAAATCTCATGAATCTCAAGACGGGAACTCGAGGACTTCCCATTCCAGTAGACGCAATAAAAATAGGCGGGAAAGGTCCAAAACTTACCCGCACCATAGCAAGACAGATACACGAGATGGCGAATCCAAAACCGCCACTCCAGATGCCCGAACCTTCATAGAGAGCAAAAAGCGAAAGACGTCTGAGAGCGTCCAATCCCTGGTAGATAAAAGAAGGGAGGAAAGGAAGAAGGCACAACTCGCCGGGTCTAGCCGTCCCCTCACTCCCACCTCCATGCCGCGGAATGAGGACGACAAGAGTGTCCTTCCCGAAGAGCCCATATCATTAGTCTCTCCCCTGGCCAGAGAGATACTGAATACTCCCAATCCCGGGAAAATAAAGGTACCAAACATGGCTGCTTTCGATGGCACGTCATGTCCGCAGGAACATTTGACGGCGTATAAGAATCTTATGTTGTTGTATACCACCAACTCATCGTTATGGTGTAAGTTCTTTCCAACTACTCTTACAGGAGTAGCTTTGACATGGTACACCTCCCTTCCCGGAGGAAGCATCCACAACTTTGCCCAACTAGAGGGCAAGTTCTTAGGCCACTTTATAGCCTCAAGAAGGCAGGAGAAATCAAACTTCCACCTGCTTAGTGTCACTCAATTGGAAGGAGAATCCATATCCTCATATCTTAAGAAGTTCCATGAGGCAGTGCTGGAAGTGACTGATTTGGAGGAGTCGGTTGCCCTGAACGCCCTAATCAACGGAATGAAGGCCCAACAGCTGAAGTTCCAGTTGGTTGAAAGTCAAGTAAAGACGTATGCAGAGGCCATGAAACAATGCCAAAGTTATGTCACGGCGTCAGAGATATGTCAAGCACATGATCCAAAAAGGCGAAAATTTGAGAAAAAAGATGTCGGGCCCCCCCGTCAATCCTCACGAAGCAGGGAGGAGCATTCTTCAAGGAGAGAGAAGATTTACATGCCGCGTCGTCCTACGCCGCCGTCTGATATGGGACCTCCACGAGCTCGACCCGTATACGTTACAGAAGGAGAAACTAGGACGCGGAATCTGGGAGATGGAGGAAACGACCCCTTATTCAATCGAAACAGGAGGGACATTTTCTTCGCTGTTCGAGATCAATTGCCAGCTCCACCTCCAGTTACCACCCCCTCTGATAGGCGCAACTATAATCTGTGGTGTGATTATCACAAAGAGCACGGCCATACTCTGGCACAATGTCGCGAACTAAAGCGCATCTTGCATCAGTTGGCTAATGAGGGAAAACTGTCCAGGTTCCTCAACAGGAGAGATTATGATGCTGGAAGAGAAGGGGAAAGGAGGCCATGGCAACAGAAACGCCGATCCCCCAAGCCAAACGAAGCAAGACGCGAAAGTTCCGACACTCAAGGAACGATCAACATGATTTTTGGGGGATACACTGAGGAATATCCCACTATCCGCGCTACAAAAAACAGCGTCCACACTTTGCTAAAAGGACCTCCCATGGCCGCGTCTAAGGGACTGGTCATGAAGTTCGATGCCACGACCTCCCAACCGCTGCAACAGCCCCATACCGACCCTCTGGTGGTCTCTCTCAAAATTGGGCAAATGAAAGTCAGATGGGTGCTGGTAGATACGGGAAGCACGGCTGATCTTGTTACAATGGAGTGCTTAAGAAAAATGAAGTTCGAGGAAAAGCACTTACAACCCCTAGACAAACCACTGGTTGGGTTTGGAGGGAGTCAGGTCATTCCGTTGGGCACGATCATTCTCCCCGTACGGGTAGGGGAAAGAAGTGAAAGCCGGACCATGCCCATACGGTTCACAGTGGTAGATCTCAACTTCCCCTACAATGCTATCATGGGGCTCCCACTCATTAATAAGATCAAGGCTGCAATCTTTCCCCATCAACTCTTGCTGCAGTTCGAGACAGATAATGGAAAAGTTGGCATTCTCAAGGGAGACCAAGTGACGGCTCGCCAATGCCTCGTCAACACCTTGAAGCACGGGTCCTCTGAGACACGAGCAAAAAGAAAAAGGGAAGAAAATGTCCCAGCTGTCATGAGCGTGTACATGGAAAATCTCAGCACGCATGAAAGGCCTCGCCCCATAGAACGATACGAGGAAGTAGACATGTTCGAGGGGAAACAAATCAAGGTAGGGAAAGATCTTCCTAGCACGGTCAAACAGGACATAGTGGCCACCATTGCTGAGTTCCGCGACGTCTTTGCTTTTTGCACGGAAGAAATGCCTGGCATCCCTACCAGTGTCGCGTGTCATAAACTTGACATCAAACCAGGCTATAAACCCATAAAACAAAAGCTACGACATCAAGGAAGAGAGCGGACTGAGGCCGCCAAGGAGGAAGTCGAGAAGTTGTTGAGAGCCGGATTTATTACAGAATGCAAGTATTTTGAGTGGCTATCCAACGTTGTCCTGGTGAAAAAACCGAATGGCAAGTGGAGGATGTGCGTCGACTTCACGGACCTGAATAAGGCGTGCCCTAAAGACGATTACCCACTTCCAAAGATAGATCGTCTGGTGGATTCTACAGCAGGCCATGCATTATTAAGCTTCATGGATGCCAATGCCGGCTATCATCAGATTCCGTTGGCAATTGAAGACCAACCTCACACGGCCTTCATTACCAGCATGGGAGTCTATTGCTACAAGGTTATGCCCTTCGGATTAAAAAACGCGGGGGCAACTTATCAAAGGATGGTCAACAAGGTCTTCCAATCTCAGATTGGACGGAATTTAGAAGTATATGTAGATGACATGATCACAAAAAGCAAACAAGCAAGTCAGCACGCCGCAGACTTACGAGAGACGTTCCTTACCCTTCGAAAGCACCAAATGAAACTCAATCCTGACAAGTGTGTGTTCGGAGTTACCGGAGGGAAATGCCTGGGCTTCCTGGTAGACGAGCGAGGCATTGAGGCAAATCCCGATAAAATCCGGGCTATACAAAACATGAGATCTCCCACCTCAGTAAAAGAAGTACAAAAGCTCACGGGGTGCCTGGCTGCTCTTGGAAGATTTCTTTCCAAATCCGCGGATAAATGTTTACCCTTCTTCAAAACAATAAAACAACAGAAGTTCGAGTGGACAGCAGAAGCAGAAAAGTCCTTCCGCCAACTTAAAGAGCACCTGTCCACCTTGCCAAAACTAGTTTCGCCCATCAAAGGGGAGAAGCTAGTTCTATATGTCTCTGTCTCCGAATATTCGTTATCCGGAGTACTGGTTGCGGAAAGAGAAAAGAAACAGCTTCCTATATACTACATAAGTCATGCATTCCGTGGCTCGGAGGGAAACTACGGTGAAGTCGAAAAAGTCATATTCGCAATCGTCATGGCAAGCAGGAAATTGAAGCCCTACTTTCAATCCCACCAGATCATCGTCCGGACTGATCAACCTTTAAAAAAGATTCTGGAAGGGAAAAACAAGTCAAGCCGCGTCACAGATTGGGCAAACCAGCTAGCGGATTTCGGCATCGAATATGAGCCTCGAACGGCAATCAAAGCCCAAGCTCTGGCTGACTTCATTGCTGAAAGCACTCTCCCCTATCATCCTGAACCCAATCAGGAATGGAAGTTGTATGTAGATGGGTCCTCTACCCAATCAGCAAGTGGTGCTGGACTACTCATTGTGTCTTCCGCCGGGGTCCGTATGGAAAGGGCGGTCAGGTTCGAGTTCGCAGCATCCAACAACGAAGCCGAATATGAAGCATTATTGATGGGACTGAGAATTTGCTACGAAACGGGAGCCAAAAAATTGTCCGCCTTCTCCGACTCCAAATTGATTGTTGGACAAGTGAACGAGGAGTTCGAAGCTAAAGACGACAGCATGAAAATGTACCTGCAGCAAGTAAGGGAATTTGTTCAAAAATTCGACAAGTTCACGTTGGAGCACATTCCAAGATCCCAGAACGCCCAAGCTGATTCCTTGGCCAAGCTTGCCAGCTCAGCAGAAACATCCGCGGCTCGAGATATAATCTGGGAAGTGCTTCCTAACCCCAGCATCAACTTCATGGTCGATACCATCGACAGATCAGAAACATGGATGGAGCCATACATCGAATATTTGCGGAGTCAGACGCTTCCCCAAGATGGATGTCAGGCCAAAATGCTCCGGAAGAAAGCCAGATGGTTCGAACTCCACGAAGGAACGCTATACAAGAAGTCATATACACACCCCCTCCTGAAATGCGTATCCCCTGAAGAAGGAAACTATATCCTCCGCGAAATACACGAAGGTGGATGCGGTATACACCAAGGAGTACGGACTGTCATTGGGAAAGTCCTTAGAAGTGGATATTATTGGCCCTCACTCCGAGAAGACGCGGAGCATTTGATCAAAAGATGTCCTGAATGTCAGTACCACTCAAAGATAGGAAGGAAGCCATCTAATTACTTGACCGCCATGCAAGCCGTCCTGCCTTTCGACAAATGGGGCATGGACCTCCTTGGCCCCTTCCCTCCGGCAAAAGGGCAACGCAAATTCATCATTGTGGCCATTGATTATTTCACAAAATATGTGGAAGCGGAAGCCCTTAGTTCAATCACGGACAAACAAGTCTGTCAGTTTATATGGAGGAATATCATCACAAGGTATGGCATCCCCCGGGTGATCATAACAGATAATGGAAGGCAGTTCGTCAGCAAGAACACCATCGAGTACTGCAACAAGTTTAACATCCAAATCAGATTCAGTTCAGTATCCAGGCCGCAAACTAATGGTCAAGTAGAATCCGCAAACAAAGAGATCCTGAATGGCATTAAGAAGAAGATAGAGGGGGTCAAAGGTAATTGGGATGAAGAACTACCAGGCGTCTTATGGGCAAGTCGAACAACCATCAAGGACGCAACGGGGCATACACCTTTCTCTTTAGTATACGGATCGGAAGCCGTGCTCCCAGTTGAAATAGGCGTACCCTCTACAAGGGTCACCTACTACTCACACGACAAAAATGAGGAAGGAAAAAGAGTAAACTTAGATCTGCTGCCAGAAACAAGAGGAAACGCAATGCTGAGATCAATAGCACAAAAACAAAAGATGATCCGTAGCTTTAACCGTCATGTCAAAACCAGACGTATTCAAATTAGTGATTTAGTCCTCCGAAAAGTAGAAGCTACGGGAAAGATCGTGGAGAAAGGAAAGTTAGGGGCCAACTGGGACGGACCTTTCAGAGTCATCCACATCGTCAAACCAGGAACTTTCGAACTAGAAGACATGAAAGGGAAAAAACTACCCCGTCCATGGAATGGAGACCACTTAAAGAAATTCTTCATTTAATAAAATTTGCAAGGGGCAATCAGTTACTAGTATCAGTGTTAGCAACATCAATCCGCGACTACAATCCTTCCGCAACATAATTGCGTTGTAATTCAAAATTACTTCAATCATCGCTTGTATCCTTGACAATCATTAATAAACAGGTTCTATTTTCAGATTGTCCGGCTCTTATGTTCGCAAATGTTTGGTAAAATTCTTTTGCAAATCTTATTAAATCAATAATATCCATAAGTCGGACCCTTGAGAGGGGGCCCATCATCAAATTATTTTGTCACTAACGAACTTGCTATAATTCGGACCCTTAGAATAGGGTTCCAAAACCAAAAATCATTTGAAGCATTCACCATCTGTTCGTAGCATCGACAAGTCGGACCCCCAGTTTGGGGTCCCTAGAGTTCAAAATATTCTAAGTTTTTTACGATGATGTTACCCAACCGAGACATCGATAAGTCGGACCCCCAGTTTGGGGTCCCTAAAGTTCAAAATATTCTAAGTTTCTCACGATGATGTTTCCCAACCGGGACATCGATAAGTCGGACCCCCAGTTTGGGGTCCCTAGAGTTCAAAACATTCCAAGTTTTTCACAATGATGTTTCCCAACCGGGACATCGATAAGTCGGACCCCCAGTTTGGGGTCCCTATTGTTCAAAATATTCTAAGTTTTTTACTATGACGCTACCCAACCGAGACATCGATAAGTCTGACCCCCAGTTTGGGGTCCCTGAGTTCAAAAGAAAATCCCAGGTCTCCCACTAAGGTAACCCGCAACCGGGACATCTACAAGTCGGACCCCCTTACTGGAGTCTAAAGGCTGAAAATATTTCAAGTACAAATTTCCTTGATGACGTCTACGCGTGACATCGAAAAATCACGTCTTCCAAGTATTATTCCGCAGCCTCAAAAGAGAGAAGCCACGGCTCAACGAATAAAAGCATGGATACCACAAATAAACTCCATAATCAGGAATATATACATCAAAATATTCAAAATACAGAGTTGAATGTTTACAAAAATCAAAATTACAAAATTGCAAGATCATACATCCGCCAAAAAAGCCTCGACGTCTTGATCCGGCAGCAGAGGAGGCTCGACCCTTCCCTCTTCAAGACTGGGGGTGAAGCTTACATAATCTTCAACGTTAAACGGCTCCACCCCGATCTCGGACAGCTCTCGGGACAAGCCCTGGAGGTTCCTACCTTCGTCAATAATAAGATTCGATAAATCAAGGCACAAAACCTCCAGGTTGGAGAGCGTCAAGTTTTCCGGGACATCTGACGCCGGAGGAGAAGAGAGAGCCAGCTGATCCAAGTCTAGGCATAGAGCCTCCCTCTCGGCCTCAGCATTCATCTTTTCGGACCAGGCTCTCCTTTCATCCGCATCCCAAGCAGCGTCGACCAGTACCGCCGACTCCCCGTCCAAGACAGGAGCAAGGTTGGACAAGGCTTCACTTCCCTTCTGATCAGCAGTTTGCTGAAGAGATGTAAAGTCCATGCCCAACTCTGCGGCAGCCAAACGATACTTTTCGTCGCTGATCAGGGTTCCGGCTCTCACCATCTCCGCCGTCAGATCTCCAAGGAACTTCGACGCTTCCGGCTCATCCGAAAGAAGCCAATCTCGAGCCATCCGGGCCTTCCTGGTTAGACACAATTTATACACCTTAGCCGCGGATAGAATCATCTTGAAGTGGGCTGAATCAGTCGATACTTGCTGCATAAGTTGCTGGTTCTGATGAACGAGCTTGGCATGGGTATCCATCAGCAAGCCGACTTCATGGCCGAGGCTCGCAGACCAGGTGGAAGCAGCATCTAAGTTCTCGATGGTCTTGTCCAGCTGCTTCCTTGCCCTTTCCCGCCATTGTTCGGTCCTGACCAAGCGCTCTTTCAGCTCAGAACACTTGGCCAGTTTCTCTTTTAGGCCCGGCAGGTCCTCCCGCAATTTTGATAACTCGTCATTCAGTTCTTCACAGCGGGAGGTAAGGGCGGCAATGGTTTCCTGGTCCGCGGCACTTTGACGGTTTGCGTCGAGCTCAAAAGCCAACCGTATGAACGCCTGCAAAGAAACGGCAATCAATGAAATCCGGAAACCAAGTAATGACACTACTAAGCATAAAAAAGTCATTACCTCTGCCGCCGAAGCTGTTGCCTGACGCACCCTGTCACGGGGGGGCATGGATTCTAGTAGGTCAACGTCCACCTTGCTGATTAAGTTGGACGTCGCCCTGTTAAAACGAACAACTAAGCCCTTATGCCCCAACTCCGGAAAGGGTGTCTCGTGTCGAAAAGGGAAAACTTCCCGACGACGATAAACCTCCGCGAATTGTGATGAGGGAGCCGCGGAAGACTCCCCCACCTTCTCCTTCCCCTTGCTTGAAGCTGGCCGTAGAGAGTCCGAAGGGGGAGACGCCTCCTCCTCAACCGACCCTATGCGGAGAGGTACGGCCGTAGGGATCGTACCCACAGAAGGCCGCTTGGCCGAGCTCTCCTTGCGGGAAGAAGAATCCCGCTTCCTCTTCTTCTTCCCACTCTTTTTCACCCCCCTTGTCTGTGGAGGAATCACCCTCTCAGATTCATCGGGGATGTGAACTTGTTTTCTCTCTTCGAGAAGTCGGAGAGCCTCTTGCTCTGAGGGCACGTCCTCCAGACCCTTCTCTACAGTCGCCGAGTCCTACAAAAGAAAAAGTTAGGAAAAATCAACAGGGATCTTTCATAACGAAGAATTTTGTGAAGTTATACCTTCGGAGGAAGGGGAAGAGGCTTATCCTCGGGTCGTTGTATGGCCCCTTGAGCAAGTCTTAGAACGTTGAATTTCTTCATCAGCTCCGGACTCTTTGCTCGAAGATTCTCCTTGGCTATCCCTGTAAAAATCGCGAGTTAGAAGCAGTTAAACATATCATAGGAAAGAAAAGGAAGAAACCCGGCCATTCTTACTCCGATCGATAGCCAAGCTGATGCCGAATGATGAGAGGAGGTTCTCGTTCTCCAACTCAGGGCGACCAGGTATCCAATTAAGTTGGACGTTCATTGGTTTCCTTCCCAATTGAACGTCCATCTTTGCGTACTCTATGATCACCGCGTCACTAAAAGAACACTGCGGGATCCCATTATTAAAACCTGTGAGGTTGGGTTTAATGTCAAAAGAGGTCTTGATGTTCCATCCCTCTGAATTATACAAAAATGCAAATTTCGTCCTATACCCCTTCTGGTTATCGAGGAGGTCTTGGACTATCTTCAGTCCTCGACGGTGTGTAAAAGTAATCCAGCCACAGCCGTATGATTGCGAATTACATAGGCGGGCTCTAAATATGTATCTAAAAGCTGTGAGTGTTGGTGGTACGGCCAAAACTTTGCATAGGATCAAAAAGGCCACCATACAACCCCAGGCGTTTGGGTATAACTCGGGCACTGAAATGTTCAAAAACTCTAACACCTCCCTAAAAAACGGGTGAAGAGGAAATCTGAGCCCTAATTCAAAAGAAGGAAAGTATACTGCTATACAATGTGGGGGAGGAAACCTAACGGTGTCATAATTCCCCGGGGTAATAATGTTTATATTATCCTTCAAACCCCACTTTTGAGAGATGGCCTCCCGGCGGTTGTCTAGATCCCTTTTGGTCTGTAAATCAATGAAGTAATTTAGGGGCCCGCCGTTTGGAATGTAGAATGGAGGAGGAACTGGCGCTGCACTCTCCCTTCCGGAAGACTCGGCTGATCCTTCAAAGTTTTCCATATCTACATACAATAACCCTTCTAGGTCAGGATTTATTCGCGGCAAGTAATTTGGAAAGAAAGCAACGCTCACTTCCCAAGGAGCAGTTTTTATAATCTCCGGAGGGTATATAGGGGATACAGACGACTCATCCCCATCTTTTATTGGTTCATAATAAGGGGTAATTCTCACCGAACTACTTTCATCCGAGTCATTCATTGGTAACCCCTTTTTATTAAGACGCCTAGGTACTATCAAAAGAGTTTCTGGCAAGTTAGTAGGGTTGGTGTCTGCGCTAGCTATAGTCTCTTGAGTAGCCGCGACATCCATGTTAATAATAAAGTAGTAGTCGAAACTTGTAAAGAATAGAGACTAAATTCATAAACAAATTCAAAGTTCTAGGCTAACATTCAAGAACAGTTTGAAGAATAACTTGAAGAAATTCGAAAAATCTGGGAAAAGTTTGAATACCTTGAAGAAATTTGATGATTTGTCAGAAATTTGATAAAGATCTGTCAGAAACTTTGAAGATCTTCAAAAGATTTGTCAGAAGTTTGAAGGGATGAAGATTGTCCGAGCGTTTCTCTACTTTCTCTTTCTCGCAATTTGAAAATTTGAAGAAGTTAATGAAGATTAGGTGAAATGGAACTATTCCAACTACCCTATTTATAGCAGCAATAAATACTTCACTTGGGACTTATAGCATTCGAACCAATTTGTCAAAACCTAAGTGAGATTCACATAACTTGCATCAAAAAATAAAGACAACAATATAAACCTTAAAAAATTGAAGACAACAATAAATACCATTACCATCAAAAAATCTAAGTAAGATTCAAATAACTAGCATACAAAAAATATGCCCTAAAACACTATAAAGCTTGAAAAACTAAAAAAACGAAGAACACAACAATTTTTGTGAGTTTTGAAGAAGGAATTATACCTTAAAAAAACGAAGCCCTTAAACAATTGCATGAGTTTTGAAGAAGAAGAAGAACAACAAAAATTTTCGTGGGTTTTGAAGAAGTTAAATGTTGAAGACGAAGAAGAGGAAGAACAAGAAATTTTCATTGGTTGAAGAAGAAGGTTGAAGAAGATGAAGAGAATGAGCAAATGTCGAAGTAAGGCGGGTTTTGAAAACAAATAATATATTTTCGTGGGTTTTGAATCTACTGTATGAATGAAGGCGGGATTTTATCAAAACAAATAGGGTATGTGCTGCGTTTCTTTAAGAACCGCAGCATATACCCTATTTTTTTTTTTTGCCTAATTTTTCTACTACTTTTATGCTGCGTTTTTACAACACCGCAGCATATAAGGTATTTTCCACTAGTGTGCTACGAACTTATGTAGTTTGATCGACTATGTTTGACATACTAGTAATGAAACTGTCTAGCCTAATAGTGTCAACTATTGATAATGTAGTGTAGGACATTAGTATGAACTAGGTAGAGCCTTTGCAATACATAACAAGAAACTGAATGATAATGAGTGGGCTAGGAATACCCTACTTCTACATAAGAAGCATTGATTGAAAATAAGATTATTGTTTTTGCAGGGGTTTGTTGGTGATATATGAATCTCTTGAAATATCCTTGTTATGGTACTGTTTTTAATTAATTTATTTATTTATTAATTAAGCATCATATTACTAAAATACCCCTTGACCTTTCCGGATTGACTTTGACTTTTGGTCGATGGGCTTTCTGCTGGACTTCCCATCTTCCTTGGAAGGCTCATGACATTTTACCTTCAGAATACCTAACTTCCCTATCATCTATCTTCTTTGGCCATCCTCCTTTTTAGGTGAATAACTGCCCACCACCTTCCACTCTTCAGTCATGCTTGGCTCTCCTTGTTTCAAGGAGAATACCTGTCCACTCTTCCCATGACCAGTCCACCTCCCACTACTCCCATGATCTTCCACCTTTCCTCTCTGAAGTAACTTCCTCCTTCAATATTATAAATAGGGACAACCATCAGAGGGGAAGGGACATCTGAAAAACAGCCTTCCTAGTATCCTTGCTTACACTACTTCCTCAAGCCTTCCCAACCACTAGCACGAGAACAAGCAATCTTAATCCCGACCTTCCTTCTTGCATTCATTCTACAATCTGTCATTCATTAATTTCCGATTTACGTTCTAACTTGAGCGTCGGAGGGGTTTTCCGGGAGATCACCCCCCGGACAAGGCTAACGTTATCTTGCAGGAATTCAGGTCACCTCCTATCATAAGTCGCTTCTCTTGATCACACTTCTACTTGTCTCCAGGTATTTCAAGTGTATCCCACTTCCTCGTTTCATCACCGAAACAATCCTCTTATCTTTCATTTATCTTCTCCTCATCAGTGAGTTTGGAGACTTAATTCTAAAGTTGCAGTTTCTCTTCAGCATCCTTTTCTTTCTTTCACTTCATCTTCTTGTCTTCTTTAGTGTTTCTAGAGGTCAATTATTTTGGAGTTTTCTTCTTTTCTGTATTTTTCTTTTCATCTCAGTTTTCTTGCTGAATAATGCTAACAAATGGTTTTCACTTTGATTTCTAAAAATATTGTTTTTGATGTTAAACTAATTCAACATCAATGGTTTTGGGTGAAAGAGTTAGCTTATTGTATTGATACTCTCCTTGTGTAGGCTCACCTGCTAAATATTTGGTAAGCTTATTATTATATATATGTTTTGTAGACATAAAACTTGAGGAGATTACAAGCACCGAATCGAGATTACAAGTCTTAACAACCTACTATAAATTTCTAGAAATTGACATTATAATTAAATAAATAACTTGAAATAAATAAATAACCTTAAACCAAATATTCTTTGAGACAATACTATCTACAGAAACTTGATACCAAACCGAGGCACAATCTTGTATTCTAAAAAGGGTTATTCCGCCTACTTGGTGCTTAGGCTTAAAACTTAAAATACACTTTTGAGATACAACGGTTTGCAACTAAATATAAGCACCATATGTAACACCCCGGCCCCTTGGACCACCAGTGACTACTCACGGAGATTGTTGACTGGCCCCACAGACCAACACTAGTCTTTCCAATGCATTTTGGCCTCACTGGTGCGTGCCCGGAAAAACTTCCCAAGAGGTCACCCATCCTAAGATTGTTCTCCACCAAACACGCTTAATTGTGGAGTTCTGAGCAGATGGGCTCCCATGAAAAGAAGATGCACCTTATTGATATGAGTAGTCTATCCATCATTTTTCAAGCTAAATCTGGGATATCACACTATATAATTGATCAATATGAATTAATAGAGATATATTAAGCAATCTTTGAATTAAAATGAAAAGAAGTAGCTAATTTCAATTACTCTTAAGAACTTGTAGAAAGTAAACTTGGGGAGAGAATAAAAAAAAATGAGAGTAGAAATTTCAGCATTTATAAAATTCTAATTTAACCTCCTTGTATAGGAGTAGAAGTAACCTCCTATTATCATAATCCCACTTCCTAATATGTCCTTAGGGTGGTTACTTAAGGCTTAAGCATAAAGTAACCACCTTTTAATAAATAAAAGGCCCAAAAAACCTTGTGGGAAACAAGCCTAGGCGAACTCTAAGCCCAACTCGTTAGTCGTGTAGTTTGTTGCGAGCCGTGACGTACACATTCCACAAACCAGAAAGCTGTTGGACCTCACTTGCGAGGTACGAGTTTAATCGCGAGATGCGACACACGGCCATTAGATTCCATAAACATTTCGCCCAAACTCGCAAGACGCGAGATTCTTTGCGAGCCGCGAACTGGGGTTTTCTGAATTTTTCCACTTTTCTAGTTTTCTTTCTTTTGGACATGAAGTTTACCCTTTTGTCCTTCCTATAATTACTATTTCATGGTACTTTTGGCCCCACTATTTTCATAGTAGTTGCCATTATTTTCATGAGATTAAACTTTATTATATTCCCTTCATTCTCTAATGTTTTTCATATTTGGAATATTCCACCTTAAGGAGAAAGAAATTTAATTGATGTTCTTGACACATATTTAGAAGATAAAATATTTCCACGTGAAATCTCGTTAGATACATCTTAATATATGCTTTTTTATTATGTATTTTTTATAATTTTTTATTATGTGTATTTAGAGATATTGAGGTTTAAAATTTGAATTGAAAACTGTACAAAAAGTAAATGGGAAGACCAAAAGAAAACGGTGGGAATACTTTAGTATACTTATACGTAAACATTTTATACTCTAAATTATCCAACAATTCTGCTAATGTGTGCAAGTGGTTCTTTGCTCATGTTGGTTGATGATACATTTTGACATGAATGATATGAGTATGCTAGCTAAGAGAAACTTATGTTGAAGTTGCATTGTACACTGATTTGTTTGCTAATTGATACACATTTTTAATAGGCTACGGTGGTGTGTATTGGAAAATGACTAATTTAACGAGTTGATTTTGAACATTGTTGAAAAATAGATAATTTATATCTGTTTTAACCAATTAAGTTATCAAATATTAAAATTTTATTTTGACTATCTGAAACCTCACCTTTTTTATTTGTCAAAACAAACTAAAATTATCAAATATAATAGTTTATCAAAACACCCCAAAATTTGAAAAACTCTACTCAACTTCATTAGGCTTTAGTCGCATACAAAAATATCAAATCCAAAATTTTGAAACATACATAAGAAGTTTTCAAATTTCCCACCAAAACCAAATTTCCTAAGTCAAAAACTCTTTCGCTAGAAAATCTGTCCTCACGTTTATCTTACTTTAAGGACCGTCAATTAAAACTTTCTTAAAAAATCAATCCAATGAACAAATTTCCACCACGTCACGGATCCGTGTAGAACCACATCAACCAATAACAATCTAGTTTCATCCTTTATATATATACATATCCTTTCAACCTCTTTATTTCATCGCATATTTGCATCCTGACCCTTTCTCAACAAACTTGATAAAAAGTCTCACTTTCTCTCTCCTTACAAACTATTAAAATGGCACCAAAAGCGGAGAAGAAACCCGCAGAGAAGAAGCCCGCCGCCGAAAAAGCACCGGCCGAGAAAAAGCCAAAAGCCGGCAAGAAGCTTCCGAAAGAAGGCGGAGCCGCTGCCGGAGACAAGAAGAAGAAAAGAACAAAGAAGAGCGTTGAAACCTACAAGATTTACATCTTTAAGGTTTTGAAACAAGTTCATCCTGATATCGGAATCTCCAGCAAAGCCATGAGCATCATGAACAGCTTCATCAATGACATTTTTGAAAAGCTTGCACAAGAATCTTCTAAACTTGCAAGGTACAATAAGAAGCCGACCATTACTTCTCGGGAGATCCAGACTGCTGTGCGACTTGTTCTCCCCGGTGAATTGGCTAAGCACGCTGTGTCTGAGGGTACCAAGGCTGTTACGAAGTTTACTAGTTCTTAGATTTGTTGATTTCGATGGTTTAGGGTTTGTAAACAGTTTTATGGAAATTTGATTAAAAAATGGAGGATTTTGTGTTACATCGTTTCTAATATCCTGGAGGATTTATGTTTAGGTTTATAGTTTGGTAGGTTTGTGGAAGGTTTTACAGTAAGAATGATCAAAATAATTTTCTTAAATCGATTCTGTTTGATGGATTTTATTTTTTCGTTCTTGGATGATTGATTGTTTGCACGATCTGCCAATGATTTAGGTATCTCATATCTGCATCTTGAAGATTGACCATCTAATATTTATTTAACGACAAATATTTAATAGAAGTATTAGTATTAATTTCTGATGGTTAGGGTTTGAATGTTTGTTGATGACGAAATTTAACAGGAATTGATTGGATGGATTTGTAAGATCAAAATGAAACGATTAACAGAGAATTAAATTGATTAGGTTTTCTCAATAAATAAATCTCAGAAAAAAAAAGTTTGGTTGCAATTTAACAGGCTGTTTTTCATCATGTGGTTTTCAATTTTCATCCATGAGTATTCATTTTGATTTAACTAGATTCCACAATAACCTAAATTCTTTTGATATCATCTAGTATATGTACTCCTAATCTGTTTTGTGGCTATTATTTGTTGGGATTTTGTGACTTGAATTGAGTCTAAGAACCGGTGTAAGATGAATCAAGTATGGGTCAAAAATGCTAGATGCGCAGGGTGCGGAGTTTGACGTGGGGCGCGTAGAACGTTTTATCTTGGGCAGATTGTTGGGCGTGTGTTGCGGAAATCTGCGCGAGGCACGGACTTCATGCAGATAATGCGTGAAGTGGTTTTTTTCCATGTTCTTTTTCATGGTTATTTAGTTTTTAGGCCGGTTTTTTTTGTAATTGTTAAACTAATTTCCTTTTATTATGTGGCATACTATATAAACTCCTCTTGTAATTAGAATTAGGGTATGCTGCAATGCATGCAACATAAAGTGAGGAAAACTAAGAGAGAAAAAGTTTGGACAACCATTGTTGTGGTTTCTCGTTCATCTTATAATCTCCCAGTTTATAGTGAAAATTTTATTCTCGGTGTCGGTGGATGTAATTACGTTGATAGTGAACGACGTTAAATTTCTTGGTGTAATTATCTTTATTGTTTTGTTTGAATCATTATTGTTTTCCGTTATTATTTTTCGATCTTTGCTTTTGCTGTCGCATAACAATTGAGTTGATTGAATTACGAGTGCCATAGAAACTGAGATTTTGGGTTTCGTTCTTCCATTTTACTCGCTGGCTTTCTTACCTCTCCTTGATTTTTGAGGTGACTTGAAAGAGTTTTCTGCCTCTTAGTAATTGATTAGGTAATTCATTCAATTCCTGTTTTCATTATCCTTTGTGCAAGTGCTACTTGGTGATTATTTAATAATCAATATTGATCCCTGTTCTTTTTTGGACCCTTTTTATGCGGGGTAGATAATTTATGGTTGGTGAAACTGAAAAAAGGGCAAATATCAGCGCAAGTAAGATTAAGGCCAGTATATCATTTGGTTTCAAGGCAAGATGACGGGAATTTGACCAATTGTGGATTCGTGATGATACATTCTTTGATCTTACCACTTCTATCATTTCTAACTTAATCACGAATATATGATGGTTGATAAAGTTATTTTGCTTCTAATGCTCAAGCTGAAAGGATACTTCTGAGAATTGATTGAAATCTCTTTTCCGGTGCATATTAGTGTTATTGCATCGATGTTCAAGTAGTATTTAGGGTCCTGAGGATTAGTAGTTTCATTTGGACCTTTGCTGGTGCACCATGGTTTTGCTTCTATTTTGTTTGTGGTCTTGAGAAGTTAAATTTTCCATGTGTCGTTAGAAGTGGGCGATATTTAGTTTGGTTATGACGTTATCAGATTTGGGTTATATCCTCTTTTGTCGATTGTTACTTTAGCCTTGTAAGCCGTCTTGTGATTAGGTCTTAATAAGTCATAATCATAATCAGCAACATAGTATCTCGCATAGGTCAGAGTCGGGGGAGAAGGGGAGCGGTCAAATCATATTCGTGCCCCCCTCCAAAGAAGTGAGCAAGGAGAAATGCAGAAATTCAAATTATCCCTCAAAAGATAGATTCCTACAAAGAGAAGGGTTAGTGATACACAATGCGCCTAATAAACACCCGCAGCTTACAACACACATTAAAATTGAAACTAAGCCACGAGAGGACATACATAACTAAAAAAAGGAAAGGAAAGAAATACTAGGTCTTAATAAAGGATTGATGTTTAATATTGAATGGTGAATATATATAAAATAAGGCTTTGTTATTTTAACTTCATAAAATTCATGAGTGGTTTAATTTCTTTGTTTTTATTTTCTCATTTGCTAGTGTACTAAATTGGGGAGCTACTAGTATCTTGACTAATTTTGTTTGGAAGAATGTTTGACTAGAAATTATGTTTTCAAATTTATTGTTTCCTTATTTTAATTATGGTTCTTAGATTTATATATTTAAATTTTGGTCTTGTATTTAAATGACAATACTTTCTTTATGTCATTTTAAAAAGTTGTTAGGATAATTATTGCATTTTATTTAGTCATTAGAGCATTTAGTGAGTTGCATTCGCATTGAATTGGTAGATTCCTACTAAAAACCAACACAAGACCTTACTCATCCAAAATTTTGGAAATGATCCATCTAAATGAATTTAATTAATATAATACCATAATAGTAGAAAATATCAGGGGCAAGGAAGAAATCATCACGTGGGCCAATATATAATAATGTGGACTGCATAACTCATTTTATTATTTTCATTTTAGAAATTATGATTACATAACATAATTTCAAAAAGAAAACCAATAATTAAAAAACATCCATCAATAAAATATTTATGAATCATTGAAATTAAGCTCTACTAACTTTCATTGATTTAAAGTCGTCTATGATTGAGTTGATTTTAAATTTTTCAGCACTTTGTTTTTTTTATATATATGGTTAAATAATCAAGAAGAAACTCATCTTCCATCATGTTTCGTAGAGAAGTCTTGGCACTTTTCATAGCGGAAAAAGCATGTTCAGTAGTTATTGTATCAACCGTAAGATTCAATATAAGACGAATCAATCTATCAACCAAAGGGTAGAAAACAAACCTTCTATTTTCTGACAAACTTCGACGCAAATTAGAAATGGTATTCAAATTCTTCATCTCAACGTGGCGAGGAACATCACGATTATATAATTCAAGTTCATTCATCCAATCTTTTTCATCAAACACGAAAAATTCTATAGAGTAGTATTTCTTTGCAAGACGACATATTTTTTTCGCATTAAAATGCTTAGAGTTATCTTTAGGATTCAAAGATGAACTTAAAATAAGCAACTCTGTTGTTTGCTCATCAAGACGATTATTTAGTTTTTGTAGTTGTTGATCCACTACGACCGTAACTATATACACTCTATAGCAATACTCCACTGTTACAATAACCTTTTTATGGCAAGATCGAATGATGTCAGGTTGTGTAAGAAGATGATGCTTGCTATTCATTTAGTTTTTCAGAAATAATATACAAAAACTACCGAGATATATTCGGCAACTCTTAGCTCTATTCTAGGCTAGGATTATGCTAACAGATATATACTTACTAAACTTGATTATATACCATAATTACAAAGTCAAAGAATATATGTGTGATATATTCTAACACTCCCCCGCAGTCGTAGCGAGAGCATTACGGATGCTTAGACTGGTACGGAAGTCATCAAACAAAATCCGTGGAAGACCCTTCGTAAAAATGTCTGCAATTTGATAACGAGAAGGAACATGTAACACTCGTACTTCGCCTTTAGCGACCTTTTCTCGTACGAAATAAATATCCATCTCAATATGTTTTGTACGTTGATGTTGTACGGGATTGCCAGAGAGGTAGATGGCACTCACATTATCACATAAACAATAGTCGCTTTATGAATAGGAAAATGAAGCTCAAGCAATAAATTTCTAAGCCAACAAGAATCAGATACTACGTTAGCAACCCCGCGATATTCGGCCTCTGCACTTGATTTAGATATAGTAGGCTGCCGTTTAGAAGACCAGAAGATCAAATTGTCACCCAAAAACACACAATAACCCGAAGTAGATCTTCTAGTGTCGGGGCAACCCCCCCAATCCGCATCAGTATAAGCTACGAGGTTGTCAATAGAAGACTTATACAAATGCAAGCCAAAAGATAAAGTACCTTGTAAGTAACGCAAGATACGCTTCAGGGCTCCCATATGCGCATTGCGCGGATCATGCATATGAAGGCAAACCTGTTGAACAACATATGAGATATCTGGTCTAGTAAAAGTCAGATATTGAAGAGCACCAGCAAGACTTCTGTATTTAGTGGGATCTGCATAATGATATAAGCAGAATATAAGATCTGTGCCTATAAATAAACAGAGAATTATCAGAGGTACTGTTAGCAAATCCAATAGAGATGACAAAATCTGCAAACCGCTGATACCAGGCTCGTGGAGCCTGTTTTAGACCATAGAGAGAACCTCGCAATAGACAAACATAGTCAGGGCGACTTTTGTCGCGAAAACCCATGGGCTGATGCATATAAACTGTTTCATTGAGAGAACCATGCAAAAAAGCATTCTTAACATCCAACTGATGGATCGACCAAGAATGTGAAATAGCAATACTTAGAACAGTACGAATAGTAGCCGGTTTTACAACCGGACTGAAAGTCTCATCACAATCAATACCTGGCTGCTGAGTCTTACCATTAGCAACGAGACGAGCCTTGTATCTCTCAAAAGAACCATCGGAATTTCGTTTATGACGAAAAATCCACATAGAGCGTATGACGTTCACATTAGGGGGCCGAGGAACCAAATCCCATGTATGATTATCAATAAGAGCATTAATTTCATCTAACATTGCATTTTTCCAATTAGGGTCATTAATAGCACTAACCGGGTCCTTTGGTATAGGAGATATGGATGTAGTGGTAATTGTGTTGAGGTTGGAAAAATACTTGGGGTTAGGTTTTATAATGCCGTCCTTAGCTCGGGTGGTCATAAGATGAGGAGCGGGGTTAGAAGGTGGTATTGCGGCCTGACTGCTGGTGGTAGCAGACCTGCCGGAGGTGGTAGACGAGAGTTGGGATTGATCCTCACGTCGTGAGGAAGTGAGGATGGGGCTTTCAATCATGGGTTGATGCAAGGTAGGAGTGTGCTGGGCTTCAGTGGTAGGAGAGCCCATTTGAAAGGGTGTGAGAGTGGAGCCCAATTGAGATGTTGAGATGTTGGGTGGAGCATTCTGCGGCCCATTTGAGAAGATAGGGGCTGTGGGCTGGGCTTGCTGATTTGTGTACAAATCAGGAGGGTGATTTAATGGACTTGTATCTAAGAAATTGTAGTCATCATAAATTGGTTTGTGATATTTTGAGAAAGGAAATTCGATTTCTATAAATTTCACATGCCTACAAATGATGATTTGTCCATTTGTTAAATTATAGCACTGTGAACCACGATGATTTGGCGCGGGGCCAAGGTAGACACAGGGAGTGGAACGTTCTTGCAATTTGTTTATAGTGGTAGAAGGAAAAAGGGGAAAACATAAACAACCAAAAATATGTAATTCGGAATAATTGGGATTACGTTGGTATAAAATTTGAGTTGGAGATTTATAATTTAATATTTTGGTGGGAAGAATGTTGAGGAGGTAGGTAGCCATGGCTAGAGCATGATGCCAAAAGGAATGGGGCAATGAAGCATGAGCAAGAAGGGTTCGAATTATATTGTTTACTGTTTTAATGTGGCGTTCTGCTTTTCCATTTTGAGGAGAGGTGTGGGGACAAGAGAGGCGAAAGAGCATGCCTTGGTTTTCAAAAAAAATTTTTAAGATTACCATTAACATATTCAGTGCCATTGTCACATTGAAAAGTCTTAATATTGCGTTCAAATTGCGTTTGGACAATTTTGTGAAAAGATTGAAAAAGATGTTTGACCTGTGATTTTTTTGAAATTGGATAAGTCCATAAGAATTTGCTATAATCATCAAGAAATAAGAGATAATAACAATGACCAGATGAATTAATAATAGGAGAAGTCCAAAGGTCACTGTGAATAATATCGAAAGGAAAAATAGTGTGCGACATTGATTTATAAAAAGGAAGTTTAACGTGTTAAGATCTAAGTACAACATTGCCAGGGTGTCCTAATCGATTATGCCAAAGATCGGAAGAAAGAGCAGTAAAATTTGAATGTTTGACTGGAGAGGTGGCTTGACTGGAAGAAAGGATTGGATAAAGGTTACTGGAACTGTCACATCTCATTAGTTGGGCTCCCGTCTATAAATCATTCACAGAAAAACCATAAGGGTCAAAAGAAATAGAAACCATATTGTCAGTTGTGAATTTTCGTACGGAAATTAAGTTCTTTATTATTTTGGGAGCATGCAAAACATGGTTTAAGGTGAAGGGAGGGTACGGATAAGGCAAAGTAGCACTACCATGACCAATAATTGGAACTAAATTACCATTACCAACAACAATATTATGATTTTTAATGCTCGAATTGACATAAGTGGAGAGAATACCTTGGTCGGCCGTCATATAAGATGTTGCACCAGTGTCCATATAATAATTCGGATCCGTGCGGTTGATGTTAGCTAGCATTTGCATTGCGGCTTGAATGTGTGTGGGGGTTGGATTCGGCACAGTAGGATTGTGGAGATGGACCCAAGATACCAGGCCCATTTGATCGTGGCCCATTTGATGAAGCAGTAGGCCTAGGTGCCCAAGGCTGTGTTGGATATGGGCAGGGAGGAGTGGGCCATTGGGCCTGCCACTGAGCCCAAGGAGCAGACTAGGAGTTTGGTCTTTGCTGAAATAACCAAGGTTGACCATTGAAATTATTTTGTTGTTGGGCCGGCCCACTAAAATTTTGAGCAGCCTTATTAAAAGGCTTGGAAGGCTTTTTCTTTTGCTTGCTATTCATGTTGTAACGAGAAGCAGAGGAGTCTGAGTGGTTCTTACCGGTGGTAGAGACGAGAGCAGTGGGTGAACGGCCATGGGAGCCACCTTCCTTGGCTAATCGATTTTTGATGGTACGCTCAGCTAATTTAAGACGAGATCGGCATGATTCAAAGGAGGGCAAGGGTTCCTGATTTTGGATGAAGTCCACCGTACCGGCGTATGCTTCGGGTAATCCGGCAGTAAGTTTAAGAATAAGACGGGTATCGGGAATCGGAGCATCAACATTCGCAAGACGATCAGCGAGGGATTTGATGTGATTGCAATAACCGTCAATAGATGAGAAATTGTCGAAATCAAGGTCAGCGAGTTCTTGTTCGAGATGAGACGCTCTGGATGCTTTGTTATCTTGAAACATAGACTCGAGACGAGCCCAAGCACTTTGAGCAGTATCATCTTTGAGAAGGATAGCAGTGAGAAGGTCAGGAGAAATGGAACCGTAGATCCAATTGAGGACTGCAGCATCAAGACGTTTCCAATAGACCAAGTCTGCCGATTTCAAATTCTCATATGCACTGAGCTCCGTGGCGTCAGTTGGAGGTATGATGTGATTCGTAAGGTCGTGAACCCTACAAAGAACTTTGAAGAGGGCGGCCCAAGAGTGATACATTCCGGCGGTGTCCAAGGTAATCGGAATAAGTGATTTGACATTTGTGATGGCAAATGCAGGGTGGTATTTTGGAGTGTCGGCCATGAAGTATTGCAGCGGAAGAAGATGAATACGATGAGGAAGAAGAAGAAGTTTGGGCCGTGAGGATCGTAGAGTACTATGATACCATGTAAGAAGATGATGCTTGCTATTCATTTAGTTTTTCAGAAATAATATACAAAAACTACCGAGATATATTCGGCAACTCTTAGCTCTATTCTAGGCTAGGATTATGCTAACAAATATATACTTACTAAACTTGATTATATACCATAATTACAAAGTCAAAGAATATATGTGTGATATATTCTAACAGGTTGTCAACATATTCATTTCAGAAAGAGGAATATTATGTTGATCACAAAATAAGGCCACTTTAACCTTCCCAACCATCATCGCTAAAATCCTGGATGCTCTCTTCGTAGCAGCAAGTAAATCATCCATTGCATTCAACATGTCTAGTTTACATTGTAAAGCTCGACAGAGTTAATCAATGAAACTTATAAGTTCTTAAATCATATGAATTATAAAGATAAAATCATATGCCAACAACTTTCTTAAACCATATTTAGCGTCTCCATGTTGAGCGTATGAGAGATGATCATAGTGGCTATTTTTTCAAGTACTGAACGGGTTGCATTGAGCATCTTCAACAAATTGCAAACTTATTTGTAATGGGAACTCCATCCAATGTCTCCTGGACGTTGCAAGGTACCAATTTGGTTTAATCATGAACTCATAACGATTTCTTCAATTTCAATTAATCGCTCCAATTCGGCTAATTGTTTTTCTTGTAGTTCATCACGACGCTTAGAAGAATAACTAACAGTATTTAGTATGAATATTAAATCTTTGAAAAAAATCAAACATCAGATACTTCTTTAGTAGCGGCAATAAGAGCCAATTGCAATTGATGTTCGTGACAATGTACATAATATGCATAGGGGTTGTCATTCATAAAAAGTGCTTGCAAACCATTCCATTAATCTCGTATATTACTGGCACCATTATATCCCTTACCTCTAAAATCTGAAACATTCAACTCATGGTTAGATAAAACAATAGAAGAAATACATGTATGAAGAGTTTATGAGGCTTTGTCTTAATGTGTATGAACTCCAAGAATCCCTTTTGCAAAAATCCATTTTTATCAACAAATCTTATGACAATAGCCCATCAATTCCTTTTTTTGATATGCCTCAAAATTTATCAGTTATTATACAAAATTTTAAATCATTAATCTCCTTACAAATTTCATTTCTTACTTTTTGAGCAAATACGTGCAAAATTTCCTTCTAAATAGATAAAGCTATATATTTATAAGGACTCTCCCCTTGATTAATATTCTAATACATGCCTATACTTAATAATATATAAAGTGAAAACAATTCACAATAAAATAAATAAAAGATGGCACAAAACTAAATTCAAAACATTAAAAAGCGAAAAGCAACATGACAACATGTCAACATCATTGAAAATTGAATATTAAAAGATAATAAAAAAAAAAAAAAAAACCAAATTAAATGAAAAACTCTTAAAAGTACATTAAAAAAGAAAAAGCAATGATACTCTTACAATTACACAGACACTTACCAGTTACCACAATTGACAATTGAGTACTACAATTCACTTTTAAAAGAATGGCTAAATAGAGGCAAAGCAAAGCAGCAATGGATTATGAACAGTTTGTGAGTTCGTCAATCTTCAATTATCTTTGATCTTACTCACTAGCAACTCGACAATGGAGTAATATACTGGCAAAGGTTACGACACCGACATGACGGCACCAGGCAACAGATTGAAATTTTTGCTCTCCCAAAAGAGTAATTCGTCTTTTTCAACGGCTGAAAAGCAAAACCCGTTATTCTTGAATTTTGATATGTGTTTTTTAAAATTAGTTTTTCCTTTTGATTAATAGGGTTTCTAAGATGCAAATTTGTGTTTTAAAGACATTGATATGCTTTTTTCCTTTTTTTCTTAATATGTGTACATAATTTTTTTGATTTTTTTTCATAACCTGGTTTTTGAACCATAGAAGCCCGGGTTTAAATTTGCCCCTTGATTATATAATTACTTCTTTTGTTTGTTTAATTATCGATGACATCATCAAATGAAATCGAAGGAAAATTCTCTTATGAGAAATTAATACATAATCATGTATATAAGTGATTTTAAACGTGAAATACAAGTTATCTAAATTTAACTATTTTAAATACACCTTTTTTACACCATAGTAAATCAAATTGAGGACAAAAATCATCTAAAAAACAGCCTTAACCAGCCCAAACCAACCTTAACTAGCTATCCCACAAGTGCACCTCTACCCCTTTTTTAATCTTTGTATACCTATATACTCAAGCAAATTGCTCTACCAAAAACTCATTTTATTCTACCCAAAGCTTATGCATCATTACAATTATACAAAGGCAAGAATAAAGAGCCAAAACAACCAGAAATTCTGTCTCCAAAATCATGTGAACACCCCCTTTCACTTCAACAGATTCACAAACTCATTCTAAGAGTTTCTCTCAAAAACCTCTACAAATCTTACATGTGTAACACCCAAGTATTTTAAGTACTTAATATATTTTAAGTACATGATAAAAGAACATGTTTGTAAATGATTGAAATGTTAGATTTCTTGTGGAATTTATAGAACATGTGTAGGATTTGAATATGAAATTTTGACATTAATTATAATTCATTTTAGGGTTGTAATATTCAGTGTTTTAGAGGAAAATAATATCATTGGATTTTAATTTTATTATCATTATTACAAACCAACGTCGTCATTGTTACATTATAGGCACGAAAACTATGTATTTTGAAAAGTAATATCATTGTTTTTATATGTTGAAAGTTGAGGAACAATTTGGGTAAATTTCATGAATTTTATTAATTTATTAAAAAAACGATATTTCATGCACTTTTTGCATTAAAATACTTAGCGTACTCTAAAAACTATGAAACTTGGTACCCCAAGAATTTTGATATGTTCTAAACGCAATGGTGAAGTTGAATTTTGAGTTTGTAACAATGACATATTACCGTATCTTAATAATTATTACTTCATCTTTAGTACATAATATGTTCATTATTACATATATTTGAAAATTATATATATATATATATATATATATATACACACACACACACACATATATATGTGTGTGTATATATATATGTGTGCGTCCGATCTAATAAGAAGGATGAAAAATATTTTTATTTAATTTTTTTTGTCACGATAAATACAAAAAAGGATACTATGTTATAAAGTAAGAACATTTTAAAAATTTATGTCATAGTCACTTTTCTGTGTAACATAATTATTTTTACAATTATGTGTTTTTGGCTCAATCGTGACCATATATTTTTATATTTTAGTGAAATCAAGGTCGTAAAGTCTTTCTTACCCTTTTCATTTTCAACATCCTTCTCATTGGATTCCTCCTATATATATATATATATATATATATATATATATATATATATATATATATATATATATATATATATATATATATATATATATATATATATATATATATATATATATATATATATATATATATATATATATATATATATAAATATATATATATATATATATATAAAGTGGACCTTCTAGGACTGGATACAATTAATTAGTGAGCTAATACTGGATTAGCTCTTAGGGTTTTATCTTTAAGAAGATCAATGCTGGGTGTTTAAAGGTTTGTTTTGCTATCAAGCCAATCTTGCAATATAGTCACATTGGTTGTCAATATGTGTCATGCACAGAAAACACAGGTTAGAAGGGCTCGCTCGGAATGTGATTTTGGGGACCTTCTCTGATGCTTAAGTCAGTAAATATCTAAAGTGGTTGCCTGATAAATCTTTGCCCAAGTGCACAGTGGCTTTTAGCTTGGAGAATTAATACCATGAGTATGGGTGAACACGGTTCGGTTTGGTCTAGTCTAATACTAAAATCAAACCAAACTAAAAATTCCAGTCTGAAAATTTTTCAGACCGGACTAAACCGTTTTACAACAGTCTGGTCTAGTTTGGTCTACGATTTTTTTTATTTATATTTTTGTCCAAATTAATACATGTATTTATACAAATATTTCACACCTACGATCTATAAATATAATAATTTGTAATTAGTTGTTAACATCAACATCATTCGAGTATATATTACTATATAAAAATAACTACATCTTGAAATATCTAGGTAGCAACTTAATTTTTTAAATATAGTTTGCGTCCGGTCTGGTCTAGAACATAAAAAATCGAGATTAGACCGTAAACCGTAATTTAATTTGAAAGAAACCAGACTAGGCTATTTAAACCGTAGACCAAACCAAATACTAAAATTTTGGTTTGGCTCGGTTTGGTTTACGGTTTAGACCAAACTTTGTTCAGCCCTAACCATTACTTGTTTGCGGCGTGAGGACTAAATCCTTAACGTAGAAAATTTTCTTGTCGAATAAATGCTATTAATTTGAAGGAATGTTCTTATAATTAATTCGCTCTCAATAAATATCCTTGAAGATGAATTGAGAGTAAAATACTTGCAATATTGAAGATTAGAAACCTCGTATGGGAAGCGCGACCTTGTGATAATACCGTTATTTGATGTTTGGACATTCCTTTGGATTTTTGAGTAGAGGGAACTATTAATTTCCACGTGGCTCTCTTTCGTTGGTCTGAAATCGTGCATTAAATGACAAGCTTTAACTTTCTTAAAAAAAGTGAGGTCTTTCAATTCTCTATAGCTGCGTGCCTCAGAGAGGTAATAATTGTAGAAGATCCATCTTTGGGTTTCTATGTTGCCTCTACTTTTCATTAATTACCCAAATTCCTATAAAATTTTCCATATCTTTTGATTTTCCAACTAAGCTAAAACCTTTTAGTTCTCCTTTATGTTTCTAGAACTCTAGCCCTTTCTCTCCAAACTAAAAAAATCCGGTTTGCTTAACCCGGCCCGAATTATTCGGTATCCAGTTCTTACAATCGGATATTTTACCGGTTAGTAAAAATCGGATAATCCAAATCGGATACCTGGTTTTAAAATCAGATATTCAAGTCGGATACAGATACCATTTTTTTGTAAATCCGGGTACCTGGTATTGCGGTTTTTTTTTACATATTTATCCTGCTAGACCTTAGCTTTAGGTATTTAAGAAAAGTAAAAACCCTTAGAATGCTTCATTTTCTCAAATTTGACTTCTCTGTTTATTTTCAGCGCCTCTTCTTCCTCCTGTCCTTTTCATCAATTGATCTGTAGTCTTCATTCCCTCTTCTGCTCTTCATCTTTGCCCATTAGGCCATTACCGCTGGCAGCCTCTTCAGTCTTCACCTTTAGGATATTTGATATTTGATATGGGAAAGTGAATAGAAAAATAATGGTGATACAACTATCCACATAAACTTAGAAAAGGAAAAACAACGACTTTATTTAATCTTCTGGAAAATAATGACTTTGAGGATGTTTGATATAATATGCATATGCAATTTCAAGTTACTTGAATTACCGGTGATTTTAATTTGTTTATCTATACGTAGGTATTAAAGTGATATGTTTAAAAAATATTCTAAAAGGAAAAAAAAACAATCGAAAAACACATGTTTGAATGCAAAAAGATAAAAAGGATTTAAAAAGTCCAATAATACCGGGTATTCGGATCCGACCCGGATTAAATCAGGTATTCGGATTCCAAATATCCGATTTGATCCAGGTCTAACGTTTTATTTGTTTTTTGAATGCTATTTATATTTCATTCTTAATTTGCATTTAATTCTTAATATATAAATTCAAATATAAGTAAAGTGTAATCTTAGGGGCTGTTTGTTGGATGTAATAATCAAAGGGAAAGGGAATGGACAGACCCAATTCTCTTTGTTGTTGTTTGTTTGCCACTTTCTATCATTTCCTTTTCCCTTTTTTATTTTTGGGTTTACCCAAAATTGGCCCACACTCATTCCCCACCCTCCCCAAGACTTTTCCATTCTCATTCCCCACTTCATTACCCATCACTTAAAATTTGAACTTTGATTTACGGGTATTGTTATAATTCATCACTCTTTTCATTTTATCGCCACCCCTAATTAAAATTACGAATTTGCCTGTCGGACTTAATAACACTATTATCAACTAAATTAATAAAAAAATTATTAATAAAAAATTAAAAATTAATTAACAACTAAATTTTAATTAATATATTATTATTATATTAAAAAATAATTAAACATTCAAATGAATTATTTAAATTCAAAACTAATTATTATAATAACATTATCATAATATAATATTATATTAAAATAAAATAATTTATTACAACATTTATTTAAATAACAATAACTTAAAAAATAAATTAATTAAACAAAAATTTCATAATTCGAAATTTTTAAAAAAATAAAAAAAAAATACCAGTCGCACAAAAAGTGCGATTGTACCTAGGTCGAGTCGCACAAAAAGTGCGACTCGACCTAGGTACAGTCACACTTTTTGTGCGACTGGTAATTTTTATTTTTTTTCAAAAAAATTGTTATTAATTTTATTTATATTATTATCGCTACTATTATTATTATTATTATTGTTGTTGTTGTTGTTATTATTATTATTATTATTATTATTATTAATTGTAATCAATGGAGCTAGAAAGATATTATTTAGAGTTATGTTTTTTTTTCTTCATATTACAGACAAAAGATGATACATATTAATGATATTTTTAAAAAAAAATAAGTTTTTCAAGTTTATCTTATAATAATTAGTTATTTTTGGAAAAAATATAAAAGAATTTAAAAACTCATAATTTGAATCCTGAACTTGAACCAAACAGTCACAAAGGGAATCAATGAGCAGTTCATTCCGTTTCCTAAACACAGCCAAACGACTAGGCTAAATTAGGGGAATCTATTCCTTTCTCCTTCATTCCCTTTCTTCATTCCATTCCGATTCCCTTGTGCGAAGCAAACAACCCCTTATTTAATTCTTTTTAATAAAGAAAATTTTCAATTATGCACAATTAGAGATATTATCAATTAATTTTTTCACCAACAAATTAAAACCGCGAAGAAAAGGCGGAAAATAGAAAAGCTCTTCAGTATTCCAAATTTCAAAAAGGAATAAAAATCCACGTCATCAATCCGTGACGACTCATATTATCCAATTAGAAACTAGTTATCCTTCCTATATAGAGACTGCCCTCTTCTTTTTCCTCATCCAAATAACTCTCACTCTCTCTCCCCCTTGTCATTCGAAAAATATCCGTTTCTTTTCTCTTAAAAAAAACCTCGTAACGATGGCGCCAAAAGCCGAGAAGAAGCCGGCCGAGAAGAAACCATCCGCCGAGAAAGCCCCGGCTGAGAAGAAGCCAAAAGCGGGCAAGAAGCTTCCCAAAGAAGCTGGGGCCGCGGCCGGAGACAAGAAGAAAAAGAGAACAAAGAAAAGCGTCGAAACCTACAAGATCTACATCTTTAAGGTTTTGAAGCAAGTTCATCCTGATATTGGAATCTCTAGCAAAGCCATGAGTATCATGAACAGCTTTATCAATGATATTTTTGAGAAGCTTGCACAAGAATCTTCTAAACTTGCAAGGTACAACAAGAAGCCGACCATTACTTCTCGCGAGATTCAGACTGCTGTGAGACTTGTTCTTCCTGGTGAATTGGCCAAGCACGCTGTATCTGAGGGTACAAAGGCTGTTACCAAGTTCACTAGCTCTTAAGAGGTTTGATTTGATGTATTAGGGTTTGAGGTTTCGTTGGAATGGACATGCATTTGGAATTGAAATTGGTGTTGGATTTTGATTGGAGGTTATGCAATTAGGGTAGTATTTTAGTTTTGTCAATTTATCATGTTTGTGTATTTAGATCTGTAGGTTTTAAATACTTCTGGGTCTGTATTCTCTCGATGCAGCTATGAAATGTAATATGAATTCTATTGTTGATTATTGTGAATTTATTTTGTTTTGAGAGGAGTATAATCTAATTTCGATAATTTTTTTTAATTTATTAGTGTTATGTATGTGACGACACACATAAGCTAATTTTGAATTTATACCAAATTAGGATTAATGTCCTTGTCTCGCGTCATTTGCTGAAACGACATACAAGAAATACATTTCAATTACAAATGTGACGTTTATACTATATAGTGATTGCATTTTAAATGAATTTCAATCTATTCAATTCTGAGGTTACCATTTGGAAACTGCTAGTATAAATTTGCATATAAGATATGGAACTCAAATGTAGACAACGCAACTGGAAATTGAGAAGGGGAATTTGTGGTTTTTGTTTGTGGTTTGACTCTTACCTTCACTCTGTTATTCTTGCTCTTTTGTAGATATTATTTGTTTTTATTACACTATTGCTGTTGTCCTTTAATACTATTGTCTTAGACCATTGTGATTTGTTGTGACAAGTCCCAAATCTCACATTGATGGAGGTGAGTCCTGATAGCTTGCTCTATGGCATGCACATTTGAGAGTGAAGCTGTGTGTGCAATGGTATGGAGGATCACTTGATGAAGTGATAAAAGTGGATGACTTGGTGTGCTTTAATGAAGGCAAGGGATGAAGGCCGAAGGGAGTGCATGAGAATGGCCTTTGCATGTGCCTTGAACGAGGCAAGGCTCTAGAGGGGAGGGCTCAAACGAGGCATCAACAATGCAAAAGACAGTAGCCTACTGTCACTGCCGCTTGTCTGAGCTGTTGAGCAGGCAGCAGGTGGTCCAGACTCGACATTCCTCTGTGCGGGTTTTTTGGCTTGGGCTTTTAAGCCTTTTGTGCTAGGGTTCTCTAACATGATATAGACTATATAAGGGAGTTTTAAACCCTCATTAGGAGGAAGAGAGCGAGTCTAATACACTAGAAGCAACTAGGGTTCAATACCAAGAGAGTTCTTTGTATTGAAGGGATTGTGTGAGACTACCATTAAAGGTGAAGTTTTTGCTTTGTGAGAGTGTTCTCAAAGCTTGTGCTTCTCATTGATATATGTTGATATATTGATGAAAGTAAGCACTGTTTGAGGGGGAGATATCCATAGATATCTCATAAAGTTTGTGTCTTTGTTCATTGTTGTTGTTGCTTTGTTTTTGTGGTTTGTTTGTGCATTTGTCTTTGCTTGTTCTTCACTAAATATCATAGCCTATTCACAACATGATTTAACTTTTATAGGAAGTAGGAACATATGCCTAAAGCATGAAGAAAAAGAACCTTGGTGCTTGTGATTTGTCCTACAAAAGGGCTGGTGATTGTTGAAGCCGTGAAGGTATGTTGCCCAAGTAGATGCTGTACATTTGGATTGGAGATATACTTAACATTTTAATGACTTGAAATATTTTTTAATTTCATTGTTTTGTTTGTTCCAATGTTATCTAACCAACTAATTGAGATTGAAAAGCTAGTGTCTGGTCAATTTCAGTTTCAGTAAATTGCAAGTTCATACTACTAAGGAAACACTGGTTTGTTCCAGTATGCGTGTGATCTGAATCTCTGATAACAGGGCAGATGTAGTATCATTTTATTTTATTTTTTTGATGTGGAAGACTGTTCAGTGAAGCCGTTAGGTAGAAAAATAACCAGCTTATTTATTGTGGAAAACCTTTGTGGTTGATTTCACTTTGTGATGTTTGTTCAATGTGTAATTGTAGCATCTTATATCGATTTTAGTCAATCTATCTGTTTTTAGTTGAATTGGAATGCTACACTGATGTGGGTGTATTGTCTTGGTATTGCTTGATCTTAGTCTTAGGGAAATTTTAAGCAAAAGCTAGCATCTCTGGATTTGGTCACTATTCACGATGATGGTTATCTTGTGAAGGTTGGGTAGGTTCTTCTTAGTGTTGTTGAAATCTCAAGGATTGCTTGGTGATACCACACCTTTGATTTTGATTATGAGGGAGTTTGAGGACATACTTCATTGGGGGTTTGGACTGAATTTGGGGAGGAAATCTTCAATGTGATATGAAGATGTAAACCAGCATTCAAATTCACGCAATGTAATGGCCAACAATCCCTAAACACAATCAAACAGCGACTTATCTTCACACAAACAGAACAAATGTAACCGGATAGTTCTTGAATTGAAAGACTAGGAGTTTTGATCCTCCAAGGCCAACAATTCCCTTATTACAACCAAAGACTACTTTCAGTTGCAAAAGGTGATGTTCATACACACTCAAGGAGAAACAAAGGAAATAAATCCAATGAATTTGATTTTCTGAAATTTCAAAGTTGTTTATTACAAGGCTAATGCCATCTATTTATAGACGTGTGGGACGAGGGAAATACAATGAGAAGGCTAATGACACGACAAACTAACAATAACGGTCATAAAGGAACACGTGCACAACATGTGCTCATTAAAAACATAAAAAACAAGCTAAGTATAGAATTCTAAAATCTTGACAGAAGGATGCTGATCAGGCGACCTTCTCCTCACTTTCTTGTGCTCTTCAAAGGGTTTGATAATGGTCACTAAGAGTCCTGGTAGAAAGATTCTAGTGCAGAGATTCCATTCCTACCTTTGGTGGTACAAGATATCAGGAAACACGATCTGGCCAAGGCTTGCTAGGTCTGCTGGTCAGAACAAGCCTGCAACTCTGTTCTGTTCTGGGCTACCTGCTGACTGGCTGACCTTCGTCACTAGTTTCAGTGGGTTGTCCATGATATAAAGCAATGTCCTTGGGCCAAGGCATGAAGGTCCATGTACTAAGATTCCATTTTCATCCTCCATGGCTACTGAGTCCTTCCTGGTTGGTCTGGGCAGGGTCTGCAAGGTCAGCTGCTTGCTAGTTGTCGTCTGGTTCTGCTGTGTGGTTGCCTTGAGTTCTGAGTTCTCTTCTTCTGTTGCTGAATTAGTGTTCATGCTTGAATCTGATTCTATGACTGGCTCTTCATCCATGTTGCTTATGTGAGTCATCATTGAACCATCCAAAATTGGTTCATTCCCCCCTTCTTTAGAAGGAATTGTCCTCAATTCAGCATCCCCTAAGTAAGGAGCTAAGTCCCCTGCTTTGAAGGTAGGAGGTATGCCGAATCCGTCTGTTATTTTCAATCTTATTGAGTTGTTCCCATATTTAATAATTATCTGAAATGGTCCCATAGCCTTGGGCTTTAACTTAGGCTTCCTGAGGTGAGGAAATCTTCTTTGCTTGAGTTGAATCCATGCAATATCAACAAAGTCCCCTGTTTGCTCTGTGCTGGTATCTTGCTTTTGTTTTCATCATCTTCTCATGCACTTGCTTGTGGGTTTTCCGGAGGTACTCAGCTTGCTTATGAGAATTAATGCTATATCTGTACAGAACAGGAAGATCAATTAGTGAAAATTCAGGAGCAGCAACTGAAAACCTTTTAATAACAGGTTCAGCTTCCTTGGACAGTTCAGACCAAAAGTGACCTGCTGGTTTCTTCTTTCGCACACAGCCTTTTCTACTTGTTAAGTGTACAGGTTGCTTGGTCTTAGGTGGAGGTATAGCTTTGGGAGGGGGTAAGGGTATCAAATCCTTCAGCTTCCCTTCATGCCTAAAGGTGTAGATATTTGTGTAACCATCATGATTAGCCCTCTTGTCATATTGCCATGGTCTACCTAGTAAAATATGGCAAGCACTCAAGTTTATGACATCACATAGGACCTGATCTTGGTATGAACCTATGGTTAAGGTGATCAAACACTGCTTACCTACAGAACCAAAGGACTTGTCATCTAACCACCTTAGTTTGTATGGGTGAGGGTGTGCTTGGGTCTTTAATTTCAGCTTTTGTACTAAGTCTAAGCTCACACAATTGGTCTCACTACCCCCATCTATGATTAGATCACAAAGTTTATCACCCACCCTACACTTAGTTTGGAAGATATTCTCCCTTTGATCAGACTTTCCTCCCTTAGGAGTAGTGTGTAAACTTCTTCTAATCACTAAGGTCCTTTGCCTCTCTTCTTCAGGGTATATAAGCTCCCTTTCTGATTCTAAATCAGAAACATAGGGTGTAACTACCCCTGACTCTCTCTGAATGTAGGTGCCATTAGGGTCATCATCATTAGTAATGGTTCCCCTCTCTTCTTCCCTACCATTGATGCTAACAAGGACGGTTTTAGGTCTGTCCCTGCCCCTAATTTCATCCCAGTATCCCACTCAGCTAGGGTGAAAGCTCTATTGTTAGGACAATTTACTTTGAAATGCCCATGGCCATGACACTTAAAGCAAACCACATCCTTAATTGGTGTGACACTCTTGCTCTTGGGCTCAATGCTACTGGTTTTAGTGGAGGAATCAGTAGTGATCACATTCCTAATATTCAAAGGCTGCTGGTTGCTTCTATGCACAGATGATTCATTGGTTTGTGCAGCTCTTTTCTTTGAATATTGTTATAACAGCAAGGCATTTTCACTAGCTAAGGCTACTGTCAAATGGGGAATGGTAGCTAGCTTCAACCTAAGGTCTTCCCTCAGCCCTCCAAGGAATTTTCCTACCCTCATGTCCTCTGAATCCCTAATGTCACAAAGCACAGAGAGCCTCTCCCACTCTTGGATGTATTGGGCTACAGACTTGCTTCCTTGGGTGAGTGTGTTCCATTGCATTGACAATTGCTGTGTGTAATTACTAGGTAAATTCTGCAAACTTATGGTCTATGGCAGCTAGGGTCTCTTGAAGAAACCACCTCTTATCTTCTTCGTTCATGATGATCTATAAAAGAAGAAACACACACAAATGTACAAGAACAGAACAGAATGCAGCAATACCTCCTGATCACAGAAAATCAGATTCTTAAGAATCTGTATTTTGTGCACAGAACAGCAAAAATCACCTTGCACTTAGAATTAAATGAGATGCTAATGTGAATCCCTTATTTTATATGATTATTAAAGACAGAAATTCATAAAAGAAAAGAAATACCAACTATGAACAGCAAGACCACATGATCACAGAAGAGGTTAGTGTTTCAAACACCTTCAACATAGGTGATCTCAAACCATACATTGAACCTACAGAATTGAGGACAATTCTTCCTCAAGAAGGGGGAGTTGAACCAAGTATGCAAGGCACACATGGCTCAAGCATGACACTAGAGGAAGATGCGCATGAAGATGAAGCCAAGCAAGTTCATACAAAAACTAGACTGCACAGACAGCAGCACAGAAGACCAACAGCACAAACAGAGCTGCCAGCCACCACCTGCTGACCAGCATACCTTGCAGCTCTTCCACAGAGGCAACTTGAGCATCCCAGGAGACACCAAGGGTAGTTTGGAATCTCTATACATGGACCTTACTTCCATGGTCCAAGATGCCTCTTGACAATCACAGAAGATGCCCAAGAAATGATGCTGAAGGTCGGGTGTTCAGCGGATAGTACTGCAGGATGAATCAAGCACTCTTTTTTCTGATTTCTGTTTTTAAAACGTGCACATGATAGCCACGTGATACTTTTTAGCCGTTATTATTGTTTGGCTGCATAAACATTAGTCTTAGCTATTTTCAGAAGGTCTCATAGCTTTATAAATAAGAGGCCTAACCCTTGTAAACGTAGGATTTCAGATTTTTTCAGAATAAAACATCAAATTGTTTTTCTTTCAAACTTTGTTTGTTTGAGCCTCTGAGTGTTAGTCACACACTCATCTCTTTGAGTTGTTAGTCACACAACTTCAAAGTTTATCCTGCATTCCCAAGGTAGTCAATCCTTGGGTTGCATATTCCATTACACGAAGGTGGTGAGTGAAGCCATTGGAGGGTAATCAGTCAACCAGAAAATCAAGATTTGGTTTCTTGAAGCTGATTTTGTGTGGTGTTTTGAGTGCTGTTCGTTTCTTTTCTATTCCAATGCATATTCATCATCTTTGGGCAAATTAAGTTGTGCCATCCACCCCTTAATTTGGTGCACTTCATCCCAACCAAGAATTTCTCCTAAGCTTCTGATCTATCTTTTCAACCCACAGTTTGTTTAAGTGTTGTAGGCCCTAAGATCCTCAACTCTTTCTTAATGTTATCCTTCAAACCTGGCAAAAAGTCCCCACCAGCACTGCACCCTTTCCAAGTGAGTTACGCATTTCACATAATCCCTTCTATACTCAACCAGGGTTCCCTTTTGCTCCGTAAAGGGTTCGAGAGTCAATCTCATCCAAATTATGTGTGCAAGCTGAAGAAGGCGCTTTACGGTTTGAAGCAAGCACCACGAGCATGGTATGGAAAAATAGCAGAATTCTTTCTACAAAGTGGTTATTCAGTTGCACCAGCTGATTCAAGTTTGTTTGTGAAAGCTCGAGATGAAAAGTTGGCGATAGTTCTTGTTTATGTTAATGATCTCATCATTACTGGAGATGGTGAATGGGAGATCCAACAGACAAAAGCAAATCTCTCAGTTCGATTTCAGATGAAAGAACTTGGAGAACTGAAGCATTTTCTTGGTCTAGAAGTGGAGCGAACCAATGATGGGATATTTCTCTGCCAACAGAAATATGCCCAAGATCTTTTAGATAAATATGAAATGCTTGACTGCAAGCCTATCTCAACTCCAATGGAGGTTAATGCAAAACTATGTTCGACAATAGGCAAGGAGTTAGAAGACGTGATAATGTATAGACAATTGGTAGGAAGTCTAATCTATCTCACGCTAACCCGACCAGATATTACCTATGCAGTTAGTATGATTAGTCAGTTCATGCAGAAACCGAAGAAACCTCACCTGGAAGCTATATAGCGAATATTGAGGTATGTCAAAGGAAGTATTGATTATGGTATCCTTTTCCGTAATGATAGAAAATTTGAAGTTGCTGGATATTGTGATGTTGATTATGTTGGAGATCTTGATACACGTCAATCAACTACTAATTATGTGTTCAACCTGGGTTCTGGAGCAGTTTCATGGTGTAGTAAGAGACAACCAACAGTGTCATTGTCAAGTACGGAAGCAGAGTACCGAGCATCAGCAATGGCAACACGAGAATGTGTATGGCTTACCCAACTACTAAAGGATTTGCATCAGCCTGTTGACTATGGTGTCAAGATAAGTTGCGATAATCAGTCAGCTATATGACTAGCTGAAAATCCAGTGTTTCATGCTAGAACTAAGCATGTGGAGGTACACTATCACTTTGTTCGAGAAAAGGTTCTACGAGGTGAAATCCAACTTGAACAAGTGAAGACATATGACCAAGTTGCTGACATTTTCACAAAAGGTCTTGGAGGACCGAAGTTTGAGAAGTTACGCAAACAACTTGATATGACCTTAAGGCTTACTCTGAGGGAGAGTGGCTATTGAGGGGGAAGTGTTAAAAAATGACACCAACCACCTTCTCTTCTAACAATGCTAAATTAGTCAAAAATTTACAACTAAAGGTGGTAAAATTCTACTCCTATCACCCCCTCCCTATTAGGCTAAGTGTAAAAGCATTAATTACTTGCCAATTTTTGTTGAATTTTGGAGCATTTCTAGTAGTATAAATATGGTGCTCATCACTTGCATTTTTATCATCCCACCACAACATCCTTGAGTGGTAAAGCAAAAGTGAGAGCAATATTTTAGAGTGAGTTGTTGTAAGAATAAGAGTGAGAACAGAAACAAATGCTCTCGCAATTGTTTGGCTCAGGAAATTAATTAGAACACAAAGATTAGCTACCAACATGGATCAGTGGTTTTTAAAATACTTTGCAACTCATCATAGGGAATCTTTAGCTTCTTCCTCATTTTGAAATCAATTGTAGATTGGCCTTTTCAATTCCTCCCTAGCTATTTTTCGCTTTCTCCACTGTGGCACCACCAGTCATACCATTACTCTCGTCCTCTTCATTTCTTTTGTGTTTCATTCTCGAGAATTATGGTGGAAATATTCCAAAACACAACAGTAGAATGTAGAAAAGGTTTTTTGTCTATTGATTTTGGCTTATTGAATGCCTATTTTTTATATACAACCAAGGGATCAAGGGGATCACAAAATATATGTTTAAAAATGTTTACAATGTATAATTGCCCAAAATTCAGGCTATAAATGAACTAATAGAATGTGCTTGAAGATTCTTTCAAAAGAATGAATGCTTGAGGATTCAATACGATATTTGCCTTAATTTCCCATAAGCCTCTTATTCAGTGCTATGTTTAGCCTTAGTTTATAACTTTCATCATGTCATTTACAGTTCTAGTGCATGCCGATCAGTCTTTTTTTAACCTTCATCGGTCTGGAAGGAGTTTCTTACTGAAATGCAGGGTAAGGTTTACACCTATGTGGTGGGACCTTTCCTTGGACTATCACTCTACGTGAACGCTTTGTGCACCGGGCTACTCTCATACAAGTTTAACTATTTCACCACAACTCTGTTTTTAAATCATGTCATCTATTCTTATCTTTGATCAAATATATCATTTCCCTAATCCCCTTTCTTTTTTTTTCTTTAGATTTCACATGTAAAAATGAAAATTGGGTTTATGAAATTAAGTATACTAGTTTGAAGAAAGTTGAGTGGTACCAATCTCACTTTAGCCATTATTACAGATTTGTGGGTTTAAAGAAATTTTCTGATGAATTTGGTGAGATTTTTGTTAACATGGTCTTTTAGGAATGTCAAATGGATAACAAGGAAGAGGTTCTTTGGGGTGCATACACATGTATTGTTTTCCTTTGGAAAACTGCGGCAATATGTAGCTTTTGGTGAATACCTTTAATATCTATAATTATTACTAACTGAGACAATATTGTGGATTTATTCTCCATATGTGCTCTTTTTTCTTGCTTTGTATCTTTCTCTCTAAAGCCGTGTTCTTGTAGTTATGTGCTTTCTCATCTCATAATATTCGTTTTCAGGTTGCTACTTAACTGCTGGCTGGAAAAAAAGTTATATGATTTAGGTAATGTCTACAAGTAGTACAGGCACAAATTCTGTAGTCTTGTGTAACTATTTGTATATCATTTATCTTTCTGCATCAAACGTGTATTGTCATTTGATTTTTTCCATTTCAAAAGAAGATATATTTTAGTAGTTTTACTGAGGCCACATAGTGTATATTTGAGGTATACGTATTTCTTGCAATATTTAGAAACGTCTTGTTCACTAGTAGAAAAGTGGAACATGTGGCTTTCTGGTACCAGGTTCACTCATTATCTGGTTCACTGGTTGGCATTAGTTGAATTCTCACTTGTTACTTTATAATTGTCATCTAAATAACCTATTTTTAGAACATTGGTAAGTCGCATACATACAACCTTCCAATTCCTGCCTAGGTGACAACCACTTAGTGGCTTGGGGTAAGGTAATGGAGTTAATGTAGACTGCTGTAAGTCCTGTTTAGCTTCTTACAAGATGTTTAGATGTACAATTGTTGTGTCCCAACGTGTATTGGTTATGGTCTATGTGGTCTTTCTTACATGCTTTCGTTTTTCCATCCTTCTCCCTATGACACTAATTCAGCCTCTAAAAATTACATTCTTTGATTAGCTCACTTTTGCTGTTTTGTTTGCAGGATTTTGATCAATTGGTGGTAGCACAAATATATATTGTTTAACTACTAATGGACAGTGGTAGCTCAATATTGGTTCCTCTGCAGGGACTACTGTATGTATTTTAAATATAGTATGCAACTTAAATGTCTATCTGTCATTTGTGGTTCCTATTGACAATTGATAACAATTAAGATTCAAAAATAATGATGAAAACTTTGGGGGTAGTTTCTTTTGTGTTTGAGGGATAAGTAAGATTCATAAGCCTGAGGCTATGTATGTGAGATGGCAGCAAGAGGAACATGCTCATGCTCAAGGGGTCAGAAAAATGTACCAAAAGTTTATAGCCATTAGGCTGAGTTGATTTCATGACGACTCAAGATCCAATCATTAATTTTATGGATCTTGTCAACTAGAGAGACATTGAGAGGTTTTTTATATTCCCTCCGTCCCACTCATTTTGTATCATTATTATTTTTGGACAATGGTCCACCACTTTCTTTTACATCCATACATTTTAACTCTTTCTTAATTTTATTCACATAATTCATTCTCTATCTTCATTTATTATCAAAATTCACTTTCTTTTTCTTAAATAACACTATTTCTCTTTGATCCAAAATGAGCGGGACAGAAGGAGTATAAGATATAAGATATGACTTCATGGATCTCAATTAGTGATCACTATATTACATGAACTCTTATACTGATGTATGATTTTTTCACATGTCACGGCCGTCTTTAATATTTTTAATGCCATAAGCAAAAATTAAAATTTATTTAAATTAGGCTCTTAAAAACAAATATATAATTAAAAAAAGAGAGAAACAAAGGAAGAATAAAAATGGTGGAGTAAAGGTAGAAGATGAAGATACGACAACCATTTGAATCATTTCAGCCAAATTACCAAGACCAAAAATGGTTAATTTGTTCCTCCTGAGATTGAAAATTACTACTATCAACTGTTGCAACTTACAATTTGTTCTCCTATATATTCATTCCTTAATGACGTGGAGAAGTTAATGGTCTTTGGAGAATTAAATAGGAAAGAACTCAAAGAAAGAATTTAATAAATTTGGCGCATTAATGGAGGATTAAAGTTCAAGAAGTTGTGAGCTTTCCACAAAATGGGGCCTAAGCAGTGCTCCGATTATTTAGTCGGGCCTGTCACGTGTGACGTGTCCAAGTGTCCAACTTGGCTATTTTATGAAATTTTCAACATTTTGAACCCGAATTAAAGTTTTCACGTGTTGTACCGATGTTCGAGTGTCAAGGATCCATTACAGGTACTTGAGATAAAGTGAAGAGTTCATGATACATGAAGCTTAAATTGATGTCAAAGAACCACCTCATCAAAATGGAACAGTCTCCTTCAATAACTAAACATCAATGGGTTGATATACAAGTTTGTACTTAGTGGACAAGTTTTGGTAAGGTTTATTTCAAAAGAGTAGGGTTGAGTCACTGGAAATTTTTGATTTGAAGAAAGGTTGTTTTGGGTTGAGAATTAGGTAGGGTTTAGGTTACTTTTGATAGGTGGAATTTTATGATTTGGCCCATTTCTTCATGAACCAAGTATGCAAGGCACACATGGCTCAAGCATGACACTAGAGGAAGATACGCATGGAGATGAAACCAAGCAAGTCCTCATACAAAAACTAGACTGCACAGACAGCAGCACAGAAGACCAACAGCACAAACAGAGCTGCCAGCCACCACCTGCTGACCAGCATACCTTGCAGCTCCTCCACAGAGCCAACCTGAGCATCCCAGGAGACACCAAGGGTAGTTTTGGAATCTCTATACATGGACCTAACTTCCATGGTCGAAGATGCCTCTTGACAATCACAGAAGATGCCCAAGAAATGATGCTGAAGGTCGGGTGTTCAGCGGATAGTACAGCAGGATGAATCAAGCATTCTTTTTTCTGATTTCTGTTTTTAAACCGTGCACATGATAGCCACGTGATACTTTTTAGACGTTATTATTGTTTGGCTGCATAAAAATTAGTCTTAGCTATTTTTAGAAGGTCTCATAGCTCTATAAATAAGAGGCATAACCCTTGTAAATGTAGATTTCAGATTTTTTCAGAATAAAACATCAAATTGTTTTTCTTTCAAACTTTGTTTGTTTGAGCCTCTGAGTGTTAGTCACACACTCATCTCTTTGAGTTGTTAGTCATACAACTTCAAAGTTTATCCTGCATTCCACTAGGTATTCAATCCTTGGGTTGAATATTCCATTACACGAAGGTGGTGAGTGAAGCCATCGGAGGGTAATCAGTCAACCAGAAAATCAAGATTTGGTTTCTTGAAGCTGATTTTGTGTGGTGTTTGGAGTGCCGTTCGTGTCTTTTCTATTCCAATACATATTCATCATCTTGGGGCAAATTAAGGTGTGCCATCCACCCCTTAATTTGGTGCAATTTTGGTATCAGAGCTTTGTTCGAGGAAGGGCAGTAGAAGACTCACAAACACTCAACTCAGACAGAGGATCGAAGAGTTTCTGAAATTTCTGAAATTTCAAGATTGGTGAGATTTTTCCAATTTTCTTTGATTACAGCCTTAAGTAATCATAGTGTGAGTATTTGGTGTATTTTTTTGTTAAAAGAAAGATTGGTTTTAAAGAGATTAAACAGCGTGTGTGTTGCAAAATTGGGCATACAGCAGATTTCTGTAATTGCTGTCAGAAATTAGTTTCTGTATTCTGTATTGCTGCTCTTTGTGCATTGCTGATTTCTTTGTTGTGTTTGTTAAATAATTACAGAAAGTTTTTTTTACAGGGATTCAATACTTGGTTTTTCTGTTGTGCAATACAGAACGTTTATATCAAGACCTTGTTTCAGAAAACCTTGTCTGATTCTGTTTTTTTTTGATTCTGTTTTGAAGTCTTGTGTGCATCAATTGTTGATTAAGTTGCTTTTGTTTCTGTTTTCTGTGACTATGGATGCTAGGATGAATAATTTAGAGGAAGCATTAAGACAGATCACACAGTCCTTAGCCAATGCAGGCTTGATGAACAATGACAGACCCAATAACCAACACAATCCCAACCTCACACCAAGAAACCATGAGGATAGGACAATTAGGATAGATATTGCTGAATTTGATGGATTAACTCATGACCCTGAAGTGTATATTGAATGGGAGGTTAGTTTGGATAAATATTTTAATTTAAAGACACCCCCATTGAAAGGCAATATAAGCTAGCTAAGATCAAACTTACTAGTTAGCATCCATATGGTTAGAAGGCATGCAAAAACAGAGGAGAAGGGAGGACAAACCTAGGATCAACAGGGAAAAGTTGAAGAAACATCTTAGGAAGAAGTATGTTCCCTCAAATTTTAAACAACAACTATACATGCAATGGAACAACCTCACACAAGGAAATAGGACTGTAGCTGAGTATGTGCAAGAGTGGGTGAGACTCCTATTGTTATGTGATGTGCATGAAACAGAGGATATAAGGATAAACAAGTTTGTGGTAGTATTAAGGGAAGATTTAGCTGAAAAGATGCTTGGCACACCCAATCTCACTTTCGCTGAGGTGTGTAACTTGGCCATAAACTATGAGAAAATTGCTAATAGGAATAAAGCTAGTCAATCCACGCCAAGCTACACTAGGAACCCTAGGAATCAATCCTTCAGAACACCTAACAAGACACCCATCACACCTAGGAGGGAGGAGCCAGACAGTAGGGAAAAGGGTAAGGACAAAGAGGATACACCCTTAAAAGACATAGTGTGCTATAAGTGTCATGAGAGGGGGCATTATAAAAGTGCTTGTCCTAATGCTAGAGCTTTCACTATGCAAGAATGGAGAGAAATCAACAAGGACCACAGTGTAAAATGGCAAGGAGTTTGAGACTTGGCCTCCTGTGGGAGAGGAAGAACCAGATGGGACCTATAGGGTGAGTGACTCAGGTAAACTGCAAAGATATGAGGACAGTGAGGAAGAATCTGAGACAGAAGAGGAAAGGGAAAGAGTCTTACCTGAAGATGACACTATAACCTTGTCATTAGGAGAAATTTCCATGCTACACCTAAGGAGAAGAATTCTGACCAAAGGGGAAATATTTTTCAGACTAGATGCAAGATTAAGGATAAGACCTGCACTCTCATCATAGATGGAGGAAGTGAATCAAATTGCATTAGCTTAGACCTAGTTAAAGAGTTGAGACTGAAGACCAAGCCCCATCCACACCCCTACAAGTTAAAATGGCTAGATGATAAGGCTAGTGGAGCTGTGAGTAAGCAGTGCTTGGTGAGTTTCATGATTGGTTCATATAAGGATCAAGTTTGGTGTGATGTGTTGGACATGAGTGCATGTCACTTGCTGCTGGGCAGACCTTGGCAGTATGATAGGAAGACCACACATGATGGTTTTGCTAATACTTACACAGTGAGACATGAGGAAAAGCTCAAAGACTTGATTCCTTTACCACCACCCCCTGCACAAAACCTACAGCTGATGAATAGAAAGGCTTGTGAGAGGGAAATCAAGAGCCAAGAGGAAGTGTATCTGATGTTTAGTAAGGAGATAGACCAACCTGTAGACCTACCTGAGAGGTTAAGCCTTTACTGCATGAGTATGCAGATGTGTTCCCTATTGAGCTACCACCTGGACTACCACCTATTAGGGGCATGGAACACCAAATTGATTTGATACCTGGAGCTGCCCTACCAAATAGACCTGCCTATAGGACAAACCCTGTTGAGACTAAGGAGCTTCAGAGACAGACTGAGGAACTTATGCAGAGAGGTTATGTGTGGGAAAGCCTTAGTCCCTGTGCTGTGCCTACTATTTTAGTGCCTAAGAAAGATGGTACATGGAGGATGTGTGTTGATAGTAGAAGTGTCAACAACATCACAGTGAAGTATAGGTTCCCAATACCTAAGATTGATGACATGTTTGATGAGTTAGCAGGTGCACAATGGTTTAGCAAAGTTGATCTAAGGAGTGGTTATCACCGGATGAAGGAAGGTGATGAATGGAAAACAGCCTTCAAGACTAAATATGGGTTATATGAATGGATGGTGATGCCTTTTGGACTTACAGGAGCACCTAGTACATTCATGAGACTCATGAATGAAGTGTTGAGACCATTCCTAGGCAGATTCATTGTTGTGTATTTAGATGACATCCTTGTGTGTAGCAAACAAATTGGAGAACATCTTGACCATTTGAGACAACTTTTTGATGTTCCAAGAAATCAGAGGTTATATGGCAAGCTTGAGAAATGTAGTTTCTTCATGCAGGAAGTGTTCTTAGGGTTTATTATTGGGAAAGAAGGAATAAAGGTAGATCCTGCTAAAGTAGAAGCTCTCTTAACCTGGCCTACACCAAACACCATTACCCAAGTTAGGGCTTTTCATGGGTTAGCCTCATTTTACAAGAGATTAATTCACAACTTTAGTGCTATCATGGCCCCTATTACAGAGTGCCCAAAGAAGGGCACATTTCAGTGGACTGAAGATGCATAACTAGCTTTTGAACAAATTAAGAACCTCATGTGTGTAAGGCCCCTGTGTTGAAACTTCCAGATTTTTCAAAGCCATCTGAGGTAGAGTGTGATGCTTGTGGCATAGGCATAGGAGTAGTTCTACTGCAAGAAGGGAAACCAGTAGCTTATTTTAGTGAAAAATTAAGCAAGGGTAGGCTCAACTATTCCACATATGACAAAGAATTTTATGCTATGGTTAGAGCTTTGGAACATTGGGCACACTACCTTAAGGTTCAACCTTTCATACTATACACTGACCATGAGTCCCTCAAAAATATACATGGCTAACACAAGTTAAACCCTAGGCATGCAAGATGGGTAGAATTCCTCCAAACCTTTGACTTTTTCAGCCAAATACAAGACAGGGAAGACCAATGTAGTGGTTGATGCCTTAAGTAGGAAGCACAACCTATTAGCCATACTAGGAGCTGGAGCCCTAGGATTCGAGATGATTAAAGACTTTTACCCTGAGGATAGTGACTTCAAGGACATTTATGCAAGCTGCCTAGAAGGATCACAAGGGATTTTAGCATTAACCAAGGGTTCTTATTTAAGGGAAATAGACTTTGTGTTCCTAAGACCAATCTAAGGCAATTGTTAGTAAAGGAAGTGCATGAAGGCAGTTTAGGAGGACATTTTGGTATTCAAAAGACCCTAGATATGCTTAGTTAACATTTTTATTGGCCCAAGATGCTAGGCACTGTTGGCAAACACATACTTAGGTGTGAAGCTTGCATTAAGGCCAAGATTACTTTTCACAAAGGGGAATACATTCCCTTACCTGTTGCCACCAAGCCTTGGGAACACCTTAGTATGGATTTCATCGTGGCCTTACCTAGAACTCAAAGGGGAAAGGATTCTATTATGGTTGTTGTGGACAGGTTCTCCAAGATGGCACATTTTGTTGCTTGCAACAAGGTGGATGATGCTCAAAATATATCTAGGTTATACTTTGCAGAGATTGTAAGATTGCATGGGGTACCAAGGACCATTGTGTCTGATAGAGATAGCAAGTTTCTTAGTTGCTTTTGGAAAACCCTGTGGAGACTGTTAGGCACAAAGCTCTTGTATAGTACATCTCATCACCCTCAAACTGATGGGCAAATAGAGGTGATCAACAAGACCTTGGGCTCAATCTTAAGAACCTTAATGAACAAAAATCTAAGGGATTGGGATCTCAAGTTATGCCGAGCAGAGTTTGCTTACAATAGAAGTCCTAGTTATAATACAAAGCACTCCCCCTTTAAATGTGTTTATGGGGAGAATCCATTACTACCTTTATCTCTAACTTGTAATTTTGAAAATGACAGGGTACACAAAGATGCTGTGGAGCAAGCTAAAGAGATGATGAAACTGAACAAATTGATTCAGGAAAACATTCAGAAGGCCAATGCAAGATACAAGCTCAAAGCAGACAAAGGCCATCATTCCAAACAGCAGCTAGAAGAAGGGGATTTTGTGTGGATTTACCAAAGGAAAGCAAGATTTCCCCATCTAAGGAGGAATAAACTCATGCCTAGAGCCATAGAACCCTTCCAGATAATACAAAAGTTGGGAAATAATGCATACAAAGTAGATCTTCCAGAAGAGGTTAGTGTTTCAAACACCTTCAACATAGGTGATCTCAAACCATACATTGAACCTACAGAATTGAGGACAATTCTTCCTCAAGAAGGGGGAGTTGAACCAAGTATGCAAGGCACACATGGCTTTAGCATGACACTAGAGGAAGATACGCATGAAGATGAAGCCGAGCAAGTCCTCATACAAAAACTAGACTGCACAGACAGCAGCACAGAAGACCAACAGCACAAACAGAGCTGCCAGCCACCACCTGCTGACCAGCATACCTTGCAGCTCTTCCACAGAGGCAACCTGAGCATCCCAGGAGACACCAAGGGTAGTTTTGGAATCTCTATACATGGACCTTACTTCCATGGTCCAAGATGCCTCTTGAAAATCACAGAAGATGCCCAAGAAATGATGCTGAAGGTCGGGTGTTCAGCGGATATTACTGCAGGATGAATCAAGCATTCTTTTTTCTGATTTCTGTTTTTAAAACGTGCACATGATAGCCACGTGATACTTTTTAGCCGTGATTATTGTGTGTCTGCATAAACATTAGTCTTAGCTATTTTTAGAAGGTCTCATAGCTCTATAAATAAGAGGCCTAACCCTTGTAAACGTAGGATTTAAGATTTTTTTCAGAATAGAACATCAAATTGTTTTTCTTTCAAACTTTGTTTGTTTGAGCCTCTGATTGTTAGTCACACACTCATCTCTTTGAGTTGTTAGTCACACAACTTCAAAGTTTATCCTGCATTCCACAAGGTAGTCAATCCTTGGGTTGCATATTCCATTACACGAAGGTGGTGAGTGAAGCCATTGGAGGGTAATCAGTCAACCGGAAAATCAAGATTTGGTTTCTTGAAGCTGATTTTGTGTGGTGTTTTGAGTGCTGTTCGTGTCTTTTCTATTCCAATCCATATTCATCATCTTTGGGAAAATTAAGTTGTGCCATCCACCCCTTAATTTGGTGCACTTCATCCCAACCACGAATTTCTCCTAAGCTTCTGATCTATCTTTTCAACCCACAGTTTGTTTAAGTGTTGTAGGCCCTAATATCCTCAACTCTTTCTTAATGTTATCCTTCAAACCTGGCAAAAAGCCCCCACCAGCACTGCACCCTTTCCAAGTGAGTTACGCATTTCACATAATCCCTTCTATACTCAACCAGGGTTCCCTTTTGCTCCGTAAACAACCACTGCTCATATGAATCCCTTTCATCAAACGACCTGAAATGTTCGAGAATTAATGCCATCAACTCCTTTCAAGTTAGCAATGGTGAACGCTGATTTTCCCATTGATACCAAAGAAGTGCCTCTCCTTCTAGACTAACCTTTGCAACCTTCACCTTCTCATATCTCATTTTATCAGTAAAAGGAAAAATATTTTTCAACCATCATAAATTATGATCCACCCATCAGGATTCTCACTACTGAAATTAGGTAGATCTAGTTTTCTGTATTTCCAAATTATTCACTCCCCTTTGATTGAATTCTCTCCCCAGTAATTGGTGAGATTTGAATCCACTTCCGTTGGACCCCTTCACGTTCTTTCCCACATCAAATGGTACTTCGCTTCTACTCCCTGAAGATTGAGGAATTTGATGACCTCTCTTCAATAGCTTGTTCTGTCATTCCCTCAAAAGGGCAAGGTTCTTTTCTGCATTGGCGATATCGTTCTCGTTGTTTTCTTGTTTCTTGGATATTCTTTCCTCCAAGGTTGCAACCTCAAAAGGTAGTTACCTAGTGAAACAGATCTTCCATTCTTTATAGATCTTATTCAATCTGTTTTAAATGTTGTTAATTAGTGGGACTCACCCTACTGATCGATTGTGGCTCTGATACTAGGTGATAGTTTTGGGTTAAAACTGTAAAAGAAAAGAACTAGAGAATAATTTTGGTTGCTATTTTAGGCCTGGAGGTGTCAGTAGTAAGTAATATCAGAGTCAAAAGTTTAATGGTGTAGTGACAAGACTCGAATTCATGGGAAAAACCTAACTGATCATCTTCCAAGAATCTTTGTAGGATGCAATCCCACATCTCCACGGCATGCTGTTTGAGTCTTGATTTATCAGTTGCTTCTTTCAATGCCATAGTACCTTTGCCTTTATTTAAGAAGTATAACACATTGAAATTTGACAAAAAAAAAAAAAAAGGAATGTATTTTGTCTTCAAGTTATTGAGGGACATAGTCATTGTTTTGTTACCCCTACATCACGACATTATTTAAGGGGTAATAGGAAAATAACTATATAAAACAAGAATTTGATATCAAAAAACGCATGAGTTAATTTTCATAGAGATTTCAAAATTACATCAAAAGTGATGATGGAAAGATGTTGATTGAGAATTTCATTAAGAAAAGAGATATTTTCTCGAGGTTTTATTTTGACTATGCATTAGATGAGGATAACCGCATTTTTATGTCTTTTTTGGGTGGTGTAAAAAATAGGAAAGAATTATACCCTATTTGGAGAGATAATCACCTTTACTTATGATACTAATAAATACCAATGTAAACCATCATAGGTTTTGTATTACATTTGGTGTTGGTTTGTTAGCTAGAGAGAATACTAAGTCATTTGAGTGGTTGTTTAAGACTTTTTCATACGTTATGAGGGATTATATGCATACTTATTTGATAACTAATCAAGACCCAACAATGAATATTGCAATTAAGAATATTTTCCAAATGCAATATATAAACTTTGTATGTAGCACATAATGAAGAAAGTCACAGACAAAATAGGACATAAATTGACGAAGATAAATTTTTTTGAAAGAATTAAATAGTTGTGAGTGGAATGATGTACAAGCAAAAAGTGAGTTTATAGGGTTTCTTTATTTTTCTGGATTAGGGTTTGGCCTAGGGGAGATTTATTAGGAGTACACCAATGGGTTATGGTTGGGGCTAAAAGTTCTGAATAGATGCATATATTGGCTCAATTATTCAATTATGTTGAAATTCTTACGAACTGATGTTATAGATACATTTGGTAGTACGATTGTAATTAGTTATAAGTGGGTATTAGTGATAGTCTTAGTAGTGTAAGGTTGTTGAGGTTTATAGGCACTCATTGATTTATTTGCAAATGATTTTACTGTTAATTTTTCTGCACATGCTTTAAGTTGTTCTTCTTGTAATCTTGCATACCTAATGGCATCTGAAATGGATGTGGGATTAAAAGCCTTAACAAAAGGTTCAGTCTCTTCCCTCAGACCCCCTATAAAACTTTGCAACAAATATGCACTATTCAATCGATGACCATTTTGAAGCAAAATTGATCTTAAGTCTTCGAGAGAGTCTATATATTCTTCCAAAGGATTCAATTAGGAAAGTTTATTAAAGTGCTCAACTGCATTATCCCCAATGTCATCTTCGAATCTTGCAGCTAGGACCCATTTAAAATCTTCCCAACTCACATCAGTTCTATTTGCCAGGTAACTTGGAACCCATGACTCGGCTTTATCTATCATATATAAAGAAGCTAATTCTACTTTTGACTCTTCAGCAATTTTACATAAACTGAAATATCTATTGCACTTCTTAACCCAATTTCTTGGATTTATGCCATTAAAAGTTGGACATTGGATTTTAGGTGCCATACCTAGAGGTCTGGTGGACTTGACCTCTTAATGATTGTTTCTTGGTGAATCCACTAAGGCTCGGTCCTTCAATTCAACAAGCATTTGCATCACCTGCTGCGTAGCCTGGGATTGTTCTTCTAGCGTCCTTTCCAAATTTTTTACTTGTTCTTCTATTGCCACTGTCTTTCTAGTTATAGGTGCCAGATTGCTTCAATCTAAAAAGAAAATGCAATATCAGTACTAAAAGACTTCAAGATTTGAAGACAAAAATTTAATTTGTTTATTCTTCAATACTTGGGGTGCCTATTGTCATGAACATTTTGATGAGAGGGCAGCGTGGATGGTGGCTGCTCAAATACTAATGTTATGGTTGTTGAATTTCATTATATTTCCTAAAATCTAATACACCCTTATATCCCTTTTATAGTACTAACTACTAAGACTATCACTAATACCCACTTATAACTAATTATAATCTTACTACCAAATGTACCTATAACAACTGAGGAGATTTAGTGAGTTCGGTCTTTAACAGGGTTTTTTTATTGAACATGATGCTTATTTCTTGTCTTCAACTTGACTACGTAATGTAGTCAGTAATCCTCCAGAATCTACTTGAGAAAGAAAAGAACACAATAAAGCAGAAGAAGACAGAAGAGAAGAACAATTAACTGAAGAAGCAAGAACCGAGGGAATGCTTATATTGTATTATGTAATCTAGATAAGCTGAATGCACATCCTGAACTCTTTGACTGGTTCAGTAACTCTATAGTGTATAAATGATATAATCCCACATACCCCTATCTATATACAAGACTTATATAGACTCCCCATTCCTCCGTAACAGAACCATATAACAAATATAGCAAATTTGCCCCTCCCTCAACAGAACTGACTTTTAGATTCCCTTTCTAGAAGAAACGTAACTTTCAGTGGCTTATGCAACGTCATTCTTCTTTTTCCTCCTGCAGTAAGTGAATTGAAGTCCTGGGTCATTGCCTTCATTAGTTAACAGGAATCAAGAATAGGGTCCATTATAGACTGTTGTATTATCTTTGTCTTCGAACGACTTTGATGCATCAGTTTTTTAGTTAGGCTACGTCTCTTATTTTAGTTGCTAAAATTGATAAAATGTTTGTTTGATTCATAAACTTTTGGGTGCAGCAAAAAAGACAAGATGGTTGGGATGACATACGAGAATCATATGATGACCTTACTTCCATTTACTCGGATTTTCTTACACTTCTATGAATTGTCCCCTGCTCCTTACTTTTTTAATGATGTTGCTATTCTGTTTAACTCATAAGTGATCTCTTCAATACTTTCATGATCATGAAGTGATGAATTTCATTTCTTCAGGATTCCTGATTTCAGATAACACACAGCTAGTCCTTGCATACCATTTAAGTTGGTGCTATTTTGCATACCATATTACCAAGTAGCGGAAGGTCTTGTCTACTGTTACAAATTTGTGCAAGCATGAACTGTTATTAAAAATAGGTAGTTTTTCATTGCTTCCCATTTTCCCATTCTATAATTTCCTCTTCTCTTTTTGTTGCAATCTCGTCTTGTGTTATTTATTTAGGACTAATCTCTTGAGTTCTTCGAAAGAAGTGTGACTTGAGTCTTGCACCAATTAGTCATATATTAGATGACAATCAAAAGAGTAGAAGAATTTGGTCTTAAAAGGTTAAAGTAACAAACTAAGATTACTAGACCTTAAACATGTATTATAATGAGTGGTAAAGACACTCCAAGTCATGAAAGAGTATACACTCTTATTGTGTGCATAAAACAAGTGTATGGAGTATTTCATATGGGTTTGTCATTTATAAATAAGGCAATGTAGTTCACACAAGCTAGATCAAGCAATGGGAGCATAGGGAGACCATAGGGGACCTAGAGGACTGTGCAACAGGCTGGAAAAAGTGCACCAGAGCCAGTTGCAGCCCCCTGTTCTGTTCAATTGCATACTGCTGCTTGCTGTTTCAAAGTTGCTGCCCCATTGTCCCCCTTGGCCTACATATATGTGTAGTGCTTTATCGTATTGATTAGAGCCAAGCTACAAAGCTTGAGCCTCCCATTATCTATCCTTACCACTCTCTTTAATTCTCTACTCAATGTAATGTTCACACACACAAACTCTATTAATGTAATTCCTTCAACATTGTAATGAGCTTTCAAGCTCCTCTATCCTTTAAACACATAATAATACACTAGCCTAACGTGTAAGATATAGCCTCATTAATGGTAAATCACCTTAAATCTTGATATCTTGTTTACATTAGTTTTTATTGCTTAAATTACCTTAATACTTACATATAACCATGTTTTATTAGTACACCTTAAAGCCATGGTCATTAACCTTTCGTACCACTTTTAAGCCTACACTTCCACATTTATTAGCCTACTCTAATATTGTTGTGAACTCAGGTAGCTCAATTGGAGATCAAACCCAACATTCAGGCTCTAATCTTCTCTAGATGTACTGGACTGGACCTTTGAAATTCCAGATACTAGCAGAGAAGCTATCAAGTGGTGACGTGAACATTCAATTTGCTTAGCATATGAAAATTACAGGAAGATTTTGGAGGCTCCACATCCTACAATTCCGTGTTTAAGAAGGAATATGATGTCCATTTTTGGTAAACAAGTCCTCTTTTTACTAGCTTTTGGTATCTACGCTCTACTCTTTGTGGATCCATCTTAAACTAAACCAATACACTACTAGTACTTCAAAACGTTACAACTGCTTGCAAAATTGAAAGAAAAAGACAATCATAATTTAGGATTTAATTTCATACAAGAGAAGGAAAATCAATAAATTATTGATCCAATACCCATAGAACAAACCTTAGCTCATCATCATTACAATATACCCTATTCTTTCATATTCTTGTTTAAACTTATCCAACTAACTAGTAGTTACAAAGTGCAATAGAGAAATCATAACTCTAAACTAGAACCAACAAGTCCATTTTTATCATCATCATCTAATCTAAGCTTTCTTTGGAGATTTGGTTGCTTTTGATGGAGACTTGGGCTCTTTAGGAGTCTTCTCTGCAGTCTTCTTGGGCAACAAGACTGGGTTAATGTTTGGAAGAACACCTCCATGAGCAATTGTTACTCCAGCTAACAACTTTCCAAGTTCATCATCATTCCTCACTGCAAGAAGAACGTGCCTTGGGATGATTCTGTTCTTCTTGTTGTCTCTTGCTGCGTTTCCTGCCAACTCCAACACCTTCATTTATTTTCAAAACCCAAACAATCGTTAGAAATAAATGATAAATCATCAATCAAATTCGAAAGATCTACCAGATTATTTTGAAATCAGTTGTTCGGTATTCAGGTAAACCTGGCTATATAAACTCCCAAATTTTCGGATATTTTCAAAAATGCCAAATAACCAAAAATTAAAACAAGAAGTCCAGATCTAATCCCAAATAATCTCGATTAAATTATCAATGAACAAAAATAACTACAATGTTCAAACGCCTTCTAATAGCAAATAATAAATTACATTTGAAATCAAATTTAACGAAGCAAAATCTTAAAATACTTCATAACTTGTAAACGCGATTTAATAGCAAATTACCTAAAACTTGTAAACGAATAGCAAAAGAAAAACTGAGAGTATGTCAAAAAAGAAGTTATACCTCTGCGGCAAGGTATTCAAGAACAGCAGCAAGATAAACAGGAGCACCAGTACCAACACGTTGAGCATATCTTCCTTTCTTCAAGTACCTCCCAATTCTTCCAACTGGAAATTGCAATCCAGCTTTAACAGATCTTGAAACTGGCTTCTTCTTAGGGCCTCCTCCTTTCCTTCCAGCGGCTCCTTTCTTTCCCTTTCCTCCAGCGGTATCCATTAATGTGCTGTTTAAAGCTTTCTTTATCTAAAACAATCTAGGCTTTTTGGTTGAGAAAGTAGAAGAGACTGAGATTAAAGAAATTTAAATACAATGGTATTCTAGAACGGAGGGAGAATGTTTATATAGTGCAGTTTTGAGAGTGGGAAATATTGTGCGGAGCGGATCGTGGGTTTGAGCCGTTAGATTAGAATGTATCGATGGTCTAAAAATATGTAGAGCGCGATCCGTGTGCTTTTGAATGAACCAATAAGAAGCGAGTTTGAAAAGATTTGAATAAAACGAATTTTGTATTTATTCACTATATTGTTTCTCCATCTTAAATTATGAGATGGACATTTAGTAAATTTTGGGGTCTCCGTGTCAAATTTATGTTATAGATCCTTACAATTTAAAGAAAAAAAATCAAAATACTAGTATATAAAAAATATCTCCATTGATTACACTAATTATATTTGGCTCTTTAATCTTGTAAAAAATAGTATACATGTATTCACGGTAATTGAAACAATAAATCAAATAAGTATAAAAAATTTTTTTAGGGCCCCCTTTGATAATGGGCCTTTGATAATATTTGAATCACCATCAGGTACGAGAATTGGAGCAAATGTGAGACAAGAATTCAGAGTCTGAAAGGCCTCCTCACATTAGTAATCCCACACAAACTTACAATCCTTCATAGCCAACTGTGTCAAAGGTCGCGCAATCTTCGAGAAGTTCTTAACAAAACGCTGATAGTAACCAGCTAAACCTAAAAAACTGCAAATTTATGATGTGTTCTTGGGTTTCACCCGAGATAATACTGCCTCAATCTCTGGTAGATCAACAGAAAATTCATCACGAGAGATAATGTGCCTCAAAAAGGCAACGCACTCTGGCCAAAACTCACACTTCTCAAACTTAAAACTAATGGTTTCGCAAAGTTTGGAGTATGATCCTAAGATGTTCAGTGTGGTCTTTCTATATAAGCAAAGAAAACTTAAAACATAATTAGAGAGAGAAAACATAAAATAAATTATATATTCTATGTTTTTAAGGACTCTTTACAACTAATGGCCAAAGGACACTATTTGTATTAAAAGTTATTCTAAACTAAAAGTAGTATATGTGTAAATAGTTCACGTATAACAGATATGGAAAGAATTTGTAAACTAAGATCAGAAAATAATGTGATTCCATGCGTTTTGCGAACATTGTTTCACATGTCTTAGGCCAATCTTTTGTGCGCACCCTCAGTGGTTAAGGTGCGAGTTCGTGCCCCGTACGTCTGGGTTGAACTTTTTATTTCCTTTTTCTCTCTTAGTATTTCAGTAAGTCTCTTGAGAGACCGTCTCTTTGAGAGACGTTCCTCAAGACCCATTCAATATTTTTGGACTTTAAAAAGATAAAAAATTAATTACACAGCACCCAACAATAGCCAGAAAGAGAGCTCATTTCTCCAAAAACCTTCCATATTCCAATGACCATCATTACTACTCTTCTTGAAAACTGATGCAAACAATTATTGAATAACCAATGAATAAATATAACTAAAAAATCAGATTCAAATATGAATTCATGCTCCAATTTCAAATTTATTCACATTCTCTCCATAAAAGAAACACCGTAAATGCTTTCATGGATGAATTTGAGCAGTTTGCAACACAAGCTCAAACGAAATCAATTTCGCAGGATGATATAGGTATGTTAAAATCTTTTCTTCTTATGTTTGTATGATTAATACTTCGATAAATCAAATGTTTATTAAGTCAATATGACTAATTTTGACGAAGTTCAAACAATTGATGTTCGAGCATGATGATCGAATGACAGTACGTCAATACGAAGGTTAGTAAATAAAACCTGTTAATAGTTGTAAGTTGGCATTTTAATATTGTATAAGTTGGTATTAGTTAAGTTGGAAGCTGGAATTAAGTATCATGTAAGTTGGTACTAAATTTGTTAAAGGTTGGCAATAAATATAATATAGGTTGGTATTATATTTGTTGTAAGTTGGTATTAAAGTTGTAGTAAGTTGGCACTAAAATTCTTATAAGTTGATTTTACATAACATGTAAATCGAGAGTACACCTGTTAAAAGTTGGCATTACATATCTTAAAAGTTGGTATTAAGTTTGTTATAAATTAGTATTAAATAAGTTAGAAATTGGCATTAAATATCGTGTAAATTGGTATTAAATGTCGTGTAAGTTGGTGTAAAATATGTTATAAGTTGGCATTATATTTCATAAGTATTGGTGTTAAATATGTAAATTGTTATTAAACTTATGCTAAGTTGGTATTAAATATTATGTAAGTTCGCATTATATTGCATGAATATTGGTGTTAAATATTATGTAAGTTGGCATTATGTATCATGTAAGTTGGTATTAAAATTGTTGAAAGTTGGCATTACATATCATGTAAGTCTTATGTGAGTTGGCATTAAGTTTATTATGATTTGGCATTAAGTGTTATATAAATTGGCATCATGTCTTATGTGAATTGACATTAGGTCTTATGTAAGTTGGCACTAATTTGGCATTAAGCTGGTATTAAGTTGGCATTAAGTTGATATTATGTTGGCATTATGTCTTATGTAAGTTGACATTAAGTTTGCTGTAAATTGACATTGTATGTTATTTAACTTGGCTTTAAAAGTGTTACAATCAATAACTTTGCTGAAAATACTTTAAATAGTAATTGAGGTTGTGAGTCATTCTTATGCTAACAGGAAATAGTTGTGATAATCAACTACAAGTTATCCCCCACAACAATAGTGATGATATTACATAAAATATTGATTATGCTAATCCACTACAAGTAAGAATACATATTAGTGACCTTAAAAATGTAGATGTTCTTGCGACACTTAAAGGTCAACAATGTCAGTCACAAACAAATATTGACAATGACAGATATATTGTGCTTGATAATGAAAAGACAGTGACAAAGGGGAGAATAAAGAGAATTAAAGGTCATTTTGAGAAGAGAACACAGTCGAACAACTAAAAACAAGGAGTTTGGTTCCATAATACCAAACAAAAAAATTATATAACGTATGCTTAGAGGTTTATTTATGACTATTTGATAACTTTTTTATGATGCAAACTTACATCATTTTTATTGTCAACTTATGTTATATATAATTTCAGTTTATACTTTCTTAAACCCAACTTACATCATTCTTATAATAATATTAACTTCATATAACTTAATGCCAATTTAAATAAGACTTAATGGAAACTTACTCAGATTAAATGCAAACTTATAATAATATTTACTGCCAACTTATAATTTTCTACTTTCATCAGACATCAAATCTAACTTCATAAAATATTATTATGTTCAATGCCAATTTAATTTTGACTTATAGTTAATCCCAACTTATATTATTCTTACTTAACTTAATTTTCTACTGTTATATTATAAAATATTATTATATTATTCTTAACTTAACTTAATTTGACTTATATTATTATAAAATCAAACTATTTAATAATTTTGCTGTAAAATGACAAATGACAAGTCATGAGAGCTTTGCCAAATGTCATTATTTTAATAGTTAACACATTATGTTTCAATTAATTAGATAACTAATTACCAAAATCAACACATCATTTTAACCAGGTTTTTAAAAAAAAGGATTACTTATTCTAAAGATCTTATAACTACATATACCTAAATAATAAACTCTAGAGAATAATTTTCAATATAACATGTATTATTGTCATACTTAGGGATTTGTTTTTAAAACTAATATCATATATAGGAGTTTATAGTGTTATCAAAATCATAATCAAAAATACTAATAAAAGAATTGAAAAATAACACATTGCGATATTAATTTGATAGGACTATAATTTATTGCGTGACTATTTATTTACCTAAATAAATTTAGAGTTAAAGTAGGTTAAGTAAATATTATTACATTAATTCTATATATCTAAATAAAAATCACAAATAAATTAATTTTTAAGAAAAATATAATTTATACATAACTAAGAAATTATTTTTGAAAAATATATTAATTTAAATTATCATCATAATCATAAATATTAATAAAAAGAGTTGGAAAATAACAAATAATGACTTCTTAGAGCTTTGCCAAATGTATCAATTTAATATTTACATACTATTCTTAAACAAAAGAGTTTTTTTCTTGCATTATTCTCTAAAGTTTGTTTATTTATGTCTCTATACTAAACTCCATGCATTGCACGGGCTTTTAAACTAGTATTATTATATTATTTTTAACTTAACTTAACTTTGACTTATAGTATTAACTTCATATAACTTAATGCCAATTTAAATAAGACTTGATGAAACTTTACTCAGATTAAATGCAAACTTATAATAATATTCACTGTCAACTTATAATTTTCTACTTTCATCAGACATCAATCTAACTTCATAAAATATTATTATGTTTAATGCCAATTTAATTTTGACTTATAGTTAATCCCAACTTATATTATTCTTAATGCCAATTCAATTTAGACTTAATGCCAACTTACATTATAGCTATTTTCTACTCACATTAGACATCAAATCTAACGTCATATAACTTAATGTCAATTTAAATAAAACTTAATGACAAATTATTTTATATTTAATGCCAACTTATATAATATTCAATGGCAATTAAATACGCAATTATATCATACTTCATGCAAACTTATTCAATCTTAATATAATGAACCGATTTCACACTGATTGAATTTGATTCCAAAATAACAGACAATAACCCAAGATGTCTAAATGATGAAATTACATGATACATCATGAAAAAATCCACAACTATTTAAATCAATTACACAGTAATTCAATGTTTAAACCATTCTCAAAAACATTGAAAATCCACAACTATTTAAATCAATAATCCAAGTTGTCTAAATGATGAAAGCTTCTCTTGTTTAAACCATTCTCAAAATCCACAATTGTTTTAATCAATAACCCAAGTTGTCTAAATGATAAAAGCTTCTCTTATTCCATTTGCTCTTTTTTTTGCTTTGAGCGCTCAACATTGATCAACGGTATCCTTTAACAAGCCTAAAAATTTGATAGAATTCACATCGCCAATATGTGCTGGAGTAACCATTGCACAAAAAAAGTTGTGGTTTGTTATTAGTATATATAGCTCAGTGTTGTATGCAAAATAACAAATTAAGTAAATTTTATATCAAACTCATAGCCAATTTATATTAAGCTTAAATTCTACTTATATCAGACTTAAGAACCACTTATATCATACTAAATGTCAACTTACATCATACAAATGCTAACTTATAAGTTATATAATGTCAACTTACAATTAACAAAATCCGAATAGAACAGATTAAATGTCAACTTATAATAGATTTAAAGCCAATTTACAATAAACAGAATTCCAATTTAGAACAAACTAAATGCCAACTTACGATAGATTTAAAGTCAATTTACACTAGATCTAATGCCTATTTATAACAACTTAATGCCAACTTACATCAGACTATGTGCCAATTTATTTTAAGCTTAAAGTCCACTTATAATAGACTTAATATCCACTTATATCATAATTAAAATCAATTTACATCATACTAATGCCAACTTAAAATTTATATAATATCAACTTACAATAAACATAGTTCTAACTTAAAAAACAGATTAAATACAAACTCACAACAAACATAATCCCAACTTAACTCAAATTAAATGCTAATTTGATTTTACTTTATGCCAAATAACATTAGATCTAATGCAAATTTAAAACAAGAAAAATTCCACTTATATCAGGTTTAATTTCAACTTATAATAAACATAATCCCAATTTATATAAGAATAAATTTCAATTTAAATCAGACTTAATGCCAACTTATAATAAACCTAATATCCACTTATATCATATCTAATATCGATTTACAATAAACATAATCTCAACTTATATAAGAATAAATGCCAATTCCCATAAGAATAATGTCAATTTACATGAAAACAAAAACACCAGAATGAATCAAATGTATTATGAACATCTAATTTACTTACGATCCTTCATCTGTTTACATTTTCATATAGCATAATTTTGTCTTCTTGCGTTTAGGATTAAGGCCTGAATCATCATCATCAACGCTCCTTTCCTTATGAGATGAGATTTTTCAAGTTCTCCATGACAGAGCCTAAAGTTTGTTCATCATCATCATCATCATCCATGACTGAAAATTGATGAAGATTACATATTAAATGCAATAAAATAACAAACTGAAAATTTATATCGAAATACGAAAAAAAACCCAAATGCAAAACCTAGAAACATAAATTTGCTTGACAATTTTAAATACCTGATTTAAATGATGAACTAACCAAGCTTTTTGATGAAAGAGAAGAACTCAAAAATGGAAGAAACTAAGCAAGATTAATGAAGCTTTTTTCATGAATTGGGTCATGATAAAACCCACTTTTGGGTCATGAAGCTTTTTTCATAAATTGGGTCATGATAAAACCCACTTCATAAATTGGGTCACGAGAAACACGAAAATGGCAAAACGACAAAAATGGTGAACTGAACTTGACAAGATGAAAACCAGATGAAAAGGGTTTTTGAGAATGAAGAGAAAGAAAGACCAGTGAGAATTCAAATGGTGTTTTGGTTTAATGATGAGCAGCTTACCACATTAATTGGCGCAGGCAACAATGAGGCAGTCAAATGATGGGTACAGATTCCAATTTAAGTAAATGCATTTAATTAATTAAACAAAAATCAGTAAATTATAATTTTGATTTTTTTTTGGGCTGGCTCATCTAAAAGCAGTCTCTCAAAGAGACTGTCTTTCATAAAATTTTATGTAGTATTTAGCCCATTAATCTCTTCTTGAAATAGAGTAATACTTCACTTATCTATTTGTCAACTTGTGATCAAGTTTAATTACTTGATACTAGAAATTGATAACTATTATATTTTAACAAATAAGTTCTTTGTAACCACATTTTATAATAAATGGATAAATAGATATAAATTACATCAAAATGATTTGATAAGTGAATTTAAAAGGCATCCATTGATAGCATAAAATAAGGACCTATCAATGTGCCAAAAAACTGCTAGATGAAGAAAATGTACAATTTTTCATGCATATTTGTGTAGAGCTCAAAGTCCTGACCCACATATACCTTGGTTAGCCCCAATAATGGGTATTAGCCTATTAGGATACCTTACCATGCTTGAAGGTATAAGGATTTTCCTGACTTCAAGATTAAGCAGGTGTAGGATGTTAATAAACAAATACTATGAGGGTGTTTTGTAAGAGATATGGAGACTGCTATGAAGTTTTTGATAAGTAGGAAGAATTATGGATCAGAAAGGGAGGAAGAGAGAAAACAATGTCATTTTATTAGTTTATAGGACAATTTAAAAGCAAATTCGACTTCCGTTTCCAACTTGACTTAACAATTAGGCTAATATATGCCATGTGCCCATGTTCTAAATGCATGTACAAGTAATCCTATCAAAAAGTTCTTCAAATGAATAAATGATATATACAGGTGAAAATGTTCATATATCACAGGGTTAATGTGCATTTTTAAAATTTTAGTTTTCCTTTAATAAAACATCAAACAAAATAAAAAATACTATATAATTTAAAAAATTTTAAATGTTCAAGTTTACCGTGTATAATAATGAAATTACACTTTTTGACTAATATATAAAAATCCCACACGTAAAATTATTTATTCATCTAGAATATTTTTTGATTGCTTTATATTGATATGAATTTTTATGACTCTCTAGTGATAAAATAAGTCTTGCAATATAAAGGAATTTGAGTGTAATTATACGAGTTTTAAAATGCAATAGAATGCATTTAAAAGGCATTTTAAATGAATAAATAATAAGAGATTTTTATTAATAATTGAGATTTTTTTTTTAAATAATCGAGATTTTTATTATGCAAGAGGCAAATAAGAGATTTATAAATTTTAATTTAATTACAAAATTCCACGTGACACAAAATGATTCGTTAAACCGACTTTTCTCTATATCTCCGTTGTCACGCATATGTGTTCCATCATTCTCTGATGGAGTAATTTAGAGATGGAAGGTGGGAATGATAAAGAGAACTTTGAAGGACAAAAGGGTCACACCACCTTCTTTAAACACCCCCTTGGCCCCTTATAATTGCCATTGATTCATCTGTCTTTTGACACATACAAATTCTAGTGAGAGAAAGAAAGACCGGACCATAAAAGACACCTCTTCGGACTTCACTTCTACGCAGTCTTCATCCCTTTATTTTCTCTCCCCTAAATAATCTCTACTTCTGGTCACTCACGCTAGCTATGGTAATGAATTCTCTCCTTTTTTTGTACTTATTTATTATCATCATTATTATTTATTTTGATTACAATCAGGTTTGATTTCAGTTTTTTTTTTCTTTTTTAATTGTAATTAATGAGGATTTTTTGTGCTGAAAATATAAAATTTGGTATTTTGATCTGTAATCGGGATTATCTTTTTGTTTTGGCATCGTTTCTGGAGTGCTTTTGAGTTGGAGCCGCCTTTGGATCTGCGGTTTTACTTGCTATGACGAAGTCCAATTGTTGCGAAATTTGAGCTTATTGATTTATATTAATCCGATTGTCGGTGGATCATGTAATAATTGTGTTGCTTGTTGGACTTGGTACTTGATTTCGCAATGATTAGTGATTTGTGTATAGCCAATGATTTAAAGTTGGTGCATGCTGCTTAGCTTTAGTGATTACCATGAGATGGAAGTTAAAGAGTCCTCCTGGTTAATCTGGAACAGTTTTAGGTCACAGTTGTGTTTTATGAGTTGAGTTGGTGAAGGATTAATTAGGGTTGAATGTTCTAAGGAGCTGTTTGATTTCGATTTTGGCATTTATAGAATGTATTATTCTATCCAAGTTTTGTGTGTTCGTTTCAAAATTTCCTATGGTCTGAACTCTGAACTAGTGATTCTTTGCTTATGGTCACTCTTGTATTGGATACTCCTTGCACTTTATTTCGCACTAGTATAGAAACCTATGTAATGCACAAAGTTTTTAATATTTATGTATGTAAAAATGTAATTTTTGAGAATAAAATTGACAACAGAATCATCTTATATAGCTCAATCAAAAGGCAAAGTCATACAAATTTTTTTCCTTTCTCGAAAATGATAAATTATTCAGAAAATGATTGTCTGTTTTTTCATTTGTCATGTAAGCCGGCATTAACCAATAAAGTTCCATTTGGAGGGTTTAGCGAGTATGACATTTGAAAATTTTCAATATTTTTATTAAAATGGTATGGTATGATGCTTTGGCACAAAGTCATGAATTTAGTTTTTATGGAGTATTTTTGCTTTGTTAAATAAAAAAAGTATGTGTGTGAACTGTGATCCCACTAGTTGTGCCACCATCATTACTCCATTTGGTATCGTTAATACAGCTGCCGCACACGCATCTCAGATTTCTCATATCATAATCATGGCCCTACGACGGTCATGGACAAACTAGAAACAAGAATGGCCGATAGCAAGAACAGTCTTATATGTGGAAAATCTGACCTTTGGAACGCATTGTGTCATTAAGAGCCACCTTTTATGTGTGGATCTTTATTACTGAGTTGGGAGAAGTTTAGGGAAGGGGGATCCTTATTGTGAAATAGGAGACTTTGTTGTTTATTGCTTTGAGACGAGTGGCATAACAACGAATTAGAAGTGGAGAGTGGGTCTATATATATAAGCGAAGTGTTTGTTGCTTTGTATGTAAATGATGGATAAAAGGGATCTAGTTTTTGTGGCAGAGGAGTTGAAAAATGACTTGGTGGGTTAGCATATGGGGATTGGGGATTAGAACCATTTATAGTAGTAGTATTGAAACAAGAATATTTCATTATAAATGAAAACAGATAATAATCAAAGGAATTCTGTAATTTCTGTAGGAAATTGATAGATAGTGAGATATGGAGATCTAAAGAGATGTGAGCTTTGCATGTGGATGCCTGATGTAGGTAACCCACTATAATGACATTGGAGCGATGTTGTAGTGTTGAATCTAGATTTTAGAACCAAATGAACCTCAGAGTTATCTTTTTGCTTAATTGGACATTGTTAGATGCTTGTGCCCCCAGCTAAATCTTGTATCAGGCTTCTTTTTTTGTGAGTGTCCTTGAAAGATTGAAATAGTTGATCACATTGTAAAGCAGGGGATTTAAACTCCTATGTTTAGATTCCAAGTAGATGTGGCTGCACATGCGAATACCATATGGAGTTTTGCTATTGGGGTCCTGGGGAAGGAAATATGAGAAACTAGCCTACTGTCTAGGGGCCTTTCTATGGAGACAAGAATTTTAGCATATCCAGTCCTATAATGTTGGATATGTTTTTGGCATTAGCTGTGTTGTTTGCTACTGTTCTTTTTGAAATTAACCTCCGTCATTTAGGATGAAGTCGGTGAATCTATATTAACAAATTTTCAATTATGACTGCACTACTGTTGTATGGATCCATTGCATATTTCAACATTACATTGCTTGTATGTGTATAGATTATGGTTGCAACTTGCATCTATTTGTGTCCATGCACAGCTGACAACAGATAATAATTAGTTTTAAATTTTGAGCGGGTTAGTCAATCTGACACTAGGGTTTGTATATTTGGCATATTTATGATGAACTTCTCTTAATTGGCAGGCCAATGCAGCTTCTGGGATGGCAGTCCATGATGACTGCAAGCTGAAATTTTTAGAGCTGAAAGCTAAGCGCACATATCGTTTTATTGTTTTTAAGATTGAAGAGAAGCAGAAGCAGGTAGTTGTTGAGAAAATTGGAGAGCCGACTGAAACACATGAAGCTTTTAATGCAGCTCTTCCTGCTGATGAATGCCGCTACGCGGTGTTTGACTTTGATTTTGTAACAGAGGAGAACTGCCAAAAAAGCAAGATCTTTTTCATTGCATGGTAATGGGGCATGCTAAAATTTGAATTTCATTTCGATAAAACTTTTGGATATCATGTCTTTAACACTTAAAACTGCTTGGTTTTCCCTATGACTTATGAAGGTCTCCTGATACTGCAAGAGTGAGAAGCAAGATGATTTACGCAAGTTCAAAGGACAGATTCAAGAGGGAATTGGATGGCATTCAGGTGGAGCTTCAGGCAACCGATCGTACTGAGATGGATCTCGATGTTTTCAATAGCCGGGCTCACTGAATTGTACAAGCTAGTTATGAAGATGCTTTTTTTTCCTTTTTAACTTGAAAAAGTAAGTGACGTTATTAGCTTGTTGATGGTGGATTTTGGATGTTATATAATTACTTAAAGTTGTCCCCCAAGTTCGACTTTGAGATCGTGTGCCTATCTAGGTCTGCATTCACATTTATATTGTTGGCGATAAATTTGCACTGAATCATGTTGGATTCAACTTGCTAGTATGTATCATTTGTGGGGTTGTACAGCACATTTGCGCTGTCTTTTTTAAAACAAAGGCTATTGAATTTGGATATAGCTCTCGGCATTTTGTTTGTTTTGCTATATACACCGGGCTTTCTTCAATCTTGTGAGTATGAATATCTAGCTTTGTCTTGTTGGAATTTCATTTATCATCACCTATACATTTCTTCGATCTCTTGTCTTGTCTTGCTTTGAGTGAGTATGTGTTTATGGTCTGTCTACACTCGCTCTTATGCACCCACCGGCCACCAGGCTTTTGTTGGTTGAGTTTATGACGTAAGAGTTATGAAAATGTATTTTCCGAGATTCATTTTTAACATTTGGAAATTTGATATCTTTTTTCTGTATCGAACTAGGAAGTGATCGTCAAATTGTCATCTTTTACTCACATTTGTGCGATACTGATGACCAACTTATGTGGTTTTAATTGGACATCTAATAAGGCTTGGTACTTAAATGCAACGTAAACGAAAAATTGAATGATCCCTTATGAATCATGACTTCATGAGTTCCTACTTGGACTATCTTAGACATGGTCCATAATGCTGTTGACCATGTAGGAATTTTCTTACGTTCTTCGTTTCTTTCTCGTGCATAGGCCTCTATCTACAGTTTTACCCATGTAATAAGAGTTTGATTTGTACGTTCTTTCTTTCTTTCTCGCATGTAGAAATTTTCTCGTCTACTTTTAAATTTTAAAAAAAAACATATCGAAAATATCTTTCCTTCTTTTGCCTATTGGCTTTCCCTTTGGTAATGCTTGCTTAGCACAATTGTAAATCGCAATTCAAAGTCTATACTATTCGATTGTGCTACAATATGACATATTGAACCTCTCCAGATTCTACATGTTCTTCCAAACTCAAAAAAAACTCAATTTTAGCTTTAAAAGATCTCTTTTTCATGTATATTAAGAGGCTGTTTGGTATGGTGTTTTGATGCTCAGGTAATGGATTCAAGTAACAAAATTCCTTACTAGTTGTTTTAAATATTGAATAACAAATAACATTACTTGAGGGTAATGGTTACATGTGTTTTGTTACCTCTACAAAAGTTAGGGAAACAATTAATTTTCTCCTTCAAACAACCAATCATATCACTGTTAGAAATTCAACGCAACCATTGTTGAGTTCGTATTAGAGTTCGGCACTTCACCTCCTCCACCAACGACCACCACACATACACCACCATCTATAAACTTCTACCATTCTCCGCCTTCACTGCTGATGACTAGCCAAAGCAGCAACAAGAAGAGAACAACCAATAACACTTTTACAAATGAAAAACTAAATCGAATTGGACTTTTACCACAACAATCATCATTTATGGTTTAATTTGAGAGAAAAAAAAATTCTAGATATAGAATCTTAAACTAAAATTTAGTAATTATAATTGTATATATGTTGATGAAGATGAAATTTATTACCCTCGCAGAGAAGAGAAAGAAAAATAGGAAATTGCACTGTCAATTTTGGTGGTTTGCTGGCGGACACAAAAAAATACTGTCAGCTAATTTTGGTGGTTTATAAGGTGGAGAAAACCTTGGACATAAATAGATTTTTTCTATTGACTTGTGAGATGGTGAGTAATGTTGGAATGAATATATGAGAATTTTAAAAATGTTTTTCCATTACCCTTTCTATTCAATTTTTTTTATACCAAACAACTTTAAAAAATAACCCTCTACCTTATCCTTACCCTTTCCTTTAAATTCCCTTTCCATTACATTTTCACTCGTGATACCAAACACTCCCTAAGTGTTATATGCTTATATTGACTAAAACTTAAAGAGATCACAAGCATCAAAAACAAAGATTATAAGTCTAGGACAACCTACTACAAAATACTAAGAAAATGAACTTACTAAATTAATGATGAACTTGCGATTACACTATCATTAAAACAAAGATCTTTAGACAATAATGTCTTCAGAAACTTGATACAAAATTGACGCACTATTTAGTTTTCCTAAAAGCATTATTCGCTTAATTGGTGCCTAGACTTGAATTTGGAATACACTTTTAAAATACAACGGTTTGCATCAAAGTATAAGCACTATATACCTAGACAATGTGAAGAACACGAGATTGATTAAAGTAATTTAAGAAATAAAGTGAAAAGAGTTTGCAAGATTCTTTTACTCATAAACTTGTAGAGAAAATATGGAAGAAGAAAGTATAGAAATATAAAATCAGAGAAAATATGGGAAGGAGAAAGTATAGAAATATACTCTATCTTCTTGTGTCATTTCTTCTTTTCCTTAGTATCTATTCATGTACTTAAATTAAATGATTTTGTAGACTCAATTAAAGACTCGGAATATATATTAATATTTATTTACGTATCGATAAATAATTGAATATATTATCTTAGATTCTTAATAAAAAATGCATAAAAATGGAAAAAATCGTAGACCAGACCAGACCGTTGTAGATGGTCTGAAAAATTTCCAGACCAGACCGAACCGTGTGCAACCCTAATGCCATTTCCCCGCTTAAAAGTTATGAGTTTTTACTTCGTGTTTAATTTATATATACACGTACATGAATGATAATGAAGGTTATATCATGTAATATGCGAACGAGATAATGAAGAATTGGAAATATGAGAATATAAAAGATAAGTGTTACATACAATGTGTTTGAGGGAGAGTTTGGTTTGTCATGCATATGTTTCCTTGTTCACTTTTTTTGTGCTTGTGAAGTTATGAACCACCTTGACTTAATCTAGATTAGTTAAGTAACCACCCCTCCTACAACTACAAAAACATCAAAACGCTGCCTTATAATTAGTAATGTCTCTGTTCTTACTATTCATATCAATATACCGACAGGTTGCAACTCTGAGATCCACACTCTACTATGCAGGAACATGGACAGTATTGCTGATTTTGACAGTGGTGGTGGCATCTTTCTCCCCAGAGCTTGCGTTCATGTCTGCGGTTTCCCTCTCCCCGCCTTACTCGAGGTTGTGTGGCGGTGATGGGTATGTGAGGATCCCACTTGATATGCCTGGTGAAAGAATATGCTTACCTGCACAAATGTTGAAGAGGTCTGCATTGGATGTTTTTATCCCAACTTTGTTTTCTGCCCTTATTGTTGGTTTTTCTGCTTTGCTTCTTAGATCTTTAGGTTTTTCCTAAAGTTCAAAGGTATTTTATTTTTTTTACTTAATTCGTTTGGGTGATGAACAATTTAAAATAGAATAATTTGCGAATTACCGTGTTAAAATTTGCACTTTTGCGAATTATAGTGTTAAAATTAGCACTTTTGCGAATTATAGTTTCATTGTGTATTTTTTGCGAATTATAGCCATCAAAGTATTAAAGTCTGCAGGTTTAGGCCAACACACAGAATTCCGACCATTTTAGTGGTCGGGATTTCACGTTAAGTGGTCGAAAATATGTGTAATTGGCCTGAATCTGTAAACTTTGATACTTTGGTGATTGTAATTCGTAAAAAATAAACATTGAAGTTGTAATTTGCAAAAGTGCTAAATTTTAAGGCTGTAATTCGCAAATAGTTCTTCAAAATGAGATATATATATATATATATATATATGTATAAGCTAGATAATGTCTTTAGCAGTAGTTGCAAATGAGTATTCTCCGGAGTCTTGATATTGAAAAATAAAAATTCTCCCGTTCATAGACCAATGATTTGCACAAAAAAGCTTATCAAATATTCTTTCATTCCAATATAAAATATAAAAAATTAATACTCCATCCAATTTACTAATAATGTCTCTATCCAGTGTACTTATCAAATTCTTAATATCTCTAATTGTGCATAATTAAAAATTATGAAAGGTTGATATGAATAATGCTTGCACTGAGACGAATCAAACAGGATCTCAGTTGAAAATGAAATATTACTAATGAATTAGAGGGAGTATTAATATTATATAAGTATGTGTTTAGACGATTCAAACTCCTAAGATAATATCAATAATGATAATAATATGATATATAAGTTTGAACTATGTGTAAGGTGAATAAGAATAATATAGCGAATATTTCATAATAAATAATAAAAAGTATGCCAGTTGAAACTCCTGAGATAAAGACCATTAATAAAGTAACTAGATATGTCATATGTGATAACCGATTAGGCACAGAAAAATTGAAAATTTGAAATCAATAAGTGAAAAAAAAAATTAACAAAATAATTGAAGTTTCAAACTTATTTCAAAAGTAAGCGTGAAATTCCCAAACTTGACAAAATAGTTGTTCACAGTTAGATTATACCTACTTCATTAAGAGGTCGTCACCCTAAATAATTCAAGGCCAGAGTAATCTCATGTAACCCTAATGTGCACACCCTACCTACTTGGATCACAATAAATATAAAGAAGAGCAAAAATACCTGTCGACATGTATATTAACCAAACAGAGCAACCAACTCATCACCCTAATACTTGAATCATAACAAATTTAAAAACTTCATTTTCATTGTATTTCACTTTACGTGGTTTAATATATTTTAATAATTATTATGAGGACACAAACATTGAATTAAACATAATATATTTTATTTTATGATCATAAATTTTCCAACAAACCTATATCTTATGGTTATCTCATTTTCTAAAACACCATTTTAACATCAATTGATGTCAACAGCAATTAATATCATAAATATTTCTTTTTCAAAATTAACCGCATTTAAAATCATTATTAAACTAACAATATACATTTCATCAATATAATAATGTTATAAATTAAATAGCTAACAAATAGTGGTAAATGTTATTTGAGAATTAAATATATAAAATATAATATCAGACAAAATAATATCATATGAAATCACGCATCTCATTTAAACACATTAATTATAACTTGGTACATCATGTTAACGGGATAATCCTAATTGAATCGACATTAAGAATTATCTTGTGAAACGAGCCTAGAATATATAATCTTAGTAGTCTTCATCTACGAATTTGACGTTTGAAGTATAATTGTTGTTTGTAATTGTAGAGAGAAAATGAAAAATTATAAATAAAATACTCTAAAAGAGAAAAAGAAAAAGAAAGATGGTTAATGAGAGAAAAAGAAGTAGAAAGAGAAGAGAGAAAATTGTTTTGTTGAAAGAATTAATAAGTAAATTGATTCATTTATAATAGTGGAATAACGTAAGTTAAGGGAATTAGAGGGGAGAATGAAAGAGTAATGGAGTTACATGACGAAGTTATTTTAGAAAGTGGAGAGGGAAGTTTTAAGATTTGAGAGTAATCGTGTAATTTAGTTTTGGCCAAACTAATTTTTATTTTTATTTTTTTTTAATTAACTTAGTTTTTCCTTAACAAACTTATTTTTATTATTTATTTTTTTGCATTTTACATTGTTAATAATTTTTTTTCCTACTTTTGTTTAATTTAGTTTTATTATTTTTTAAAAATATTTCGGATATGACAGAAAACTATAAGAATAAATTTGAATAATATAATACGACAATTGAAGATTGTTAGTTTCTAATGATTTTGCGACATACCTGTCTCAATTATTTAAATCGCATTATTTTCTTCTTGAATTTCGCCACCATAGTTATAAACCACCATAATTTTATCATTATTAAATCCTAATTGTGAAACAACAACTCATTAATTTTAGTTCAACAGGTATTCATTCATCGTCCATTTGAACACGACCATAAGTAGTAGATAATGGTTGATTCATAATAGTACCTTCAACTTCGTTTTTTTCTCTTCAAAATAATAATAAATTTATTTTCATGTCGAATTTATTTATCAAATCCTCTATTTAAATGCCGAAATTGATGGATTACCAATTATATTGATTATTACGTTGAAAAAGAAATGTCGATGTTGATGGGAATTGTGAAAGAGCACAACTTTTTTTATTTCTTCCCCGAATCATTGTTGCGCATTTTGTGAAAGTTACTTAGAATTGTTTTCCTTTTTAAATGGTAATTGAATAATAAGCTTGGATTAATAGAGCAGGTCTCATATTAAGACCATCGCTTTCAAGACCAGCCGTTTAACTTATGTCTTATAGATTAAAAATTAATCACAAATTAATAGTGATAAAAGAAAGGTGCAACATTTTCAATATTTCTAATAATTTGGAACGATGGAACTACAATATACTTCCTTCGTTTCTTTACTTGCACCCAAATATACTTTCGCACTATTCATTAGTGTTACTTAATTTCATATTGTTGTCAAACTATAAGTTAAAACATAGTTATATGAAATCTTATTTGAATCGTTTCAATGTGAATTTGATTGATTTTTAACTTTTACTTCCACCTTTATATTATAGTTGTTATATTTGACTTTTTACGCAATTCAATATATTATGGTGATTATTTATGTATTGAATTATACACATCTAATCTAAGAAGTATATAAAGTTGTTTTTGTTAAAAGGAGGAATCTATTAAGAAAAAGGTACCTTTTGGGTGATGGTGGTAAAACGGTAGTTGACCTGAAAGTCGTGGCATTTCTGCAAAATAACACCAAGAACCTTAGGGATGGCCCTCAGGGGTGGTTCCCCCGACGCCCAAATTAATACCCATGTATTAGCTATATGATGTAGTAGTAATATTTTAGATAGAGAAAGTCTAACATGTCTTTGGGAGGCCAAAATTTGTTTTTAAAAAGTTCCTTTACTTACCTCAATAGGGTATTTATATATTAGGGCTTTAGGTTTAACTTAGTTGGTCTTTTTAAGTGGATTCAACTCATATAAAATATTGACTTATAAGAAACAAAATTCCACTTGATTATATTTGATTTCTTACACATTAGCCTCAATATATAAAATAACCTTAAATGATGAACAGTGCTCATAACTGTAATACAACAAGTATTTTAAAACAGAGGAAATATAATCCTTTGTTGTGTATAATTAAAGAAATTAACCATCAAATTAGTGTATTAAAGCACTCTAAAATTTGTTTTGGATGGTGGGGCACTTAAGAGAAAGTCTTAAAAATTTTTACTCACTTAGAAATTTTTTAGAAACATTTACAATTTATTTTTATAAATTTTTAGATTTTTATTAATGAAAGTAAAAACTCACCAAAACATTTTCAATCAACAACAATGGGAGTGGTCCAAGGTGGGAGTTCAATTTCAAGCATTTGAACCGGAAATTGCAAAGATGATTAGGGCCCACATCTTCCCGCTTAATTTTCAAGCTACAAAAAAAAGCTGCCATATCAGCGATCCTGCGCCTTCCAAGCGAATCATCCGTCAGATTATAAATAAAATCAACGTGCAACATAAAGCCACCTCACTGATCCGTGCCTTCTTGTATTCTTCAATAATATCAATAATTTAACCATATATATATATATCAATTCATTCATAATCATTCACAACACAAGTTACATTGTTTTTCCTTTTACAAACTCATAAACCAAAACCAAGACACTAACACACAACAAAAGTTTCTTTGATTTCATCAATGGCACCAAAAGCCGAGAAGAAACCCGCAGCCGAGAAACCGGCCGCCGCCGAAAAGGCTCCGGCAGAGAAGAAGCCAAAAGCCGGAAAGAAGCTTCCAAAGGAAGCCGGAGCCGCCGCCGCTGGAGACAAGAAGAAGAAGAGATCGAAGAAAAGCGTCGAAACCTACAAGATCTACATCTTCAAGGTTTTGAAGCAAGTACATCCTGACATCGGAATCTCTAGTAAAGCCATGAGTATCATGAACAGTTTCATTAACGACATTTTCGAGAAGCTTGCTCAGGAATCTTCCAAACTTGCACGGTACAACAAGAAGCCTACAATCACTTCTCGGGAAATTCAGACTGCCGTTAGACTTGTTCTTCCTGGTGAATTGGCCAAGCATGCTGTTTCTGAAGGAACTAAAGCTGTCACCAAGTTTACTAGCACTTAATTCTTGGTATAATGTTTTGCTTTGTGGAATTCGAGGTAATAATTAGGGTTTAGGTTCGAAAAAATTAGGAAAAAAATGTTAATTTAAATTGGAGGTTACTGGTTAGATAAAATTAGGTTATTTTCTGAATAGATTGGTTAATGATGTATGATACCAAGAATTTGATCTTACAGTCTTATGGAATGGAATTGCTTCTTTGAAATTCTTGCGTACTCATCGTTTCTGTAATGCTGAATCGTTTATTATATTCTGAATACCTTCTATATATTTGATCTTACAGTTAATAGTTGTTATTTTTCTTGTAAATTTGTTTTGCATATTGTTATATGCAGCAATCTGTATATTTTGTTAATTATTAATGTTGATGTTTGGTGATTTAAACTAAGTTTGAAATATGAGAAGAAACAAGGAGTGGTTGAATGAGTTACTGTCAGCAACATACAAGGAAAAGACATAGGTTTTGACATATGGAGTCTTAGGCGAGGCTCGGTTAGTCTTGGGAGAGATGGATAATCTCGATTGAGATTAATAGTTTGTGGATTGTGGTATACAATAATTATAACGAGATTGTGTCTGAGGCAAGACTCGATGTGGCTTTGGGCGAAATTGTAAATCTCAGATGAGATTACTCTGAGTTTGGTCGAGATTGAGCACGTCAGTACACGTTTTTCACTTATTATTCCGACAATTAGGGTTTTTTATTTAGTTTTTTTATAAACCTAATTCTCTTTGTAATTAGGTATTAACGTATAAACCCCCAGTGCTTTTAAGTTTAGGTTTAAGATGAGAGAAATTAAAATTAAGAGCCACAAGTTGAGAGTTTTTGGTGAGTATACAAAATACTTTTGTATCATCTTTATTTTGATCTCTTTACACAGTGAAATATAAAATATTATTTTCGGTGCTTGGTGGATGTAGCACACAAATAGTGAATCACGTTAGATTCTTAGTATGTTTTCTTATTGTTGTTTATTTGTTCATATTGTTTTTCGATTGTTTTGGGTTATTGCTTTCGTTGTTTGCACAAAATTGGCATCAATTCAATCTTAGAGTGTTTTTTAAGGGAAACAATGGCTAGTGATTCAACATTTAGAATTGAGAAATTTACAGGCAAGAACAATTTCGGGCTGTAGTAGATAAAGATGAAGGCGTTGCTAAAGCAACCACAAATTTCTTGTTCGTTGATCCCTAAAATTGTGGCTTTCACTTCGAGATTTGGAGACAGATTGACCAAGGGGCAGTTAGAGGTGATAGAGGAGAAGACTCACTCTACCATTTTGCTAATTCGGATGATCATATCATCACGAAGGTTGCTAGTAGGGTTACGACTGCAGAGTTATGGTTAAAATTGAAGTCGTATATGACAAAATCTTTAACCAACAAATTGATTCCGAAACAACATTTATTTAGCCTCCAAATGCAGTCAAAGACGTCATTAAGAGAGCAGAAAACTTAACTCTATTTTCTTAGACCCTGCGTAATTTAGATTTTAAGATAGATGTTGAGGATTCTGCTTGTTTTTTTATTGTCAAATTATAAAAATTTTGTTGAGTCTTTTGTGCTAGGTAAAGATTCCATAATCCTAGAAGAAGTGAAGCCAACACTTTATATTAGGGAACACTTTATATTCGATAACCCTATTATTACTGTCATGAACCAGAACATTTCAGGGCTAATTGTCATGCAAGAAAGAACAAGTCCCAAGTCCCCGTAGTAAAAAGTAAGCCTAAAGAAAGTTATAATCCAAAAAAAGACCGTGTTAGTCGTATCCGTTAGGTCTAGTGATTTGTTTAATATGTGGGTTATTGACTCTGATTGTTCGTTTAATATGCGTCCACGTTGGGATTTGTTTGATACTTATGATGCTTGCAACGGAGATGTTATTGTTGGTCACAATGTGCCATGTAGGGTGACAAGTATTGGTTCCATTAGACCATGGACTTGTGATGGATGAAAGTTAACTTTGACTAAGGTTAGGCACGTTTCCGCTTTGGGAGAGAATCTGATAGGTAGAATTGGTGAAATCGACACTATTTTCAAATATGATACGCAAATTGCGACCCATAGAATTAAGTGTGGGCGGTAAAATGTAGAATGATTACTGAAATATTAAGTGATTGAGGTGTGACTTTAATCTTCAAGGACAAGTTTTATCGAATGACCATTAGACCGACTCTACTATATGGATTAGAATGTTTGTCTTTTAGAAAGGATCATAGTAGAAATATAAGAGTAGCAAAAAATGCAAATGCTTTGATGGATGAGTGGGCATATATTGAGGGATAGAATTCGAAACGATGATATAAGAAAGAGTTCAAAAGTTGCAAATATTAAGGAAGAGATGAAAGATAATTATTTAAGATGATTTAGGTATGTGCAAAAACAGAGTATTACCAAAACGGTAAAGACTATATAAAGCTAGAGCTGAAGAAACTTTAAAAGAAGGCGAAAAACACGGAAAATGACTTGAAGGACAAGAGTGAAAATTAATATGAACAACCTAGACTTATATATTATGATTGTAGAAAATAAATAAATGAAAAAGAAACCATGTAGACGACCATTGAAACTAATATATTAATTCAAGTTGCCGACTCTAATCTTTTGGGATTAAAGCCCTAATATTGTTGTTCTGTTGTACGCAAGTGTTGTTTAATTGTTGTGAAACATACCATTCCCAAGTAAACTTCCCATCTATGTGCCATGTGGTGTTTAATTGTTGTGAAACATACCATTCCCAAGTAAACTTCCTATCTATGTGCCATGTGGGTATACAGCTATGTTCAGTAAAATTTACATGAAATACAACTTACACTCAAATCAGTTGCATAGAAAACACGATTTATCAATTGTAATCACTTCTTATGATACAAATAATCTAATAAAATCTTATTTGATACATCTTAATACGAAGACATTTGATGTAGCATCAAATACAAGGTGTCTAATATCCATTACACACTGAATCGGAAATCCACTTTACAAAGCTGAATGTACATGAGAAAATTTCTGTTAGAACATTAAAAATTCAAAAAGTGAAGAAAAAGAGTTCAAACAATTTCTTTCAGAGTTTTTCGGTAAAAAAGAACTACAACATATCTCTCTTGGACATCTTGTGCCCCCTTATTCCCTCCCAGCTTGAGACTATCAACCCTATCAAGGAATAAAACAAAGCTTTTACGCAAGACATTACAAAATACCAACAAGAAGATGGCCAATACCATGGATACAACAACCGGAAGAATAGGCTGATTAGATGCCGAGGATATTGCCCCACCTGTACGGTGAAATGTAGATGACTTGATTATAAAGCAAACAAATTATACAAAGCAAATTATACAGATAGCAAAAGTATATTGCAATAATTAAAGATATCTTTTTCTAATGCTAAATGTTTAAGAAAATTAGGGGAAATCGTTTAGCAAAAACACGTACAAGAAGACAATTACGAACCAATCACTCACTCATTTTTTGGAAACTATCACTTCCAGCTCGTTAGATATCTACAGAGCAAAACTAACTACTGTGAAAATAGACAAGTGTTTCTAAGGTACCTCCTTAAGGAGAGGTTTCCTTTATATACTACCATAATCACAAAATCACGAAGAGGCCATCAGGCCAAAGTACATAATAATCATTCAAATCAAGTTAGATCTCAAGAACCCTGTCCTTAAGGTCCGAATCTCCTAGTCTCCTAAAACTCACATGGTAGGAATCACATTTAAACTCGAGCTAGAGTAATTTCCAGAACAGCTTGTGTCTATAAATTTAGTTTACCATTGTCCTAGTGCTTCAGTCTGACATTATCCCGCATTTGAATAGAAACCCAAATAAATCACATTTTTACACAAGGTCACATGAAGACACATAAAAAAACACGTCCAGTGATATCAGAATCGGTTTCAATGGTCTACACAAATAAACAAGAACAATCTGACCCAGTATATCTTCGAACTCCAACTCCGTCAAGTTCAGATATGTACAGCCTCATTCTTAAAAAATCACGATAATTGCAACATCTTTTTGAACGAACCACAAGAGTTACTACAGGTACATGAAGTGTAACTAATAAGACATTAGTTACTCACAGGAAAAAGTGCATCTAAAGCATTCCTAGCAGCATGGCGAACAGCTCTTGTAGGATACATTGGACCTCCCGGAGAAGTAAAGCTGTACAAGCAAGTCTTCAGCCGTGTACTAGTAGTCATCCTGAGCTCCAAACCTGGGACAATAACTTCTGTCAGGCTTAACAAAGCTATGAAACTTGAACTGAACACAAAAAGACAGGCATAAAACATGAGCGCTGAGATCTCAGTGAGCTAATATCACCTTGGAGAACCTTAATTTGTGATAAGTAATGCAGCAAAACAGGTTCCACCTTCAACTTCTGAAGCTGTGCATGAAAATACGTGACAATATGATTCAATGGAGTTACTAGATGCAATAAATGTTAGCCAACCAGACTAGTTCTTACCTGATCTGTGAGCTCAATCACAAACATGTCGGCTGGACCACCAACCAGGAAAGAATTTGGAAAAGGAGGAAAACTGTTCAGAAAGTCACCAAGCTTCTCAACTACATTAAGGTAATACCAAGTGTTAATCGCAAAATTGATGTGCTTCAGTGAGCAACAGAACTTCAACTAAATTACTCACCTGCATTATAAAAGAAAATAGTCCTAGACAGCAGAAGGAACAGATCTCGCTGAGCCTGACAAAATGGGAAATTAAATTCCTGAGATGCTAACAAATGTTGTATCCAAAGAATTAGAAGAAATATGTCAAAATACGACTTCAAGACTCATGATCTGACCTGCAGACCAAGCTTAGTTAGCCGTGACCGGTCCAATGTGATATCCTCGAGAAGATACTGGATGTCGCATGAAATCAGAAATCTGTTTGTGCAATAAAGACTGCCAAAAGCCTAAGAAATAATGATACAGACATTTATTCAATTGTGCAAGAAACTTACACGAAAGAGAGACTGGAAACGTCTTGTGTTCGTCTGGATATCGATCCTAGGAAAAAATATGCCCTCATAAGTACGGAAAGCAAATTCATATCTTTCCACCCCTTGGCATTTACCCCGTATTGTATAAAAATTTCACATTGAAAAGTGAGATGAGACAAGTAATTAGAGCAAAGGAGAATCACTTAAGCTTATGATCAAGAATCTGTAATACTTGGAAAATAATACCAGTATCAAACATCACACCAACACCACCACAACAATAATGCCTGAGCATTAATCCCAAAAGATTAGATTTATAGAGAGAAATTGTAAAAGAACCAAAAACCAGCAGTCAAATCATAAAAGCAAAAGATGTAATGATGCATGCCAATTACTGTAAATGTCATACCAAAAAACATTTGCAGAACCCTGAACAAGAGCAGATGAATAACGAAGAAGCTTCTCAGAGTCTTCAATTTCAACTTCAAATAGCTGCCAGCAAAAGAATATTCATCAGCAGTTGTGAAAACAGAGTATTAGGTTCTAATCACCAAAAATGAAGTCTACTTTAAATGTTATTAGAAACAAATTCTCTCTTATATATAAAAGGGAAAAGGCTTAAGAAAGGGAAAACCAATTCCTATAATCACATTAATCACTCTTCCTATCAATGAAATGAGAGCAGACTGTGAGCAAGCCCCATTGATTATGAAGTACTCTAAAAATATCAAAACTGACTTGCAAAATATCAAACTTGACTTGCACAATAAATTATCATAGGACTAGTTTATGATTTAAAGGCAAAATGAGACAAGCACATTTGATGCCCTGACAAAAAACTCAACGCAAAACGGAGCTGGAAATAAAGATGTTTTAAAAATGGGCATTACTAATTGCACTGATTTTCACTTCAACTATCCCCATTCAACACTGTTGTGAAAAAGTTTATTTTGATGCTACTGTATTTTAGATCAGAACCAAATTGAATGCAAAAGAATATAGCTTAGTCCTCATTTTCCAGGAAAAGTTCTCCAAATATTTTCATGTATATCCTCACCAAAGAGCTCAAAGGACTATTCTATCATATCCTCTGTATTCATTCATCCCAATTCCTAAACCCAGTACATCCACCAACCGCCACAAAAGAGTAAAAAAGGGGAAAAAATATAACCATGATCTGAATGGCCCCAAAGTAAAGTAATCAGTGTATTGGTATCCAAACAAAGAAAATTATATAAATCCAAATTCCTCCCCTTCCTTTCCCTCAAATTCCCTCAATCTAAACAAGTATAAAAATTAGAAAGTGAGAACAGATAATTTATTAGGAGTAATACAAACTTTCTAATTGGTTAAATATAGGTTTAATTAGATAATGCTGGCGCTAATTCGCTTTTTATAACTGTAATCCCACCCAAAATAGCCAAAAGTTATAGCCCAAAACCGACCATGATTCGCTTTTTTCCAATTCGTGACTCATGGACCTTGCCCCACCAAACAGAGTATAAAATGTACAGAAAAAGTTATGCATACCATAATGATGGGACATCTTTCTCTTTATAGATAGTATTACAAAATTGTAAAGTAAGCCCACAAGACTTCATGGAAATCAACATACCCATTTGTGGAACAGAAGGACAAATATATGAGAGGCAAATGATTGGCTCCACAGCTTCACAATCAGGTCAAGAATAGGTTGCCCATCTTCTGGAACCTGGACAAAATGAACAGAAAGCACATCATAGAAGCACAGCTGATCTTCAAAGCCCTCATCTACAGGAGCTATGGCATCTGAACCCCTGCTGAGAATTATATCTGTTTTCAGTCAGAAAATTAGATTATAAGACTAGGAAAACAAGATAGCCAAGTAGAAGACAGAAACAGCATATACAAATTACAAGAGTTACTCAAGAAGAGTGTAACATTATGTAGGGTAATATTTGACAATAAAGAAGTTCTTTAATACATACAGACCGCAAAGTCAAGCAAAATATTTGGTCGAATAATCATTTCTTAAGTTGCTACTCTAAATGAAAAGACAAATATGAAATATTTGACATGTAGCTGATCCAAAACAACACACATGCAGTAAATTTCTGATAACACATGAACAACACTGACGAAATAATTTTTCAGCCAAATACGTTGATAAAAAAATATTTGTAACAAAATCTGACAGGAAAGTTTACACACAAGGAGAGAAGGCCATTGAAAGCACAAGAAAATATTCGTAACAAAAAAAATCAAACGCACAAACACATAGAAGCACACAATGTCCCAAATATAGGGAGGAGAAGTTCAATAAACAAAATAAGCCTCCATTCTTATGCAGACAGAAACTAGCAAGTTGCAACCATAGTACACCAAGAGGGAAAGTCTAAGGTTCCCCAAAAATTCTCTCCGCCTGAACTTGAAAGAGGTAACCCGGGTCGTTTGGAACCATTGTTACCTGAAACGGCATTCAGTTTGGAAGTGGAACGGGAACGAAAACAAGTAAAACATCCAAGATTGACTCGGGGAACGGGAACGGGAACGAAAAAAATATTAAATTGTTCAAAAAAAGAAATCAAAATCCGACAGAGGTCCGAAAATCTGAGTCGGAGAAAAGTTGGCTACGTAAATCCTAGTCTGAATAGGATGTGGAGGTGAAAAAAAGTCCGACTTAAATTTGGAGCAAACAGAGTATGCACAATCCGATTCGAGTCTGACCCCTCGTCATCTCATCCCTACTAGAAGCTAGTCATCTTCTTGAGACCCTGGGGTGTCAATGAAAAAAAGAAATCCAGGATTAACACCTTTGAGGATTTGGCTACATATAGGACACAAATACATAATGGTGATGGAATGGAAGAGTCAAGGTCAAAAATTGAGCATGAGTACACATGGAAAAGCAATGTCTTGACGATAAAAAAGGATTTCTAGCTCACTTGAAAATTGGCCTTTCTAACCATGAATTACACCCAAAAACGAAAGGCACATCCCTTAATCTATAAATTACAAACATAAAGACAGACATAATGACAGAGAGCTACCAATCTACCATGTATAACGCTAAAATGTATGCAATACACTTGCTTAGTTCAGATTTCAAATCAGACAAGAAGAGTATTTTAGAGCACAAAAGATAGATTAGATTTATTGATATGTTAGCACAAGAATGCTTGTTAACTTTCAATTGTTCTAGCTAAGCAAAAATTTCCCAATCAACATTCCTTCACTCTTTTTACATAACCTTTTTTGTATTCTGAACTTGATTCTAATATCTAACTCTTCCTTCACGAACCTAACTTTTCTCATAACAACAAAAGTAATGAATCATATTTAACTATTGGATGTTTCACTATGATTAATACAATGAACCGGTGTAACCTAATTCATCCATCATCATCATCATCATCATAACCATCATACCCAATGTATCCAACTCAGAGATTAAGATCAAGATCTGGGATCGGGGCATGGAAGATGGTAGACCCTATCCTTATTAAAGGAGATGAGGAGGCGGCCAATAAGACCCCCGACTCAAAGAAATGTGCATGCAAGACAAGAAAAGTAGGAAGATAAAACAGTGCAAGACATGTAATATTAAGGCTAAACAATAAACCAAAGATATAAAAACACATCATAAAGGCAAGACCCGATAAACAAGGTAAAGAAAACTATCGATGGTCTACGACACAAATATGACGTTTTCAGCACATTTATCTTCTTAACAGGCCAAATCTGTGTCGCACATAATAAGGTAGTCAAACTACAACTCGGTAAAACTTACTTTTGATCTAATTGGAAACCTCCTATCACACAACACTCCAATTATTACTCTCCATTTTAGCTATATGGCTTGCATTCGATGAATTACATCTTCATCAATGCCCCTACTAAAATTACATTGCTAATACGAGACCCTTTTTCCTTTTATAGTCACCCAATCCTCACGTCTCAAATTGATTTCTTCACTTTTTTCTACTACAAGCACAATATCGTAAACGAATAGCCTGCACCAAAGAACACTTGATCCTCCATTTACAAATTTAAGTGAATTACAAATTTTGGAACTTCTCGCGCAAATTATGATTTACGAATGAAAAGGTGGCAACAAACAACCAATTCTTGACACCACTGAAATGTCTTAAAAAGACTTGAAGGCAACATTTCCATCTGCAAGATATATGATATATCCTCTTAATTGTGGAACATTTCGAGCAAAATGTGAGCTCATATAGTGATTAAACGAATGTTAACTGATTGCCAATTCTCAACACCATTAGAATGTCTACAAAGGACAAAACAAAGAAACATTTTCACTTTGATAGCCTCAATGGACCGCAAATTTTCCATAAACATCATTTGAACAAAAATGACTTCAAACCCACATGTTCCAAAACTCATACCAAGAAAAATTGGTGACAAGATCATACGTAAATGGAAGCTAAACTTGAATGTAGATTTTCCAATAAACTCTCGGCTACATATATTAATAAGAGTAGATAAAACAGAGTGCATCATATACAAAGGTGGAAGAAAGCATTGTTGATGTGAAAGTCCATAAAAAATTATAGATACTTCCAAGGAACCTTCTAAAATCACCAAAAGATAAAATGTCCAAGCATCTGAGTCAAAAACAACAATGATGGAGCTCCAATATTCTCGGGGACACTCACTACTTGAGCAATTATTCAGGAAATGGATTATCAATCAAAAAAGCTACACTAGTACTTCAAATTCCAAAGGAGGCCAATAATATGATTACACTATCCCAGATTCTTAGGTTCACCGTTATCAAAAGCACTCAGAACTAGATAGCTTGATAAATGCTCAAGTAATGTCTAGCAAAGAGTGGAAATTTCCCCGACTCCTAAGTAGCACCAAAAGCTCCATCATGACTATCTAAAATTTTAAGAAATTTGTAATGCATATTAACAACACTATTTGATTCTAAAATAGGCCAAAAGTCATAATATTACCATACACTAGCCAGAAGTTTCACGACCAAGTCTACCATAAGTTACACCAATCTGAACTCTGAAATGGCCTATACCATCTCTCAAATCTCATAACAAAGGCTGTGGAGGCAATGTTACCCAAACTTTGATACTCCCTTCGAATATGGAATCGTCCAATTAGTCTAAAAATACTCGAGTTTGGCTTGGAATGAGTTTCCAGATAACATCCATGTCAATAACCAACAAAGAAAGTGGCTAAATAGACCAAAAACCACGATTTACCAAGAAAAAGACCCCTCAAAAAATGGTTGAAGGTGTAAAAAAATTTATAATACAACAACATTTCAGTGGTATGAGTCTTCAACGTCACCTTCTTCCATGAATATCAACAGGAAAAATATAAAAGAAACAAAATATAGAATGATGTTTCCATATTTTTCTCAATTGCTGATGCGCATTTAAATTTTGGGGACAATCTTTGGTTTGGACAAGTAAACAACTGAATCTTAAAGCCTAGACCATCAGTAATCCATTAACCCCAAGCATAAGATGGCGATTTGAGCATAGAATGAGGGGAACATAAAGTATATTTCATATCCTCAAGTTTTTTTAACATTCTGCAAGCAGTAAAGTGGGCTTCTATAGTCTATATGCAACCTTTAAAATAAGCAAACCATACATCTCCAACATTGCTCTGAATTTTCTATCATTTGAAGTCAATGAAAGTTAAAATTAATGAAAACATTGAAAGAATTACCATGGATGGAAAGGACTCCCAAGCTCAACAATTGAATAATTACGAACTGGAATCGAGGCAAATCGTAGGGCCTAATAGCCAAAATTGATTGAACTATTAAGGTTAGTTTTAACTTTTAATTAATAAATTATACAATTGAAAATATTATTTTTGTATAATTATGGTGGACCTCAGACCTACCATGTTTTAAGGTTGGTCATGATCACTCGACACATAGACACCCAATCCTCGTTCAATTCTTCAAGAGTACACAAGGGTATGGAGGCATGACACATCACATGTGTAGTCAGAAACCTAAAAGAATCCTCAATGTTGCACAATTACTTCCATACATGTACAAAAAACGATAAAATATTAACTAAGCACTACTAAAGGCCAAAAGCTAAAAGTTGTAATGTTTCATGTAATGAAATAAATAACATGTAAAGGCTAGAAGAAACACAACCATCTAACGCCTCTCAATAGTTCATCTCAAACACTATATAAGTCAAGTATGGAATACACTTCAATGGTAAAAGAAAATATGGAAACCTCACGCGTAGTCTAATAGCTTCCATGACGACAACGAGCATGGATGGGGCCTCGTGGGCGAAAAGTCATGACGACCAAACCTCTTGAGCACCTTAATGGAATATTTAATCACAATTAACTAAAAGGTCATTTACATTTGTGGATTGGAGCTTTGAACACTATCAATAACAAGACCCAATTTTATAAGAGCCAAAAATTCAAATTGATTCTCAATTCTCATATCCTAAAAATAGAGTTCAGGAACTTCCAATCCCAATGATTTTGCATTATAAGTTACAAACTTATGTCCTTCAAGCCATCTAATTACTCCATCCATCCCTCTCATTTAGCATCATTTTCCATTTTGAAAGCCAAAAATTCAAATAGATCCTCATATGATCATATCCTAAAAAATGATTTCAGTAACTTCCACTTCCAACGATTTTGCATTACAAGTCAAACTTATGGCCTTTAAGCCATCTAATTACTCCATCCTTCCCTCTCATTTAGCATTACTTTCCATTTTGGAAGCCAAAAATTTAAATGGATCCTCATCCTAAAAAATGATTTCAGTAACTTCCACTTCCGACGATTTTGCATTATAAGTCACAAACTTATGGCCTTCAAGCCATCTAATTACTCCATCCATCCCTCTCATTTAGCATCATTCATCATTTTCCATTTTGGTTGTCCCTCTCATTTTGCATCATTTTTATTTTTCATCATTTTTATTTTTTGACAATTGTCTACCACTTTCTTTCGATCTCATCCACACATTCTGACTGTTTTAATTTTATCCGCATAATTCATTCTCTCTGCTATACCGTCAATTTCAGCATTATGATTCACTGTGCTACACATGGACATCATTTCTTTTGAAACTGAGGCACAAAATACTGTTGAGATACAAGATATAAACCTTTCGCACGATCATCAACTTCCAAAGCTATATCAGCAAATAACTCCTGCAATAAATTTCGCCGCTGCGCAGGATTTGTTTCTGCCTGCATCAAACAACAACATTATATACATACATATTTGACTTATTTTAAATCAAATGTTTACCGAATCCGACCTAATTACTCATGACCATTTTACAATCTGAGAATAAGACAAGTGAACTGAGAAAACGCCAAATCTCATAGGCATTAAGCGTTAGATGCTTTATTTTAGCAGTTTACTATTCACATATCTTGTTATCTGTCTCTGTTATTAATCCAGACTTCCTCCAAAAACTACCACAAGGTCCACTACCAAGTAACTACAAACTAGTAACAAACATCACATGCAGCAATTCATCCATACAAGATGCCATCAAAAAAACCAAGAATCAAAAGAACTGCCAAATTACTTGAAGATAAAGCAACAAATTTCTCAAATTAAAGAGAAACTTATCAGATGCCACAAATCATTATGTACTACAGGGAAAAGAAATCAAATCTCAATCAACAGTTAATTTACTTTGTAGTAAAGTTTCTGTAATAAGTATAATTAACAAAAAAACAAATATATATCTGTCAAAAAAAAGAAGCTCACTCGTTGAAGCTTTTTCTGGATTTCTTGAGAGAGAGCGCTGAGATAAGCGCGCCTTCGAGTCGCCGAAATTTGCTGCATTTTTCTGGTAATAATAGCATCCGTGAATCGCTTACACTGTTGAAATGCGATCTAAAAACAGAATCAATTTCTCCGATAATGAAATCATTATTTACACCATCGAAAAGCAATTTGCTCAAATTATCATTAGGCAAACTTCTCCGATAAAGAGAAATTGAATAGATGAAAATCTGGAAACAAACGAATGAATATCAATTGAAGTTATACTAATTCAAAGGGATGGTTTTGGCGTAACAAAGAAGGAAAAGTGGAAGTTATACTTATTTCTGGAAAGTGGATTATGCAAAACAGTGACAGACATTGATGTTTGATGAGAGATGAAGGTAGAGAAGTAGTTGACACGAGGACGAAAAAAATGAATACGTGGGAGTTATTTTTGGTTTGAAACACATAAATGAAGGTATTATTAGATAGAATTATTATTCGGTTGGTCTTGACCGAAACTCTTTCAAATTGAGATCAAGAGCGGATAAGTTCAATTTGCGTCTGTATCAAAATCACATGCTTTCTTTCGTTTTTTTTTTATAAATTTTTTGGATATTTTTCAATTTTAATCTTATAGATATTAATTTTGACCTTAAAGAGTATCAATTTTAACTTAAAGTAACTTTAAACATATCAATTAACATAAAATTTTCAATTTTGACCTATTTGTGATCAATTTTGACGTTAAATGATTAATTTCTACCTAAATATGGTTCAGTTTCACAATTTGAGAACAAAGTTAATAAAATGTTATTACTTTATTATTCTATGGATGAATTTTAAACAAGAAATGAATAATAGTGTTAAAACATTGTCAATATAAGTACTTTTATTCAATTCAACATGATGATTGTAATGGAACATAAGAGTACTTGTACTCTTTAATCATCATAATGATATTACTCTTTCCTTAGCGCATATATATATATATATATATATATATATATATATATATATATATATATATATATATATATATATATTTGTAAATAGTTCAAATTGAATATGTTAATAGTTAAATTATAACACATAAATTGACAATTGATGTTTTATGATCTAACTCAATTTTGAATGTATAAGCTTCAATTATCGTTTTCAAAATAAGTATTTCAAAGTCTACAAAGATATTGTATAGGTTTTAGTTCAAATTGAATATGTCAATAATTAAATTATGACATATAATTTGACAATGATATTTTATAATCTAACTCAATCTTCAATTATCGTTTTAAAAATAAATATTCAAATTGTATAGATATATTGTATAGCATTTAGTTCAAATTTAATATGTTAATAGTTTAAACACTATTATTGATAGTTTTATTGACCATTTATTGTTTGAAATTCATCCATAGGATGATAGAATAATACCATTTTATATAACTTCGTTCTAAAATTGTGAAACAGAACCATATTTAGGTAGAAATTGATCAGGTTAACATCAAATTTAATCACTTATAGGTTCAAATTGAAATTTTTTACTTTAAATTGATATGTTTAAGTATTGCTTTACGTTGAAATTGATACCTTTAAGGTCAAAATTGAAAAATGTTCAGAAAATGGAAAAAACAAGGGAAAACGTGTGATGTTGTTACACGCGCGAATTGGGCCGGCCCACTCTTAGTCTCAATTTGAGACGGTTTAGGCCAAGTTTTGGTGATTATTATTGGGCCTCTTGATTAACAAAGTGAAAATTTGAACAAAATAAGCAAATATATTTAAAAATTTATAAATTAGGCATGGAAAAACTTAAATTTCAAAATAAGAAGGACACTCCCCAAATTGTGTAGATCTGTTTTTTGTTACTAATAGCAAACAAAGGAGAATTGGTCAATAAAAGTCAAGCACTTTGTTCATTGTTACTAACAGCGAACAAAAGAAGCTCTGGTCAAACCCATCAGTTCGCTGTTTGTAAAAGCGAACAACGATACTGGTAAAAAAAGTCAACATCTTTATTCCCACTTAGTGAATAGGAACAAAAATGTTATTGACCAGCATCTTTGTGCACTATTACTAACAATGAATAAAGTCTTTAACTTTTATTGACTTTGTTCTTTGTTCGCTGTTAGTAACGACGAACAGAACTACACTACAACTTTGGGAACTTCGTGCTTATTTTGGGAAATAAATTTTCCCATACCTAGTTTACTAATTTTTTTTTTTTACATAATTATGCTTATTTGATTCAAGTTTTACAACAAAGGGGACCAAAAAGAACTAATTACTTAACCTCCTAACATGAGACAGATCAAATAATCAAACTCGTTTTCTAATTTGTCACTGTAACCACTTTAAAATTATAAGTATCACTTTAACGTCATAATTGGTCATAAGATTGTAATTTGTGAGTTAGTTATGTTTACATTGAGTCAATCAAATAGATGATATTATCGTAAGATCTCATTTAAGATTGTGATTACCTATTTACTTTCTTTTTCTTGACATAATCAAGGTGCGATGAATAATAACTTCATTCAAGACTTTCATACTTAAAATATTCACTTTTAATTTTATTAATATTTAGTACGTCGTTTTAAATGTTAAAATTCATTTTAAATATTAAAACACCCATTTAAATTATTTAAAAAAATTACATTAAATATATTTCACCGTGAGATAATCTATACAAAAGTTTCTCAGTGATTTTGATATAAGGATTGAGGAGTTATTGAATCAAATGTGATTACAGTTGAATACCATTATCATGATTTAATAGTATATATGATGAGAAAATTATATAATTATTTGCAATATCTTCTAATGAGTTCAGCTTATTAAAATAAAAAAATAATTTAAGGTGAATTGTATAAATTGTAAAGAGTTCATGATGCCAAAAATCTTTCTCTCTCTTTAATTCTAATTCCTAATTTGTAAGGAATTAAGTGAAATGATAAGATCATCTTGATACGAAGATGAACACGGTTTTGGAGTTTTAATCTTGTGTTCTATATTTCTGTATATTTAATCAATAAACTATTGAGGTTTATATACATAAGAGCTATCTAGGGTTGCCTAAAATAAAATGATTACATAATATAAAGTTTTCCTAATTACATTATTCTAAATATATTATTTCTATTGTAATATTTGAAAAATTAATAATTAAGACGAGTGAATTTAAGAAGAATTATTAATACGAAAATGATCTTAAATACACATGACATAAAACACTCTCAATATACATTCCCAATCTTATTTCTCTCCTCTTTTCCTTTTCTTTTAAATCTTTTTTTTTTTCAAAAAAAAAAACAAAAAAAAAAAAACAACAAATACAAATACCCAAACCCTTTCTCCCTCTCTCACGTCGACACCCCAGAAAACCCAACCAAGAACACCTTCCCTTCCACGACATTCCTCTTTGAACCTTCAAATCCGTATTTCTCTAAATTCCTATGAAAAAAACGTCAATGGCTGTGAGGGCATGACCCGTTTTTCTTCCCTCTGATCTTCGAAGGACCTGCGTGCGAAATCAGTGAGTCCTTCTTCTTCCCTTTGTGATTTTCAAGAATCATTTGAAAATTTCCCTTCCTTGACCTGGATTCTGCCGAATTAGGGGAAGTTCGAGTGAGTTTGGTCCGGTTGTGTAGACATCAAATTCAAGCCAAAAATCAAGCATTGAATCTGTTCTTTCTCGTTTCTTGTTGTTGCTAACAGAAGATAATCCTTCTCGATCTCTTTCTTTTGCTTTTCCTTAATAATCATGCTCTTATTCATAAAGAGGTTAGTTTCATTGGCATACTTTCACTTGCTTATTCCTTAACCATGTATTAAGCCCTAAATATTTATGAATCTTGAAACTTATATAAATTAATTAGATGAGTTCTTAATTGAGAAATTTATGGGGAACCTCAAGTATAATTATATGTGTGTGTTTACTTTTAATTAAATGTATCTAGTGATGATTGATATGTGATTATAAGAGATTGTGATTGGGGAGTTTTGGGGAAGAATTCTAAAATCAAATGTAATTTGGGTTTTATGATGTATAAATGGTAGATTGTGAAATGTTGAAACAATTTGTTGGAATTATTAATTAATACGAAATTTATGAAGATTAGAATATCGATAGGATGTTGGATGTAAAAAGATTATGAAAATTTGTTGTTCTTGAATATTAGGAGATTCTTGTGAAATTACTAATGGTGGATAAATCTTGTAGTTGTTATTAATCGAATAGTTGGGTAATTGTAAGTGTTGGATATAACCCTTGATTATATATGATTGGTTGTTCTTGAGAGTATCAGGGTTCATGTGGAAATTATTAGTTGAATGGATAAACTAGCCGTGTTCTTCTTTTTGGATAGTTTGTTAATCTCGTTTAGTTTCTTGGTTTGAGTTTGGAAGAACATATAAGTGTTTGAATTGGAAACACAAAGGGAATTGTGGAGTCGAATGATCTTTACAAGAATATAAGATAGTCTAAAGTAAGGTTACATATTTTGATGATATTGGGGGTTGGAGTTAGAGCTTGCGTAATCTTTGAAATTAGAAATATTAGAATGGAAGCTCGAACGAAAATGTTGTCATAGGAGGAGATGCAATGAGTTATATGAACCTAGTTTGTAGTATCGTATGCTTTGTTGTGATGTTATATTTGTTATGCTTCAGGAGGCGACATCATCAAGAAACCCTTCTAGTGATCGCGAAGAACCAGACTTAGCTTCTTGAAGCGTTCTTGGTGAGTAGTAACAGTCCCTTAAAGGGTCTGACCAGACTACATTCTTGAAAATAAACTTTTTACTAGAGCTCTTTTGAATTGGAAATTGTTGAGACAAATGTTGTTGTGAATGCTTATGCTGATATTATGATAAGGTCAATGGATCGGGCTTGCGAGTTGGTCATTGACGGAGTTGAGGAACATTGTTTCTTGCTCCCTGTTTTTAAGCGAATTGTCATTCAGATATTGACTAGCTTCACCCGAGAGCGACATAGCCTTAGAGCTACGGGGCACCTTTCAAAGTAGACTCCCCGTGCGCACATAGATCTAGGAAACTGATGTTGCTTTTAAACCTATGATTTGAATTGCCGTGTTTTGTTGTTTTGGATTGTTACTTCTCATTTAGTTTAATCGAACCCTCTGTGGTTTTCAACTTTTAGTTTGTCTACAGATCGAAACCAGATAGGAATAATGGATTAGCGGAGGTGATTAGAGGTTCCAAGGATGTATATTGAGCTGAGTACGTAGGAATTTGTAGTTTTGTATTAGGATTTTGGATAAATGTAAATTTGACTTGGTTGTTTTGGTTATATTGGACTTGTAGAGAATTGTATGATTATCTTGTGTTTTAGTTAGATGTTTGTTTTGAGATTTAGCTGAGTTAGTTACGTTAAAGAGCTGGTGACCCCTTTGCTCAAGTTTTGGAAGTGTGATTTCAGTTTCTTGGGAAATGAACCTCTTGATGATCCTGTTTATTCAGTCAACGTTAAGCCGGGTTGTTACATCTATATTCTAACACTCCCCCTCAAGTTGGGTCGTAGGGGCATCGACACCCAACTTGCACAAGACTTCTTCAAAGAATTGAGCTCCTACTGCCTTCGTAAGAATATCTGCTAGTTGTTCCTTTGAGCGCACATGAGGAAGTTTAATCACCTTCGCTTCTAATTTCTCCTTTATGAAGTGTCTGTCGACCTCTACATGTTTTGTGCGATTATGTTGGACTGGATTCTCTGAAATATTAATAGCAGCTTGATTATTGTAATAAAACTCACTACTTCTTGTGGGAGTAAACCCAAGTTCCGTTAGTAACTTCCTAAGCCATAAGATCTCAGTGATTCCCTTCGCAACTCCTCTGAATTCTGCCTCTGCACTAGAAATAGCAACCACTTTCAGTTTCTTGCTTCTTCATGTTACAAGATTTCCTCCTACTAGAGTAAATTACCATGAAGTTGACTTTTTGTCATCTCTGTCACCTGCTCAGTCTGCATCCGTGTAAGCAACAAAATTCAGATGACCATTCTTTTGGTATAAGACTCCTCTTGGGGATCCTTTGAGGTATCTCAAGATCCGAAACATTGCTTCCATATGTTGAATCTGTGGTTTGTGCATGAATTGACTAACTACTCCTACTGGGTATGCGATGTCGGGTCTCGTACGAGCTAAGTAAATTAACTTCCCTACCAATCGCTGGTACTACCATACGATCAGTTGGTTCCCCTCCTTCATGCATCTGTTATCCATGATTCCTCATCATTGGTGTCTCGACGGGTTTACAATCTAACATCCTTGTCTCAGCTAACAAATGCGAAACATATTTCTTTTGGGATATGAAGATTCCTCTGTTTGATCTAAGAACTTCAATTCCCAAGAAATATTTAAGTCTTCTAAGATCCTTCATCTCAAATTCTCGGAACAACTTGCTTTTGTGATTCTCGATTTTAAATCTTCCCCAGTAATGATCATGTCATCAACATAGATTATGAGACATGTTATTTTCCCTCCTTTTCTTTTAAGGAACAGAGTATGATCGGAGTTACTCTGTCTGTACCCAAATCTTCTCATAGCAGATGTAAATCTCCCAAACCATACTCTAGAGCTTGCTTCAGACCATACAAAGCCTTTTTTAGTCTGCAACCCTCATTTGCTGAGAAACCTGTAGTGAACCCTAGTGGTGCCTGCATATACACCTCTTCTTGAAGTTCCCCATGAAGGAAGACATTCTTTACATCGAAATGATGAAGGGGCCAATCTAAATTTACTGCTACACTGAACAAAACCTGGATAGGTGGCTCTGTAGCATCGCCTACTTGCACTGTTGGGTCTAGGTTGGACAACCATGGACTATTTAACCATCTGAGATCGTCATTTTTCTTCTCCCCCTGACATCGAAGATGGTGGTAGTAGAACTCTTTCTCAATAAACTCACAATCCATGGTGGTGTACATCCTTCGAGCTAGAGGATTGTAACATCTGTAACCTTTCTGATTTCTTCCGTACCCAACAAAAATACACTTAATTGCTCTTGGCTCAAATTTATTTCGCACCCATTTCGGATAATGAACAAAAACTGTGCAACCAAAAATTCTAAGAGGTAGGAATGTGCGAACGGTATCAATTTATGGTTTTTCAGGGTCTCCAAGGGTGTGCGATAGTTAAGGCTCTTTATGGGAAGTTAATTGGTGAGGTAGTTAGCTGTGGCGATTGCTTCAGGCAAAAGAGAAGTGGGAACAAGGGATTCAAACATGATAACACGAGTCATGTCAATCAATTTTTTGTTTTTCCGTTCAGCTACACCATTTGTTGGGGTGTATCAGGACAAGAGGTTTGATGAATTAAGCCTTTAGTGGTGAAAAATTGATGCACGTCTGAGTTAATGTATTCTCCACCATTATTAGTTCTAAAAATGCGGAGTTGCGCTTGGAATTGAGTACAAATCATGTTGTAAAAATCAACAAACACTTGAAACACCTCAGATTTATGTTTAAGAAAATAAATCCAACTCATTAATTCGGGTATAATCATCAATAAACATAACATAATATAAAAAATCATGCATTCCTACTACAGGAGCAGGACCCAAAACATCTGAATGAATAAGCATAAAAGGAACATTGGTTGTATTCATACTACTAGGATACGAATGTTTATGACTCTTTACAAGAATACATGTTTCACACTTAAAATCTGATTTTACCCTTGCTAAAGTAGGAAAAAGTTTCTCTAGATACCCTATAGATGGATGTTCAATCCGACGATGCCAAGTCCATAGGTGCCTTTCCTTTGACCATGAGCAAGAACTGCTTTGCCTTTTTGAACCTCCTCTTCCAAGTAGTACAGTCCACCTCTCTCAATACCACGCCCATGGTTTGTCCTGTCTGACCATCCTGTACAATACAACAATCGGGTTTCATGAGAACAGTACAATCAAGATCTCTTGTAAGTTGACTGTCAGACAACAATTTATGAGAGAGATCAGGAATGAACAAACAGTTTTTCAAAATGAGAAATAGTCCCGGCTCCTTCCACTTTAATTCCTTCCCCATTAACAGTTTTAATAATATTTTTCATCGGTTTAACATGAGTTAAAAAATCTTTAGGGTTATATGACATGGTATCTGTGGCCCCACAGTCGAAAATCCAACCACCTCCGAAAACAGATAAAGCATTGTTCAAAGAAGGAGAAGGGTCATTTTGATTTTGGAGGGACACGTGACCCTTCTGACGTTCCCTTTTATTTAAAGCATGAACCCATTTAATTTGGGTGTCTCTGTCTGTAACACCCCGATATTTTTTTCCGATATATTAAATGATTTGCTAGTAATATTATTATTATTATTCTTTTTAGAAGAATATATTTCTTTTTATTATTTATTTTGTTAGTAAGTTAGATCATGAGACTTCAACTTTTAAGGCAATTAAAACCATTTTAAGTCCAAACCTTTTTCCTAATCTATCTTTAATTTCAAAAAAAAAAAAAAGTGGGAATTGGAATGGATTTGGCCGGCCATATGGAGTATCTTGGGGGGATTTGTAACTTCTTAGGATATTGAAAGATTAAGGAGTTATTGCCTTCCATAAGTATTGCCTTAATTTTCCTTAATTTCTTTATTTCCTTAATCTCCTAATTTCCTTACATCTTTTCATTTCAAACCATTTGCAAGTAAGAAAACACTCCCAAAACCCTCTAATCCTCACGCCTAATCCTCCATTGGTTCATCAATTTTGGTGTTTTGTTCTTGAGCAATTGTGAGTAATTCTTCATCTAGTTTTTATTTTTAAGTTTTAATTTAAATTTCTATGATTTTTATGTGTGTTCTTTTATGGTTTATGATTTGTTCATGATTTAAAATTCATGTGTGAAAGTATGATGTATTTTTCTATCTAAATTAATGTATGGTTTTTTTTTTTAGGGTTTTAGATATGTTACATGTGTGTGAAGAATTTGTTTGATGGATGATTGAAAAATATATATGTATATATATATATATATATATATATATATATATATATATATATATATATATATAGGAAAAAAATGTATGTGGTGTTAGAAATTTATTTATTTTTGATTAATAGAAGGAATTTATAATGTTGGTAAAAAAAATATACATGTATATATGTGATGTGTATGTGTGAAAACATTTGTGTAAAAAGAATTATATTGAAAAAAAAAATATATTGTTTCGGTAATGAAACGAGGAAGTGGAAGACACTTAAGATACCACAAGTGGAAGTGTTATCGGGAGCAGCGATTCGTAGGAGGATGCAACCTGAATTCCTGAGACACAACACGTTAGCCTTGTCCGGGGGTGATCTCCCGGAAAACCCCTCCGACGCTCAAGTCAGAACGTAAATCGGAAATTAATGAATGAACGATTGTAGAATGAATGCAAGAGGAAATGTCGGGATTGAGATTGCTAGTGTTAGTGTTTGGGTAGGCTAAGGAAGTAATGTAAGCAAGGATACTAGGAAAGCTATATTTTTTAGATTATCCTCCCTCCTTGATGGTAGCCCCTATTTATAATGGTGATGAAGGGAAGTTGTATCTGAGAAGAAGTGAACTATCATGGGAGTAGTGGGAGTAATGGGAGGTGGACTGGTCATGGGAAGAATGGACAGTTATTCATCTTGAAACAAGGAGAGCCATACATTGTGGGAAAGTGGGGAGTTAGGGTTTTTTAGAGGTAACTGGCCCATGGGCCATTCAAGGAAAATGGTAATTCCAAAAAAAGCTCATTGATCGAAAGTCAAGGTCAACTGAAAAGGTCAAAGGGTATTTTAGTAATATGATGCTAATTATTAAATAAATAAATTAATTGAATAAACAGTACCATGACATATATATATATAATAATAATTCATTAAAATTTATTTTTATGTAAATTTTTTTGTTTAGATTTAATAGGACATAAAACATTGATATTTATATTTTTGTGATAAAAAAATGATGGAATGACAAAATCCCGTAGGTTTTGAAAATGGTGAAAAAAATGTGTTTTTGGAACATTTTTGGCTTTGAAATTAAGTTAAAAATACTTATACTATGTTATAAATTATGAAAATTGGTACCCGGGGGTTTTGACGCCTTCCGGACGCAACGGTGAAGTCGGATTTTCAATTTGACAGTTTTAAGTTGAGTTTCTGGACAAATTCTATAGGCTGTCCTGTTTTGTGTATTTACCATGTTATAGTATGTGATGGATGTTCATGTTGTATGTAGAATTCTAGGTATGGATGTGATTGTATATGTGTGTTATGGATGATTTGAGGAAAATGTGTATGTGTGCTTATTTCCTGAATACGATTGAACCTTGTAGGAAGTCGATTTGTGACCGGGAATTGATTAAGACGCTTGTGAGTTGGTTATCTTGCTTAAGGTATGTACACGCAGCGTGGTTCGCATTAGTCCGATGTATCATATAATAATGGTATACAAAAGTAAAGTATGGATATATAGTACGAATAATGTTATCTTTTGAATCAATAATTTTTTATACATTGTTTTGATAAGCAGAGGTAGTATGACCTCACTAACTTTAAAGTGGACGTAGTATGACGTCAATTGGTGGAAATGAATTACTCGCGGTTTATGAGGGCATTATGAGCCACCGCGGGGGTATGCATACTTAACCATAGGCACCGAAGTAAGGCGAGTGTCTATGTTAGAGACTTGCTTAGGGGTTAGCTCCCCCTAATGTATTGTCTCACTTATGGAGCTTGGAGTGTACCGGCAGTATGGCTGGGTAGTACAGCAGTATGGCTGACTAACCTTTACATGAAAATAATTATTCTTAATAAGCATGATCGAAGCGTAAGGTTCTGTGAATTGTCAGCTAATAAATTAAAACTTTCTCTTGTGTTATTATTTATTTGGTATGTGACGTTTGCTGACGTGTACTTTTGGTCTTAACGACCCTGCGATGATGTTGTTTCCTATCTGGGCAATGACTAGCAGTAAGTTAAGTTGCAGGTCTGGGGAGTGAGGATTGACCCTTGAAGAAATAAATCATTAGAATATAGAAGTTTGATAAGAAATAAATCATTAGAATTTCTAGTTAAGTTTGAAGAACATTTGGTTTTTATGAGGCGATTTTCGTTCTCAAGTTGTAATAAGTAGATTTAACTTTTCGTTCTTATCCGCTGCTAAGAATTTCTTATTATCTAATAGTTCTTAATAACGCTAATAGAACTCGATCCGCATGTTTTCCTTAACTTCAAAACCGTTTTAAACTGCTTCTAACATCCCGGTTTGACTCGGATTATAGTTGCCTCGTTTTCAAAAGGCATCTTCTCTTTCCGTACGACCCGAGTTATTCTGAGATGTTACACTGTCATCAAACCCTATCTCCCCTTTTTCTCTTAAGGCGTTGTTTGAGGAAGAGAGACTCCCCCTCTCTTCGTTACCTGTGGTGTTGTTCAAGGCCACACCTTCCTCCCTTTCTTCTTCTCTGATGAGGCCATCGTCTATGCTTAGCCCAATCGCAGCCCTGCCGGTTCTGTTGTGATTGAAAAATCTGATCACTCCTTTGGTCCCCTTTTTCTTTGCATTCGACCACCATTCAGGGTAACCCACCAACTTAAAGCATTCATTTTTGGTGTGTCTTGTACCACCACAATGAGTGCATTTAAGGTGATTTTTTTCATCATCACGCCGGTAAGTCCTCCCTTTGACAGCAAATCCTCCTCCTATGCCCGATGAATCTAGATCTAATGAGGGCTCTTTTTTTATGATTCCTCGCCTCAGTGTTTCTCTCCGGATGCTTGCATAAGCTTCCTCCACCGTGGGGCTCCACCGTGGGGAGAGGATCTTGAAGGAGTAAGTCTCTTCTATCCTTGTCAAAGGACTCATCAATCCCTGCTAGAAACTGATACAATCGATTTTGTTGTATTAACCGGTTGTAAATGATAATATCATTTGGATCTTTCATTGGGTTTGGTTGTCTTCTATCGATTTCTTTCCAAAGTGTGATTAATTTACTGTAGTATTTTTCGATGGGTTCTGTTCCTTGTTGGATTTTGTTTGTTTTGACCGTGAGATCAAAAATCTGTAGCCCATCCCTTTCGCTACTGTATAGTGTCTCGATCCCTTGCTTATCTTTGGCTGTTGGAAAATCAAGGAATTGATTCACTAGGTTAGGATCTATGTTTTCCAGTATCCATGAAATGACAATCGAATCGTATCGAGTCCATTGGTTGTACTCTAGGTCATTTTTGGATGGTGGATCGGCAGTGATGTGATTGAGCCGACCACGGCCACTAATGGCTAAGTGCATCGGCCTGGACAATTTGGTATAATTTTGGTTTGTCAGTTTTTTGGATATTGAGAGAGACTGGGTATTGGCTAAGGGTTCAGTGGGTGGTTTGTTGGGGTTTAACTGTTGAAACAGTTGCAACAACTATCCCATTGTCACGGGCTAATCTGGGGCTATGATGGTTTTGGAGTCTTTCTCCAATTTGTTTTTTTTTCTGTCAAAGGTAAGTAAGTTTTGGTAAATGATGAAGTTGCAAAAACGATTCAGAACTGTTGTTACTCTGATACCATGATACGAAGAAGAACACGGTTATGGGGTTTCAATCTTGTGTTCTATAATTCTGTATATTCAATCAATAATACTAATGAGGTTTATATACATAAGAGCTACCTAGGGTTGCCTAAAATAAAATGATTACAAAATATAAAGTTTTCCTAATTACATTATTCTAAATATATTGTTTCTATATTCAACACATCTTAAAAAAATAAAAGTGAAATGATAAGATTATCTCAAAAAAAAAAAAAAAAACTGAAATGATAAGATGGTGAAGTTAGTGCATTTAAAAAAAAAAATCCTTTGGTTCTCTATTGTATCTCACAAGTCAAATCTAATATAGATGTTTAACTCAAAGCCATAAATACAAGTTCCCTTAGAACCACTATCCCACATTACGAAATTCTAATTTCTTAAAGATAAAATAAATAAATTAATCAAAAATCAAACTAAAGCTAAAAAAAATGCATTATTCTTGAAATTTAGTAGATATATTTGTGTCAGGATTAGGTTATTAAATATAGATTACTTAGAATCACTGTAGGAATATAGATGCGTAAAGTGAAATTTCAAGAAATAATCTCTTAACATCTAAATAGGATTACATGCATATCATAATATGAGTTATCAAAATAGTAGAATATGGCCTTAATGCATAAATTCCACGTTATATACTCGAATATAAAATATACCAAAATAGAGATGATAGAACATTAAATGTTGTTCCTCTACGTTGGTATATAAGCATCAAACAGATCATTAACGCATGCTAGTACGAAATAAGAAAACACCTTTTCCCATTACATTTTAGGTAAAAAATATGAGTGTGTAGAGAATATTAGAATTGATAAAGCTTGTATTACCTGTTGGTGTTCTTGTTCTTTGCCTTTTACATATCTTTCTTTTACTCATTTTTCTCCTAGTTATTTTTGTACTCCCTCTGAACCAATTTAGATGTCCCATTTGCTTGGGCACGGTTATTAAGGATGGTGTGGGGTCCATTAAAAAGGGTAAGTAGTAAAGGGTAAGTAGTGAAGGGTAAGTAGTGAAGGGTAGTTGGGTAAGTAAGGCATATGAGGGTATATTCGTAATTACTTGTGTGAACGAAGGATATTTAGGTAAAAAAATATTGACAAAAATAGAAATGGGACAACTAAAAAGACTTTGCCAAATAAGAAAATGAGACAATTAAATTGGTTCGGGGGGAGTATTATTTATATGTATTTTTCATTATTTTTAACTTTATGATTAAGGATTAAGCTTATGTGATTAGATGCAGGCTTGCAGATTTAGCTTTACTCAGTCCTATTCGTTGTAGAAACCTCTCACTCTAAGGATCTTTCTCGAGTCGAGGACTCTTTGGTCGGGTCCTCCTTTATGGGTGTGGGTTGCCGCCTCCCTCCCCTCTTAGACCTTGATCATAGTTTTCTATAAGAGAGACACGATGGATACGAAATGATGATGATGACGACGACGATTTGCGTGGGGAAAGCACTTATTGCAAAATAACAAACTTTATTAATATTATAAGTGATTGAATTAGGTGAAGTATTGTAAATAGAGGAAATAAACTATAACTTGATACTTCTTTGTGATAAATCAAGAATGTCTTTCCTTAAGTAATCATTCTCCCACTTGGTGCTTGGATATAATATGAAACAAGTCTAAGAGATACAAAGCAAGATCTAGCCAAAGTTTTCAGATGTTAGATCAGGTTCCCTTAATTATGTTTATATCACCAACTCTACTTGACATTGTTTGATGTGACTTCTAGCCTAATGCTTTAAACTAATATATAACTTCAACTCATAGCGGTAAATATGGATTCACTTAGAATCATTATCTCACATCTAGAAATTCTAATTTCTTAAATATCAAATAAATGAATTATCTTTAAAGAAACTAATTAGCTAAAAGAATGCATTTTTCTTAAAGTTATTATATATTTGTGTCGGGTAATTAGGGCACTAATCACGCAACCCTCCAAGTTACACTATTGAATTTTTCTTTTATTATAGATGCAATAATGTAAATTACCTGCTCCTAACTTTCGAGGCTTCTTTAGTAAATCCATACTATTGAGGTAAATGAACATTTTTTAATTTAAAAACTTTTTAAAAATAAGCATCTCTTGAGTTTTGAAACTAATTTTTATACTAAAACAATGGTCTTTTTATTCAAGTGTGTGATATGAGTTAGATTACATTTACACAAAAACTTGGGTTATTGAGCCCCTTCAATTTTTTTTTACCAATTTTACAAATTAAAATGTCAATTTGAAGATTTAAAAGATCAATTTTAAGGATTTGAAATTGACATTTTAAGTCATGAAATTTGACAGTTTTAAGACTTAAAAATGAGTCTATTCCCAAAATATTGTAAAATCAAAATATAATTCCCAACGGCTAGTCTCTTGAAAAACCGTCTCTTTGAGAGACGTATCTTAAGCCCAGCCCATTAAAGATTAATACCTACTTACCATATTTTAATGCCTACTTATATTATCCTTAATGCTTACTTACCGTATCCTTAATGCTTACTTTCAATATCTTAAATGTCTACTTAGATCATTTTTAATGCATACTTACATTATTTTAAAAAATATATAGTGGACCGGCCAAATTAGAGATAGTCTCCCAAAGAGACCATCTCTCACAAGAATTTGTGAATTTCCAATCTATATTGCAGGAAAACTAATTCCCTCTCTACTGTCCACGTCAAACAATATTTTTTAAAAAAAAAAATTCCCGCGGAACCCGCCTTTTAAAATGACCATTAGATGACGGTTTACTTTTTTTACCCAAAAATTGAAATAAAGCAAAATAAAACATAAATTGTAGCGCTTAGAGTTTAATATCACGACCTCAATCGCTGTACTTGTGACGCTTGGAGTTTGATCTCACGATGTTCCAGTCAAATACATGGGCGCCAACCAACTGGGACAAAAGGACTTCTGTGATATATTAATTTCTATTTACTATATAATTTTGTATTTAAGATGAACTAAATGTCAAAATTGTTAAAACTGCCATTTCAGATGGCGGTTTGGCATTTATAATTTTTTTTATCATTTATTTCAAATTATGTTTTTAGAAAGCTATTTGTTGAAACAATTCAGACGAAACCTTCTTTTCAGATGGCGGTTTGCTAAAAAAAAGTAAAAAAAATATTTTACAAACTATACTACGTGAACAATAGACCAGAAATTAAGTTTCCCTACAATGCAATGTTGAAAGTACGTTTCCATGTAACATTATTTTTGGAATAGACTCTCCTTATAAGGTTAATTTCAATACTTAAAAAATCAATTTTAAGACTTAAAAGACTAATTGCAAGACTTAAAATTTTCATTTCAACTTTAAAGTAGGATGACTCAAACATTAAAATTGATATTAAAATTTTAAAATTGACCGTTTAAGTCTTAAAATTAGGTTTTTCAATCTTAAAGTTGTTATTTTAAGTTTTAAAATTAGTATTGTCAAAATATTTTAAAAACATTATTAGGCTTAGACTAGTTACACAACTATAACCGTCTGACAGGAGAATATTTGTTACATTTAAAAACAGAAAACAAAACATAAGTTAGTAAATATAACAATAAAATTTGCTCACTATTAGCGTTATAAGCGATACTAACAACCAACAAACATTTCTCTTTTTTTTTTTTTTTTTTTTTTTATCTTTCATTTCCCAAATATCTAAACAAGTCAAACCCTTAATCACTATTCACTACTATATTTTCTTTCATTTTCTTACTGTTCTGATTTGGCTTTTTTCTCTCTTCCTGCATCTTCTGAACCAATGAGACAATGACTATTGACACAATCCACAAGCAGATACCTGGCAATCAAGAAGATCAACTCAACATTTGCCTTAATATCATTCACGTAACTTTCCAAATCACCCAAAAAAATCAACCTTCTCATATTCAACTGCATTTTTTATATCATTATTCAAATTAGTAATTTTAACATCAAACCATTAGAAATAAAAATTTTTACCAATGTAGTATAAATATTTAAGGGGTAAATAATATAAATAATTAAGGGGTAAATAATATAAATAATTAAGGGGTAAATAAAAATAAAAATAGGAAAATAAAGTTAATTAAATAGAAGATTAAATGAATTTGACTGTTAGAGAGGTGAAAAAATAATTAGAAAGTTAAAAAAAAAAAGAAATTCCCTGTTATTGGGGTATAAATTTACACTAGGAAATGATGGTGGAATACTTTTTTCCAAATAAAGAAAATCATCTTTCTTTTTTTGTTCGTCCTTTTTAGTTTACTCTCATTTTACTTCTTTCACAAATATTTCAATTAATTTATTTGCACCTCTACTTACCTTTATTTCATTAGTTTGACTTTTTTTATCCCTTAAATATTTACACTCAATCTAAACGAACCCTAAAAATTTTCAATTTTTAACTTTTTTTGCTCCCATTTGAACTTAACCCTTTATGAGGTCTCTTTTTAGCAAACCCTAGAAATTCCTAAAGATACTAGAAATCATTTTCAAAGATTTAACTAACCCAAATTATCCGAGTCAACCCAGATTCTTGAATCATCCCAGCTCATTCAAAGCTCCTTGCACACCGGTGATCTTGGGGTACAAAAACCATTTATAATGTAAAATGAGTATGTTTTTTTTTTTTTTTTTTTCAGTTGAATTGATGGAAATTTGAAGTGAAAATGAGATTGTTTTAATTTGAAAAAAAAAAATTTCATTGAAGGCGCGGTTTAAAATGTTATTATTTTGCACAGTGAAGAGTCCGAAGACAATATAATGACTTTTTAACCAGCTTTCTCTTATTCGCTTTTAATAATAATAAACTAAATTTGACCGTGGACTTGGATCACGTATTTTGGGAGAGAGTCGCTCAAAGCAAAGCTTAATTTTAAATTTTTTAATTAACTTAAGCCTAATTAATTCAAAATCCTCTTAGATGTCCACCACCATCTTTTTAACCACTTAAAAGGCAGTTTGTATATTAAATTATATAGAGAACCATGTTTGAAGGTAAGTGCTTCGAACCTCGAATGAAAATCCAACTCTACTCTTAAAATTATTATCATAAATAAACTCAAAACCAATGTTTATTACATCAACGGGCCAGCATAGATTGCAAATGGCAGGAATGAGGGTCGATGTAGCTTTTCACCGATCCAATGATCAATCACTAGCATTTCCCTGCACATCCTGTCATCTGAGTCCCCTAGGCCCCAAGTGCCTTAGCAGCTTTCAGAAACATAATTTGGATGCCCAATGACTGCGTAAGGCAACTCAGCAATCAGTATCATCGGCAAAGCCATCAGCCGATCACACACCATGAACTACCTACTTCTATATCACACATATAGCTTGCGCCTGCAAATGAATGATTGTCTAAAGTCTAAACCAAAGATTTTGATTGCTCACCAACACAATACAACCGTGCAGGTGCAAAAGGTTGGGATTTGAGAACCAAAATTTGATAGCAATGAGCTCCCCTCAACCCCATCACCAACCCATTAGTATTCTTCTAACTCTGTCAACAATCTGATTCCTCGCTCCTTTTGTCGACATTTGATGCTCACAATTCTCATCCAAAAGAAACCGATAAACCTCCCATTCCCGATCTGATGCAGAATACCTTCCGATCTCAGCCTGCAGATGATTAGAAGTTATAATAAGTTAATAGATATTATGTTTGTTCATTGCTGTTGGACACCAGCATATCTGGTAGGTGGTTTTTTTGGTAGTGGTAACAAAATATCTATATCATTCTTTTCAACATAAGTTGCTTCAAAAGGTTCATAGGATTATCATTATTTTCAAACTGCGAGCATCTTTCTTCATAATTTTTCATTAACACTTGAGTTTGGCGAACATTACCGCGAGTATATATTCCGGTATATGAACTCAACAAATTAACAATGGAGTAAAAGAACTAAGAAATCAAGTATTGTTTCTACTCTTACCGAGAAAATGCAGATGCCAAGCTTTTTAAGAGCAAGAGTGACATCATGAAAAACTCTAGGTCTCCCCCGTCCGGATAATTCAACTGGATTAGCAACCAATAGTTCAGTGTCAGGCCCACGATTCGCAATGAGTACACGCAATGGGTGAAGCATTTCCATCTTAAGGCAGGAACATAATAAGTATTCTCGCTCAGGATCCACAATCTTCTTTCCATCTTTCTGTTGGATGAATAAATCTATGTCGCGATGTCCCTTTGTAACAGCTGACATTCGACCATATGAAATCTGGGTTGAGAACAATTAGTGAGTGCATATGATATGCATTCCTTCCCAATTACAGAAGGGAAAAAAAAGGCTAAAATCAAAATGCATACAAGCAATGATCTTCTAGCAACAAGCAGGTCAATGACTGACACACGGGTTACCAAGTCAAAGAGCCAAGCTATTAGACGACAGACGATCCGACATGGGCGATGCCCATCACTGAGGAGCAGAGAAACTAGATATATTTGACCTGTCTTTCCATCTTCAGACTCTTGGGTAAAGGAATACATGTGAAAAGAACAAGTGGACTCAAGGTCCGACAGTAAATGAAAACCTCAACTTACAATGACACTTCACCAGGCTTATCACTTATGCAATACATAAGTAATGTTGCCTAACTTGCATGTAACCCACCACAGCTGGGAGCTACAAGCCACACATGTGCCTAAATAGGGATTAGAATAGCATACATCTTTGCTTTGTAGCCTAGAAAACTGCAACACCATGGTATTCCAGCTATCTCAATAAATACAGAGGCCATCTTGAACTAGAACCTACAAATTGGTATTGATAATAGCCTCCACATTATTGACCACTCTTGAGAATGGCTTTGTCTAGAGATGCAACATTGCGACCTCAAGCCATGATTAAAACACTTTTCCTGAAACTAGACAATGGAGGACACATAATGTCTCTAGAAGATACAACAAATTGGAGGAGCGAATAAAGTATTTCTTGAGTGACATTGGCACTTGAAAGAAAATTATGGAAATTAAAAAACTAAATGCTTCCCCCAACAGCCTCCAGCAGTTGAACCATTCAAGAAATGAGATTCAAAATGGAATAACGGCGTGTTTAGAGATCATATAACCTGCACATAAGATCTGCTGAACTTGAAATGGTGTCGAGATGCAAATATTGCAGAAATACCCTTTCCCTTTCTTGCAAACCCTCAAATTAGGTATAATAAGGAATGGCCAGGAGACAAAATTCCTCAACAGCAATGGAAAGGCTCAAGAAAATTGAAAAATTGAATGAATATGCCATCTAATATAAATTGGAAAAATATAGCCAATTTCAAGGGTTATATATCTTAGTGGTCCTGACATTATAGTGAAACTACAAATAAGATCAAACTATTTCAAGTACACAAGTTAATCCCCGGATGTTATCATGAAGTCTCAAATCCTCTACAATTATCCCCCTAATTAGCACCCTATGAACTTCATAAGGTTGCGGAAGTGAAGGTGCTAACAATCTTTTATTTTCTTTCTTCTCTGTTTGTTGGTTTAGTAGGTAGCAATCATTATTCCTTTTTTAATTCAATAGAGAATGGAATACTCATTGGGCATCCCAACAAACATAGAGCTTACACTATATTTGGATGGAAGGAAATGAAAAGAAAGGGATGGGAGGAAACGAAGGGATAACATTTCCTTCATTTGGGTGCCAAAAGGCGAGGGGAAGGAAATGGAGGGATGACATTTCCCTCTTTTGCATACCAAAAGGGGAGGGGGAGGGAAATTGAAAGGAGGGAATCGGAAGGGAAATGTTCCTACATTTTGTACTAACAAACTCTATAGTCTCCCCTTCCTTCCCTCCTTACACTCCTCTCCCCTCCCCTTCCCTGCCCTTCCTCTCTTTGCTAAATGCTATCCAAACATATTGTTAGTGTCAAAACTATTATAGCTTGATAGTATATCTTATATGTTCCTTGGATTCAGACAGCTAATGTGTACACAAAAACAAGTTCCAAGTATAAAACTTAATAATAGTATGAACATCATGCATACTTTTGGCCAAAAATGAAGTGTGAAAGTGTCATATTGCACTATTGAATGTCCATCACTATGAGTTCATCATACATGAGGTGAAATAAAGAGTTCATAGACATACTCAATCTGACCAGGAGCTAAAAATTGTGTAGGTGCTGGAACTGTGGCAAATGAAAAGGTCTGGCCAGTATATCATACGGTTTTGAGCCATAGACCTCATCTCTGAGGGTGTAGATGACTCCGAAAATAAAAACTTCTAGTTAATACTTTGCATCTTGGTTGGTAGCCTAAAGTGACAAGTCATGCCAACAACCCTTGGATCCTATCAACTATAATTCTCATGATTCAATTCACAATATGGCCAGTAACCTCCACTTAGTCAGATCATGGAGTCAACACTCAGGCCAGTGGTTGCATCACAACTGCATTACAAAGGTTTTTAAGCTTAGTGCGATATTAGGATGCAATAGCCACAAGTTTGTAAACCGTTAATAGTGCAATAGCATTGGAGATTCAAGACCCTAATTAGACTGACAACCCAAGGACAAACCCTTTGAAGGACAAGAACGCGCAACAGTGAAACCTATTCAAGACGGATCGTCAAGTGATAATCAGCCTTAAGCTTCACTCAAGCAAAAATTCATCATTAATAGGTCATACACTTCAGACCACATTACTTTTAAAGGCATGCCTAGACTTTGTCGTGGACATTCCATTACTCTTAATGCCAAGAGGTACAACAATGAATGCCATAATCCCAAGTAGGCATATGACATTCATAAGAATCAGAAGTAATTTGGATATCATTGGACCAGTAAATGGGCTCAAAGACAATACCTTCCAAAATAGTTTCATTCTGTCACATAAGAACTGCTCATATGCCAAAAAAGGAATAGTAAAGAACAGAGTTTTAAAAATGCAGTTGTAATTATTCACTTCAGCAATTAATAGCTCTTGCAGTGGAATGGTGATTAATACAGCATAAAAGATAGGGAGCCAATACCTTAATATCATGATCTTTCAGCGTTCTCATTATATCATAAAGAAGACCTTTGTGGTCAACACAATGTATTTGAAGCAGTGTTTGGCTCGGACTCAAAGAGTTATCTACATTGACAACAGCCTTTTTCAGTTGAGTCAAGTCTGGGCTAAGGGCTTGCATATGACATTCCTTCTTCGAATACTCAGATGCAAAGAGCTCTTCGGCAACGATAGGGGAGACGGATGAGGTCCCATGACGAGATTCGTGTTGTGAATTTGCTAACTGAAGTTCACAGGTAATACAAGATTCACCTAAAACACAACGTAGTTGTTCATAAGTTTCTTCTTGTCTTTTCTTTGTGTGGAGAAGTTCCCTGTTTTACAGATCAAACAATAAAGTCAAACAGAAATATCATGTTTAACAAGTTCAACAACATAACACTGGCCTCCTATGACACAGCAACATAATTTGTTTGGTTGAAGCCTTGAACTAGACACAGAAGAGATATATACAAAGAGACATGCTTACAACAATATGTTAATGACGAACATGAATCCAAGTAATTCATATCGAGTCACAACCATCATTCATCACTCAGCAATCATTGTAATTAAGTCATTAAAGATAACTTTCTTTTTCTGTAGACTGGAAATCCAAAACTGTTTCTCCTCCGTTCACATCAATAAGCATGGTTCCTTTTTAAATCCCTTTTCTCCAAATAAAAATAACAAACTTTAAAGTATGAGATATTCTGTGGTTGTTAAGGATATAACAAGTCATAACTTATTGTTTTATACCTTAATCAAATACAGATCACAACAAAAAAATACCAGCTAAGTAGATGAAAAACATAAAGAAAACTTAGCAGATAATAAGATGATAAAAAACATATTCATTTACATCCAAAAAACAAAAACATTTTGGCGGCACCCTTCCACAGATAACATGATTAGAAAGAATGAGCAAGAAGAACAACTACTTCAATGAGTGAAAATTTAAAACTAAAATCATAAATGGGATTTGGTTGTCGAAGAACCAGACAAATTAATCATAAAACAAAAGAATACTTACAGATTATCAGTGATAAAAAAGAGGTCTAAAACTTTTCCATCTGGAGTTGTCGTCACTTTTACCCTCTCAATAGAGAGCTCAAGCTCACAGAGTACATGGGTAACATCTAAATAAGAAACAGGAAGCATATTAGTAGAGAAACACACAACACTGAAAAAAAAGAAAAGGATGTTTCCATCAGATAATACCATATAACAACCCTCTTCGATCAAGGCAACAAAACTTCAGCAAGTAGAGGGATGAGGAGTTCTTTGGTGCTGGAGGAGCGTAATAATATGACAAGGAGCATGATGGACAAAATGAGACGAGGCGTTCTTTAAGGTTCTCCCAACGGACCACATACGTGCTAGAATGAGGAACCACCCACATGACAATGAAGCACCACTTACCATCCGTGGAAACATCTAGTGAAAAAGGCAAATGCAATCATCTGAATTACTACATTCTATACTTATCGAGTTAGTGATGCTATCAAAAAAGGCTCTTTTTCAAAGATTCTTATTTAGGTACACAACAAAAACTAACTTACAAAATAATACTCCTATTAGACATTTATACATATTATGTTAGTGATATTATACAAAACAAGCTCTATTTCAAAGATTCTTATTTAAGTACACACAAAAAAATTGCTAAAACTGTAGGAATAATCAAGTTATTCTGAAGATATTTAGTTGGTTTATTTAGATCATTGTAATTAGGGAAATTACTGTTTCTCCAAGCTTAGTTTCCTTCCTAAATTAGGGCCTAATCCTTGTATAAATATTGAATCTGTAAACAATAAAAATTAATACAAACAGTATTCATAAACCCTAAACTTAACTGTCTTAATTCTTCATGGTATCAGAGCCAAAGGTGTTTTCCGGGGCCGACAACACCATTGGCTATCATCATCTACCCTAAACACATACCTACAATGGCAGAAACCAACCCAAACCAACTCGTAACCATGGAACAGATGGAACAAATGTTCAAACTGTTTCAACAAATGAATAAACCAAACACAAACCTTGAAACCATATCCCCTGACCTGAAATTGGCCGAAAAACTAGATTATCAGAATTATACTACTTGGTGCAAAATGATGCAAATAGCTTTAGAATGCAGGGGACGTCTCAATCACATCATCGACGATCCTCCTAGCATCTCAGATCCAAATTACAGAGCATGGAAACAAAAAGATTTGATAGTCTTGTCTTGGATTATTTCGAATATCAGTACAGACCTTGTAAACCAATTCTTAGACTACACTATTGCAAAAGATTTATGGAGAGGGATCGAGGTCCTATTAAGCAGTGGAAGGGACGAACTCCAGATCTTCGATCTGAGTTCTCAAGCAAATAATTTGAAGCAAAATCAAGACCCTTTAGAGGTCTTTTATGGGAAACTTAACACTATCTGGAAAGAAATAGATCGAAGACAACCAAATCCCATGATACATGCAGAGGATATAACAATCTTTAACACCTTTATTCAAAAGCAACGGCTATTTCAATTCTTGGCCGGAATTCATGACACTTTTGACAAAAAAAAACGTGACCTGCTACATCAAGATCCACTTCCAACAGTGAAAGTGGCCTATGCTACAATCAGACGAGAAATCTCAAGGCGTGGGATTATGAGTCACGCTTCATCATCGGGAAAAATTCCCTCAGAGATAGGGAGTGGGTTGGCCGTTAAACACCGGTCGGATACCTCATTCCGGCGTAATATGGAGGATAAAACTCACCTGAGATGTAGTCACTGTGGAGGGAGCCGTCATACAAAGGAAGGATGCTTCAAAATCATTGGCTTCCCGGAATGGTGGGAGGAACACCGGCAGCGAAAAGCCGCCACCAAGGCTCCGTCACGAACCGGCGGCAAGGCTCACTTGGCCACCTGCACTTCTTCTCCCACCAACAAACCAACCACTCACACAGAAGCAAAGGAAGACATAAATGGTGTTGAAGGTGAAACGAAACAGAAAGCACAAAAAGACGTATCAGAAGAGAGAGAAAGGGGGAAAGGGAAGAATCTGGAAGCAAGTGGGGAAGGGAAAGGGCACCACTCCGCACAAAATGACGTATCAGAAGAGAGAGAAAGGGGGAAAGGGAAGGATCTGGAAGCAAGTGGGGAAGGGAAAGGGCACCACTCCCACTCTTTTATAGCCTCATCCTTTAAAAACCCTAAGCCCACTAAACCCCACCGGCCCATCACTCACAAAACCAATTATAATAAACTTGGTCTAATATGCAAACCTTGCCCATCATCCCCATGGATATTTGATTGCGGGGCCACTGATACTATGACCTTTGACCCCCGTGACCTTTTATCTACCCATCCAAAAACCCGAACCTACATTCAAACTGCTAATGGGGAGTGCGTGAGTGTTGACCAAGCTGGGCCCGTTACTATTTCTCCCTCTCTCAAAATTAACAATTGTCTTTTAATCCCTAGCCTATCTCACAAGTTATTATCTATTAGTCAATTGACTCGGGAATTAAACTGTACTGTGCTTATGTCTTCTTCTGGTTGTATTGTGCAGGATGCTCAGACAGGGAAGATTATTGGTCGTGGTACTGAACGCGATGGTCTATACTATGTGGACGAGGCGATTCAAAAGGGTCACACTTTGCTTGCTCAAGGGTTCACAGATCATCAGTTATGGACATGGCACAGACGTCTCGGACATCCATCACTAGGGTATCTGAAACATCTTTTTCCGTCATTAGTTAAAAGTACTGTAGTCTTAGATTGTGAAGCTTGTATTCTTGCGAAAAGTCACAAACATTCCTACTTTCCTAGTTCCAATCATAGCAGTGAACCGTTTATGTTAATACATTCTGATGTTTGGGGCCCTGCTCCTGAAATTAATAAACAGAGTTATTCATACTTTGTCTCCTTTATTGATGATTGTTCTAGAATGTGCTGGATATACTTCTTGAAACACAAGTCTGAGGTGTTTGATGTTTTTGTCAAATTTTACAACATGATTGTCACCCAATTTAAAGCCAAACCTCAGATACTTCGATCCGACAATGGGGGGGAATACATGAACCAACATATGGAAACATTCTTCACTACCCATGGCCTCATTCACCAAACCTCTTGCCCCCATACCCCACAACAAAATGGCATAGCTGAAAGAAAGAATCGCACTCTCCTAGAAATAGGCCGTGCTCTTATGTTTGAAGCCCATGTCCCATCTTATTTTTGGCCTGAAGCCATTGCCTCTGCCACCTACCTCACAAACAGACTACCCTCCAAAGCCCTTCAGTTCAAATCTCCCCTTGAAGTCCTTCATTCCTACAACATTGTTCCTTCTTTCCACTCCTTACCCCCCCGAATCTTTGGGTGTGTTGTGTTTGTTCACTTGCCAAAACCTGTTCGGCATAAACTTGAACCCCGGGCTGTTAAGTGTATCTTTATGGGTTATGGTACTAACCAAAAGGGATATCGCTGCTTTGACCCAACTCAAAACAAAATGTATACTACAATGGATTGTGACTTCTTCGAGCACTCTTATTTTTACTCCCAGCTTCGTCCTCAGGGGGAGACTACAGATGATGACTTAAGCTGGCTCGTATATTCTGTAACTAATGATCTGAACCACAAAGAGCAAGTAGGTAATCCCACAGATATTGCTACGGAAAACATAGTATTACTTTCTCCTCAGACCGCCGACTCCACCTTGTCTGAGGCATCCAGTGATCAAGAAGTTGTTTCGGAGACCGAAGAGGTATTATCTGAACCAGAACCTCAAACTAATAATGATATATCTTGTATTGTTGATCCTTTTTGCAGATACGAATTACCTCCAAGAAGCAAAAGAGGTGTTCCCCCAAGACGGTATGATCCAGAGTTTGAATCTCAGAGATCCCGGTATCCTATTAACCGAGAGACGAGTAACTTAGCACAGACAGCTATTGCATTCCAAACTAGTCTATACTCAAGTTCTCTTCCTCGGAGCACTGAAAAGGCTCTCCAAAACCCAAGGTGGAAAGAAGCAATGGAGGATGAGATCTCAGCATTGAAGAGAAATAACACATGGGATAAGTGTATTCTACCTGAGAAGAAAAAACCAGTAGGCTGCAAATGGGTCTTGACAATTAAATATCTTGCAGATGGAACTATTGACAGATATAAAGCACGGCTTGTGGCAAAGGGGTATACACAGACCTACGGGATTGATTACTCTGAGACTTTTTCCCCAGTTGCCAAGATAGATACCATCAGGGTCATATTCTCCATAGCTGCCAACAAAGAATGGCCTCTCTATCAGTTTGATGTAAAAAATGCATTTCTACATGGCAAGATTGAAGAAGAGGTGTATATGCATGCTCCACCCGGTTTCTCAAATGAATTTGCTCCAGGAGAAGGATGTAAACTTAACAGGGCGTTGTATGGCTTGAAACAGTCGCCGAGAGCTTGGTTCGGGAGGTTTACCACAGCAATGAAGGAATTTGGGTATATACAGAGCCAGTCTGATCATACTCTATTTTTAAAGAAAAGGGATGGACAGATTACATGTTTAATCATTTATGTGGATGATATGGTGATAACTGGAAATGATGAGAAAGAAATAAAGGAACTTAAGGGAAAATTATTCATGGAGTTCGAAATGAAAGATCTAGGAAACTTAAAATACTTTCTGGGGATTGAAGTTTTTCGATCAAAAAGGGGAATCTTCATCAATCAAAAGAAGTATGTCCTGGATCTGTTAGCAGAGGTAGGTATGCTTGACTGTAAACCAGCTGAAACACCAATAGTCACCAATCATAAGCTCCAAACAACACCCGGAAAAGAACCCGCTGACAAAGAGAAATACCAGAAACTGGTAGGAAAACTTATCTACCTATCCCACACCAGACCCGACATATCATATGCAGTTGGAGTTGTAAGTCGATTCATGCACTTACCACAGATATCACATATGGAAGCTGTTCTGAGAATCTTGAGGTACTTAAAAGGTACGAGCAATAGAGGAGTCTTCTTTAAGAAAAATGGGCATCTCGACCTTGTAGCCTATACAGATGCAGATTGGGCAGGCGATCGAGATAGTAGAAAATCTACATCAGGATACTTCACTCTTGTAGGGGGAAACTTGGTTACTTGGAGAAGTAAGAAACAAAAGGTGGTAGCACTATCAAGTGCAGAAGCAGAGTTTAGGGGAGTAGCAAAAGGAATAACAGAGATACTATGGCTAAGAAAGCTCTTACATGAACTTGGCTTTCCATCAACAGAAGCATGCAAGTTATTCTGTGACAACAAAGCAGCTATCAGTATCTCAGAGAATCCTGTCCAGCATGATCGAACGAAACATGTAGAGATTGATAGACATTTCATAAAGGAAAAATTGAAGAAGCAGATCATCAGTATTCCACATGTAAAATCAGAAGATCAGTTAGCGGATATTCTCACAAAAGGTGTTTCAACTGAAGTCTTCGAAACTACTTTATCCAAGTTAGGCATTGGAAATCCCATCACCTAACTTGAGGGGGAGTGTAGAAATAATCAAGTTATTCTGAAGATATTTAGTTGGTTTATTTAGATCATTGTAATTAGGGAAATTACTGTTTCTCCAAGCTTAGTTTCCTTCCTAAATTAGGGCCTAATCCTTGTATAAATATTGAATCTGTAAACAATGAAAATTAATACAAACAGTATTCATAAACCCTAAACTTAACTGTCTTAATTCTTCAAAAACAGAATAAGACCACCTACATAACATCAAGCTCATTCTAAGGTGCTACCAAGGGCAAATGAACATGTCCAACGTCACATGATTTGGTAGTCGCCTCGCGAATCGTGAATCAAAAAAGCAAATTAAAAAAGATGACGGATAGCATATAATAACTTGATTGCTCAAACAATCTAAATGTAACTCTTGACCAGATGCACATCAACTCAGTAGATTTTTTCCATATTGACATCAAATTTTTATGTTACATTATAAAACCCCCAATGTCAACACTAACAAAGAAGTTATATCCTATTCCCTTGGTATTAAACATAATATGCAACTTCTCATAAATAAAAAGTGCACATGATTTAATTGGTTATTTCCAAAATAACGAATCAAATTTGCATATAAGAACTACGTACGGTCAAAAGTGAAGAGAAGGAAAAATAGAAATTAATGTAATGTACATATAAGCTAAATCCTTCAATATGAGTTGTTGAAATAATGAGACAATTAATTCTAAACATGTAATTATCTAAGTTTTCCTTATGTCCCTTAATAATGACACCAAAAAACCAAATAAATACTTATGCTATTCATTAATGTGCATTAATGTTCGCCTAGAGAAAAAGGGAACAATTGTTAATTCACGAGTACAATAATATCCATCACTCAATTGTCACTTTGATTTTGCTATACTTTTCATTTTAGAATGTTCCAGTGATTTTGTTACATTTCTTTTCTCTTTAATTTTTTGCAGCGTGCCATATTCTCTCTTAGTCTAATATACAGAGTCATTCGCTCTTTCTATCTTATTAGCGTGTTTCCTCCATCCATTTTCTTTGTCGCATTCTCCCAATACAAATTTGAGTAATTTAACCCCCTGTAGCAAAATCAAATGGACTGAGCGATTGCTCCCTATTGTATTGTGCCTACTCCTACCAAAGGTGTTATTTTGCTCATTTAAGGACTTGTTCATATCAGCTTGCGTTAAACATATCAAGAGAGAAAACAACACAAATTCGGGAGGAAACAAAAAAGTTCATCATCTATTGCTGCATCCCCTTCGAGTTTGCTACAATTCTCATTTTTATCCATCCCACTTAAATTGCTCAATTTCCTTTTACAGAAGTAATCCCCGCCACTTTCTTTAAATGTCATCAACAAATTTCTTCTCTTTTTTAATATAATCCACATAATACATATTTTTTGTTTTTATTCTCACAAACAACTAAACTATTTCTTAGTATTTGTAACATTCCCCTAAGTAACAAGCTCAAGGGACAGAAGACTAAACCATACTTTTAGCAAATTACGTCTGATTCCCTAAAAGGCTTAAACAGCTTATTTTCAGCCACTTTCCCTGCTCAATTATCAAAACCACATCTTCTATAAAGGCAAAAACAAAAGCAGCATAGCTCAACAATTAAAATCAAGATTTTCTAATTCCTTAAAATCCATAAGTTAACTACCCACAATATTTACCCCAAATGTCATTAATTATATACTCCATAGTATATCAAATAAGGGTTTAAAGATTCAATAACAAAGATGTTGATTCGAAGGAACATTAATAACAAACATACAATTTCACATAACAAAAAACACATGAAGTATATTTTAATAGGTCACATTCAAAATCAAAAAATTACAAAAATATGCTTACATGAAAATTACATAACCAAAAAATAAAATTAACAGCCAAAATCCAAATTAGCTCAAACTAGCTTAATAACTGCAAGCATAAAAAACAAAAAAAAAAAAAAAAAAAAAAGAGCCCTCATACAAGAATTTTTGTTAAAAAAAATATCAAAAAGGTAAAATTGTTACCTGCTTTGGAAATAAAGAGACCAAAATCAAGAATGGTACGACAAATATCCAATCCAAGGCCGGATTTATCAGGACAATTGACGGTAATCACCCATGGGTCACTCGATCTTTTTCCTTTTTCGATTGAAACGGTGTCGTCGTCTGGAATCCCCATGGAAGAATTACAAATCCCGTTTAAGATTTACGGCGGTTTTCTCTCTCCTACTTTTTCCGTCGCCACCAACCACTGAATATTCAGGTATGTTTTTCCTTTAATTTGTTTGCTTTTTATGACTTAATATAGAAGAGAGAGAAATAGAGAATTGAAGCGGTTGTATATACTACTTTATTAATTATTAGTAGTAGTACCAGTATAGTAGTACTTCATACTTTTCGTTTTCGATGAGAACCACGTCAGCAACCTTTTATCCACGTGGCATCTTGTAGATTGTTTATATATTTTTTATCATTTTCTTCTTTATTTAATAATAATAATAAAATATACCCTAAAAATGAACTTCACCTGCTACAATAATAGCGCAGTAGGTTTTCTTAATAAATGTGCCCATGCAATTGGTAGCAAGCAAAACAAAACAGAGGAAGTATGTATAAAGACATGTTTAGTACTTTTTGTGAAAATTATAGTGATGGAAATGATTATATGAACTTTAAAAATATTTGAAATTCATTTAAAAAGTAATTTTCAATAGCTATATGGAATGATGTCAAAATATTTGTTGAAATTTATTCGTTAAATTGATATTTTAATTGGTTTTAAGGTGTTAAATACTCTTATTATAAAACATGGTATTAGATAAACTCTTGATCATCAAAAATAATTAATAAAATCATATTATAATGTCTCCAACAAGATTTGGCCAAAATATATTTAGTTTCGGAATTTTTTATGATTTTTGAGTAATCGTTAAATTGTTTATCGGTAAATTGTGAAATAGTAAAATATAAAATAATTAGAAAATAAAGACATATGGACTTGAAATTTCTATCATATACTCATATGGTGATGTAAGTGTGATTAGGAAGTCATCTTGCATCATATGGACAGTAAATAAAATTGATAAAAGTTTGGAAAAGCTTTTGTTGACGTTTAAGGACCTTAATAATTTTTACTAGATGATTAATAATCGGTAAGCTAAAAACGATAAAATATAAAATAAATACTAAATAACGTCTTTTGGACATGAAAATTTTATGAGACACTTATATAAACAGTAGATACATGTTAAAAAAATTTATATGGATTTGTGTGATCATATATGGACTTAAATAAATTCTATTTGTTTTATCGGTAAAATAAGGACATTAATTATAAAAAATACCCCAAGTGATTTTTAATGGTTATTTAAAATTTTATATCCCTTAAAATAGTTTCTGGGACATCATAGAATTTTTTTATATTATTTTATTCGGACTTAATTAATTATAAATTGATTTTATTTTGTTTATCGATAAAATGCCTATATAAAATAATAAAATATCATACATGACTTTTATAAGTTTAAAAGTGCTAATAAAAGTGTTATATGACTTCTCGAACTTTGATAATTAAATTTGAGTAAAAATAGACCTATACAAAAAAGTTATAATTGTATTAATAATCTACGGTCTCATAGTATAAAATAAGTTTAAGTTAGATGGTTTATAAATTTTATGGATTTAAGACATCATTTAAATAACGGTAAATATATAAATTGTCGAAAATAATCGTAAAATCGTTATAAATTGGCATAACTAATTATAATTTGATGGGACAACCTTAAATTCATCTTAAACAACATTTTATAATTGTAACATTTGAGAAATTAATAATTTTAAAACGAGTGAATTTAAGAGAATTATTAATACAAAAATAACCGTAAATATACATAATATAAAACATTCTCTTTTATCTTTTAATTTGATTAAAGATACCTAAAACCCTCCTTCCTCTCATTCGAATGAACCCAAAGGAAAATCAGGTATCCACCTTCTCCTTTCTCTGTTGAACACATCAAAAACCCCAAGAACATCTTCTACCTCCTTTCGCCCCATTCTCTGAAAAATGACTAATCTGTGCTGAAAAACTTCTACAGACAGGCATTTATATTCCTTCATCTAACCTTCGAAGAACTGAGTTGCGAAAATCAATTGGATTTCTCTCTCTTTCGTGATCCTTCAAGGTAAATGATCAATTCTTCTACATTCTTGGTTGTTTTGTATAAATAATGGCTAATTGATCTTTCTTTCTCACTCTCCTCTGAATTCGAACCACAAGGAGTGCAGCAGCAGAAAATTGATTTGGTTCGAACAAATCTTGACCTTGTTTCTGTTTGAGTAGGCACCGAAATTTCCATGACAAAGCTGATTTTATTTCACTTGTTTAGGCATCAAAAAAATCTGCCAGTGAACTCTGATTTCTGTCGCTGAACAAGGAGGTACAACACCTTCCTCTTCGCTGTTTCTTTTGATTTTACTTTTTCATCTCCCTTATTATATTGCTATCTTCCTTAGTCACTCCTTAAATTAGAATCTCTCTCGTGCCTGTGTTAAAAAAATTTAAATGTTGATGAATCTTGGAATTTATATGTGTTAATTAGATGAGTTTTTAATTGAGAAACTTATGGAAAATGTGTTACTAGTGAGTCATGTGATGATGAGAATTTAAGTGTGAATTATAATTTTGGCAGTAGATTATTCTAATGACTTGATTTTGATTAGTTTAGTGTTCTTGGATGTGACAGTAGTCTCTTTGAATATTGGTAACAGGTTTAATAGTTTATGTTTGTTAATTTGATGGCCAAGGAGGAATTAAATGGAGTTGGAATATGTAATAGTATCATGATGTTTGTGGGGGATACAAATTCAAAGAGATAGGGTACATGTCATTGAGAATTGTTGATATTGGTGAATATATTGAATAATTATTTTTTTCTTGAACGGATTAGGAGTGCCTCACGAAAATCATTGTTTTATTTAAGCGAATAGTTTGACATTAAGGAAGAGATTGTTGGACTTGGATTGTGGTTATGGATGTATATATTGTGGTTAATTGGAAATATTAAGAGAATTTTAGAGATGAGTAATCTTTAAAGGAATATGAATTAGTCTGGATCATAATTATAATATCTTGATGACATATTAGAGGTTTGAGTTAGAACGTGCATTATTTATTAATAATTAGATTTGCTATAGTAGACTTTTGGTGTGATCTATAGACATAGGAGGAGATGTAATAAGTTGTAGGTTAGTAGTTTAGCATTGAACGCTCTTTCGTGATGTTGTGATTTGTTATGCTTCAAGAGGTGATATCACCGAAGAACCTTTATAGTGATTGCGGAGAACCGTACTTAGCTCCTTGAAGCGTCTTTGGTGAGTAGTAACAGTCCCAAAAAGGGGTCTGGCCAGACTACATTCTTGAAAATAAACTTTTTACTAAAGCTCTTTTGAAATTGAAAATTGTTGAGACAAATGTTGTTGTGACGGCTTATGTTGATATTATGATATGGTCAATGGATCGGGCTTGCGAGCTGGTCATTGACGGAGTTGAGGAACATTGTTCTCTACTCCCTGTTTTTGAGGCGAGTTGTCATTCAATTATTGACTAGCTTCACCCGAGAGCGACATAGCCTTAGAGCTATGGGGCACTTCTCAAACTAGTCTCTCTATGCGCACATAGATTTAGGAAACTGATGTTGTTTTTAAACCTGTGATCTGAACTACTGTGTTTTGTTGTTTTGGATTGTTACTTCTCATTCAGTTAAATCTGACCCCCTGTTGTTTCCATCTTTTAGTTTGTCTGCATAACGGAATCGGTCGGGAACGATGGGTTAGCGGTGATGATTAAAATTACAAAGATGTTTTATTGAGCTTGAGTACATGAGAAGTGTAGTATTGTATTAGGTTTTTGATAAATGTATATTAGACTTGGTTGTGTTGGTTATATTGGACTTATAGAGTGACTTTTATGATTACTTTGTATTTTAGTTAGATGTTTGGTTTGAGAATTAGCTGAGTTATTAGTTACGTTAAAGAGCTGGTGACTCCTTTGTTCAAGTTTTGAAACTGTGATTTAAGTTTCTGGGGAAATAGACCCCCGTGATGACCTTGTTTATTGAGATAACGGTAAGTCGGGTTGTTACGATAATGACTTGATTTAATTTGGGCCTTGTTGGAGAATTAATATGTATTTTGTAAATCAATTATCGATTTTATTACCGGCAAAACTATCTCGTATTTAAGAAAATAGTTTTTATGAAATCTTCTGTGATAATGATTTTATAAACTTATAAACTATATTATAGTTGTTTTGAATGAATTTTAAAACTCTTTTAAGTTATATTTACTTTAAGAAGGATTGAAACAAAACATTTTAGTGATTTCCTTGAAAAATTGTATTGAACTTTAATCACTTTTGTTACAATGCATTTCCATACATGCTAGTGATGCTCCAATATAATGCAAAGGTTATGTTTGATGATATGATTATGCTTAGCATGTTTTACCCATGTAGGAAAGATTATTATTTGATTTTTGCTATGTTGTAAATAAAGTATGTTTTGCTATGCTATAAATAAAAGATGTTTATCATATAGAAAAAGTTAATATTTTTGACTTTTCAAAATGCTATTGAAATTACAAGATATATATTATATACAAAAATATTTTAGCCTAAATAGTAGGTACATATGCCACAGCAAATGTTATGTGCATGATTAAACGACTCACCAATGCTAAGCACGTATTGTTCACAATACCATTGTGTTACACTTGTTGGACATGTTGCGGACGATAGACCGACTACCAAACGAGTCACAGGATGACTCATAGAGTACCCATGCAAACTTAGATATGAGTTTGAAATTGATTTGGATCCATTGAGATTTTATGATTTATAATGAAAAATGAGAACTTGGAATTATTATGAAACCATTGAATTGAGTTTGAATGATGATATGATTTATCAAATGAAAAAGCATCTTTCAAAATGAATTCACTCAAACCAAAATGTTTTAACAACTTGCTTGACGGACACTAGTGTGTTATACTCGACCTTTTTGATAATATTATGCTTTGTATATTTTCCAATGGTTTTGTTTTTAGAGTGAACCCCATGGCACCGGAGAATTAATATGCGAACGGAGGATGAACTTGAGTTGGAGTATGATTCCCTTTTGTTTAGATTTCTTTATTGTATTTGAGAGACTATTAGTTAGTTGTTTAGATTTAAACTATTTTAAAGATGTAATTTAAACTTTAGACTTGTTTCGATTTGGTTGTAATTTTCCTTTATTTTGGATAGTTAAGATTTCCATTATATTGTTTTGGTTTTGGTTTTACTTGGACATTGGTTTAACCTTTAAATAACCCCTTAATTGTGATGGCAAAAGTGAGATTCTGCTTGATTAACACTAAATTCCAGTTAGTCTTTGCCTTCATAATTCGGGGCGGTTACAGTCTGACATACACAAAGATAGGAATTTCAGTCGGTATAAAATGGTCGGAAAATTTTTTTAGTCGGAATTTTAGTTGGCATTCTGACTAACATGGTATAGTCGTAAATTTAGTCGGAAATTCCGACTATCATGTTAGTCAGAAAATAAAAGGAAATTCCCAACTAATTTCCGACTAAAAACTAGTCAGAAATTAGTCAGTAACCACTGTTCCTGAAGTCATCCCAAAATGACAAGAAAAAGATTATAAAATATTTCCGACCAATTTACCTACCATTTTCCGACTAACCGGTTGGTCGGAAAAAAAGTGATAGGTACTTCATAAACTGATACTATTCATGTCTGAAAATATTTATTTCCTTTAGAAGAAGCCAAAAAAGTGAATCTTAATAATAAGAAGAAGAAATTTTCAAAAATAATAATAAGAAGAAGAAATTACAGATTGTCAAATGTAAGAAGATGAACATAAAAAAATATTTTAAATAATTATTTATTTATAAGTAATTTTACAGACGATTTTTTAAGCATTAAATAAATGTATGAAGTCTAAAATTTTTATGCTTTATTATTTAGTATTATAAAGGTCTAAAAAATGTTGAAGCATCCAATTATATGTTATTAGGTGTAATAAACAGTTGCGCCTGCAGTATGCGTCATCATGATGCTAATCCTAGTCATTTATCTTTAATTAAATAGAGCTTCATAAGTTAAGCTATTTTTTTGACAAAAATAGTCGATTTAATCATTCAACGTTTTATAGAAATTTTTTCTTCGTCAAATAAAAGGTCATTATGGACAATATTTGCCTAACATGATATATCGTTTTCTTTCATTTTCAGTTTACTAGTATTTTGAATGAAATATTTAGCATATAGCCACTTCTCAAATCATATAGAGAATTAACAATGATGAATAAAAAACACAAATTGTTGTATAAAATAGTCTTATAATAACGTGTTTTATATATGAAAGTAGTAAGCCAATTCTAATTGTTTTTTTTTAAAAAAAATGTGTTCCCTTTTTAATATTTGTCAAAACTTTACTATATTTTAATATTTAATTCAATAATAAAAAATGGATTATAAATCATACAGATTCGTAAAAGAAAATTCAAGTGTAAAGTGAGCGTGGGTAGGATGTGTATATCCAATCATATAGAGGCGAGCATGATCATTTTGAAGAAGTATCCAAATAGACATATATGGATGTGTGAATTTCAGACGCTCATTTTATATTCATATGTAGTAGATAAATGGTTAATATAGATATTTTTAAGGATTACTAATATGAATATGGAGGAGATGAGAAGGAGATATCTCCACTCAAACACATTTTGTTATTTGTAGCAACCTATAAATGCTATTAGCGAAACAAAAACCAACGATTACTTAACATTTAAATTTCATGAAAACATGTATAATTAAAGATGAACCAAAAGTATAAAGATATAACAACATTTAGTACGTGACATGAGCAGTATCGAAAGAGTACTACTGAATATCATAGATTAATATTAAAAGATGAAATATTTAATTAGTCAAGAAAGTTTGAATCAGAATGTGTGGCTAGCACAAAGAAAATTTCAAAAAATGAGAAAGAAAATAACATTATTATTACTTTATACTTTTTCCGTTTCAATTTATTTGTAATATTTGCTTTTTCATACAGTTCAATGCACTAATTCAATCCTTAATATCTCTAATTATGTATAATAAAAAATTATAAAAATTTAATATTAGTAATCTTTGCAATCAAACAAGATCTCACTTGACTATATTTTAAAACTAATCACAAACTAAAAGTAATGAATAAATAATGCTAATTTACTAATATTATAACTAATATGAAACGGAGTAATTAATTTTTTTCAGAGCTAATTTTCTATTACTATCCACAATCAAATTAATAAGAAAAGTTCAAACACAATAATTGCAACTTAATCAACATTTCAAGTGGACATTATCCACCCAAGAAATGCAGAAATGCATTCAGCCAAAATATAAACGTTTTTTTTTTTTTTTTTTTTTACGCAATCGAATACACTAATTCAATTCTTAATCTCTAATTATGTATAATAAAAAATTATAAAAATTTGATATTAATAATCTTTGCAATGAGACGAATCAAACAAAATCACTTAACTATTTTTTAACTTATAAATTAAAAACTAATCACAAATTAAGAGTGATGAATAAATAGTGTCATTCTACGATATGATAAGAGTTGTGTTGAAGATAGTAGTGATGTCGACAGGGGCCGCCCTAATAATTTTGGCCTTCGGGCAAGATTGTAACTTAGAAAGTTGAAACTTGAAAGCCCTTGAAAAAAATATTATAAGTTTTACAATAGTATATGAGTGGATCGTCAGATTTTTCTTTTCAGTTTGGTACTCCCAATTGCTAAATTCTGAATCGGTGCAAAAGAATTGTTGGCGACAACCTTAGATATCGAGCTACTAATCAACATTACATATATTATGGATTTTCTTCATTGAAGAATTTAACAATCTCCTTTATTTTTATGGGATTTTAATTCCTCATAATATACCAAATTGTAAAAACCCAATAAAATGTCCAACTCAAAGGCACCTAGAAAATGTTACTCTTTGTTGTTACCAAGAAGTCAAGTTTAATACTAAACTCACAAAATAATAGTATTTTACGTTTTTATAATTCCTTTTTCAGTTTTCTTTCACACGTATTTAACATTAATTTTCATGGGTCTTTCTCAAAATTCGTCTTTTTTCTTACAATAATTATAATCTAATTTTGGGTTCCTGGGTGGTGTCCAAATCATTTATTGACTTTAGTAATTGCATGCCTCATTCAAGACACCTTTCAAGCTCTTCGTACCTCGTTCAAGGCATACCCAATATGCATCTTCTTGCTTTGTTCAGACGTCTCTTACCTTGTTCAAGGCACCTTTCGTGCACTCACATATTCTTGTTCTTTGTCGATTCATCACCATGGCACATAAAAAAATCCTTCTTCATTGCTTCCTTGAAACCCCAATTTTAATGTACTAAACCCTCTTGCTCCACCATTGCTAACAACATGATTTATCTTGGCTTGAATCATTGAATCATTACCTTTACAAAAGGTAATTTGACTCCTACACTATCAAATTTTGAGTTTTTTTCTCTCAAAATGATTATTTTATAACAAAATTCCCACTTTTAAACTTAATTCTCTTTCTACCATTCACGACAGATTATTATTTTTTAATAAAAAATAAATAGCAAACCGTCATCTCAGATGGCGGTTTACTATTAAGAGCAAATTGCTATCTTTAATGACATTTTAACTTGTAAACTAGTATTTTTTTTATTCACTTTAAATATCCCATTTAATTTTGGCATATTTGCCGATGCACGTTTTTAATTTTTAATACATGTAATTATGCTTGAGTAAAATTATAAAAGGTGATATTAATAAAATTTACAATAAGATAAATCAAACAAAATTCAAATTGACTATGATTTTAACTTATAAATTAAAAACAAAACATATAGTAAAAGCTATTGATAAATAGTTCTGAAAAATCATATAGGACATTTAAAATATATAAGTGGGAGTTTATAAACTAAAAAACATTTCATTTTTAGTAGTCACAACTGACAAGGAGTCAACACAGGACCAATTTGTGATAAAGTCCTTGTTTAGTTGAGCGCGGCCAACTAAGATGAAATTGTTTGATGATTAATATCAATCAATTGTAACTTTATTATTAACCGCATTATGCCCAACAAAATGTTGCACGAAAGTGGAAAATAACTTTAGACAAACCGTAATTTAAGATAGCGGTATATCTTATTATTTTTTTTTGGCTTAAATGTTTTTATTAAGATAGAACTGTTATCTTAGATAGTGGTTTGCCAAAAAAATTTTGATAAACCACTAACTGAGATAACAGTTTGATTTAAGCAAAAATAAAAAAAAAATATTTTGAGTATTATTCTACATGAACGTATTCAAGAAAATAAGTTTACTTGTTACACAAAATGGAAATTATATATACAAAAACAATTTTAAAGGAAAAGGCTCTCAAATTTCAAAAACTTCCTTTTTAAATTGATCCCTTTTTTGTCAAAAAGTAGAATTTAAAAAACTTCAGACAATCAGTGGAACACTAAAACTATTGCAAATTCAAAAATAACAAATTACAAATGAAAATGACAAATACTATTTGTTTCTTAAGTTGTGTTTGGATAAAAGTAAATAGAGGGAAAGAAAGGGAAGAGACTTAGAGGGATAAAGGTGATAGAGATAAATAAGATCAACAAATTAATTAAAATAAATAGTAATTCGTATTTGATAGTCTTTGCGAGACGTCTCTCAGGCCCAGCGCATCAAACCTTAATATTCACTTACTATATTCTTAATGCCTACTTATATCCTTAATACCTATTTGCAATATACTTAAATGTCCACCGAAAAAGTACTTAAAATGCCTACTTACAATATTCTTAATTCCTACCGAAAAACTTAACCTACTAGACTACTTACCATATCCTTAATGACTACTTACAATATCTTTAATGCCTACTCACAATATACTTAATGCTCACCGAATAAGTACTTAATTACTTACAATATTTTAAATGCCTAATTACAATATTCTTAATGCCTACAAAAAAACTTACTTTATATTTTTCTTTTTAGGCCAGCCTAATTAGAAATCGTTTCTCAAAGAGACTGTTAATTATTTAATGGGGATGCATATAGGCGCATGGTGTTAAAAGTGTCAATTGTATTGTGATTCAGTGATGTCTTCACGATTGCAAGTCGAAAAAATCAAACTATTGTTTATTTAGCTACTTGAGAGCTTTTATCAGCGGGCTTTAATTTGACAAGGGAACTAATTCTATTATTACATTGAAAGGTAGAGGATGATAAAGTTTAACGGGCTTTATTAGCAGTATAAAACCCACACCCAATAAAACAATCAAGTCAGCAGAAATAAATGCACAAAATGAATGGAAGGGCAAATTAGCTTAGATTACAGAAACAGAATCTATATTTCAACTATAATGTGCTTGAATATCAAAGCAGTACATGTTACAAATCAACAGTTCTAATATCAAGAAAAAACAACCACCCATAAATCTTCAGTTCAGAAGAAAAGCTTAAGCACCAGCGCCTTTTTATTCATCAGCTGAAAATAGGCTTCCATCCAAGCACAACATACATCAACCGCCTCTAGTGCCTGAAACATACAAGCAGCGTTAAGAGTTTCGTAAAAGAGATTTACAATAAAAGATAAATCAGCACAAAATACATCAAAACCATAAAATGATGTATGAAGGGAGAAAAAGGTGAAGAGAATTGAATACAGTTTTATTCAATCACAAAATTGTCAGGGGCCCTTAATGTCAAACATCTGCTTCACTAATATATAAGCCTTTAAAGTTTAATGACATTTTTATTAGTTCATGATTTATGATACAAATATTGAAGAAGACAAATAGAAGCACAAGACATTTATAGGTCCCCAAATCTTCCCGAAAAGCACATGATTTGAGAACTTAAGTCAAATTCATGGACCATGGTTACAAAAAATTGTGTGAATATAACCTAATATTTCATATTGGATGCATTATAGTTGTTAGCCTACAACTTCAACAAGTACCCTTTGGATACTTTTAAATTCTGATTACACATAGACAACCTAATAAACAAATATTATATAATATCCAACATATGAAATGTTTGAAGGTAGTTGTAAGAGCCTGAAGTTGAATAGGCACCATAAACGACAAACAAAAAATAACCCATACATACAACAGTGTGTAATGTGTATATAGCAAGAAGTTTTTGGTTCAAATGATTTTCAACAGCAAATGATGATCAAAAACATCATCATCATCATCCTATCCAGTGTAGCCCGCTCATAGAAAAACTATGGACAGGGTCTGGGGAGGGAAGGACGGCGGCAACTCATACCCATAAAGGAGAGCGCGACCAAAGGAGTCCCCCGGCTCAAGAAAGATAATAAGACGTAACTACACGGAAAAGATAAATGGAATGCATATAAATAAAATAAATAAATAGAACCATTCACAGCGTAGTATTCCTAATTACAGTGCGCAAAGTATCTGAATCAAATCAACAACTTGATAACTCATTCAAAAAAGTAAGGTGATGGTGATGTAAAAAACCAAATCAAATCAAACTTAGAAACAGTACCTTCAATTGCGCATTACCACCCTTAACTAATAATCTCTGTTAGACTATGTCCCTTCGAGATAGCCCCCAAGGCACCCAACAACCTCTTACAGTGGGACTTAAATTGGGCATTCTTAAAAGGAATGATAAGTGTAAGATCGATAGATCCAAGTTAGATCCACAAAACATCACAAAAAAAAAAAATAACCACAATTTCACATGGAAAAAAATAACCCAAAGTGAAGAGGAAAGAAGCGCAATAATCTAGACAAGAAAATAGATGACAATTTAAACTTCTGATGGGAGAAAGGAAAATCTTCAGAGAGAGAGAGAGAGACAGATTAGTACAAAATCATAAGCCAAAAAATAACTATAGTAATAATGATGTAATTTAGGAAAAACTTTATGAAACTGACTGAAGTAGAAAAGGGATGAAATATATAGAACAAATTAAGCAAATCTAGATAACATGGGAGAAAAAAACTGCTGATCCTAAACCAAAAACTTCTACTTTCAGACAAAAAAACAAAACTTTTCTAGTCTTGAAAATGTTGTCCAGCATTGTAGTTACCTGCATTAAGGATGTCAGGGAGATAGAAGTAAACACCAATCATCATTCCTTCAAATAACTACTACACGACTATTCATCTTAACAGTCCTCAAATGCCATCTAGCAAAAGCAAAACCTATCTTCGTAAATAAGACTCATACTGAACCTATTATCAAAACTAGGCCTCGTGAATACTACTATACTTTCAGTTCCAATATAACTAATATCATCATAGAGTTCCCAAAATTTAACATGATATAATTCTACAAAGAAAGGTCATGAATTACATGCTCTCCTTGGCTTTGGTAGTTTTGAAGGAGTTTTCTTCATTTTCCACGTAACTATGATTTTAATATTTAATAAGAAGAGCATGTTAAACAGTTCAAACTAAATAGACATTTAGGTCAGATGGAAACATATATAGAGCCCAAGGATTCATATGTGACTCAACTGATATTGATTTATCAATCAACTAAGCCAGTTCTCTTCTCTTGCTACCTGACATTCATAGTACTTTCATTAACTAAATCTGAAATAACAGATCTGTTCCACCTCCTAATTGACTAAAAACCACTTAGAAAACTCAGCAGCTCATCCGCTGACCATTTAAAATCTAAAATAAAAACTCAATTTAAAAAATTATGGCAGCACATACTATGTGCACTATCCTATCCAATATACAAAAAAAAGTGCACAACGAAAATATTCAAATCCCTGGATGATAGATTAATAGATTGCATTGACCTTAGGTTGGAAGATTGCTTGAACAAACTTTTTCCTCAATAGATGAAGTAACAAATTATCATTCACATCACATATGCATAAAACACACCAATATCTAAAAAGCTGCTGGTAGAGCAATTCCAACCACTTAAAGAGGAAGAATCAAGTAAAACAAATGACAAAAAGTGACTGTGTATCTCCCGCAATATACTAAAGATATGGATTGCAAACCATGCAAGCTAACACCAATCACAAAGAAAAATCAAGTTCTACCACAACAAAAAATAGGCCACCTCTCCATCTTAGCAGATCAATGATAACATAAAAAAATCATGACTTAGCACCAACAAAGACAACCAAAATATTCACAAGTAAATTTTTTTTGACAGAACCACCTTCAATCAAGTTGACAGTCACGTAAAACCATTCCTAAATCAAAGCGATAACTCAAAAAGACATAAGAGGGTTTGGCAAAAAACATTAAGTCAGATATACTCAACTTATAACTCTGGGTGCAGGGTAACGAACATAATCAAGAGCTGAAGAAACCACATTCAAACTCTGTGAAGAACATTGTACATTCAGACATTTAGGGAAGCCAAAAGCCCAAACAGGGCAGACGGTTATCGGCAAGACTCACCAGCAATTGAACATTGATTTGTCATTAAAGAAGGCATCCATTGATATAGTCCATACATAAGTACATAACCACTTACACATTACATGGCCATCATTAATTGACACTTAGATGTGTTCCAGCAATTGACGATTTATTATAAACTGCCATCAATCTTTCACAAATCGTTTTCCAGAATCACTTATCTCCTCTACCACCTAATTGACTCTAAAACACTAAAAAATGGAGCAGCCCATTTACCAATCTACCAATTTATTGATAGTTAAGATCATACATATAAAACATCCTCTTAAACAGAAGGTCTGATTATTACGGTGAAGAGTTTATGTCTTGTGCACTCTACTTTCGAATATTCAAACTACAAAAATTAATAAAAAAAATTTTTTTAAAAAAAACTAGGTGATATCAATAATATAAAGGACATAATGAGATAAAGTGTCATTCTTGACCGGCATCAGGGAAGGAGACGAAATGTCTATTGGAAACCAAATTGTGTATCAAAAATAGATTTCCCCCTAATAAAAAAGTAATGATAATTCACAGAAGTAAAGCTGGAAGAATAATAGCAATTGACAACTAACCATGGAGAAAGAAACACAAAAAAAAAAAAAAAAAAAAAAAAACAAATGACAAAAAGACTATAGACTTCAAGCTAGTCTACCAACCCATTCAAACAATTATTTAAAGTACGAAGCCATGTAACACAATTTGCCAAAAATGATCGAAAAATCACCTAAAATTGACCTAATTTGCTTTTCTCGATATGCAATTCGCGAAGAGATAAGTGAACCATGTAACACTAGTACGAAGAGGACATAGTTTTATAATAATAACAAAAAATGGTCACTTCTTCAATTCAATACAACAACAATATCAGAACCTCAAAAAATTGGGTTCCGCCACATGAACTAATATATCAGTTCTAATAGTCATCTACATGTATTCTTTTTATTCATTCATTTTAATTTTTAATCATCTCAAAATCTAGATCCTTCATATCATTTTCCACTCTTGTCCTCCAAGTTATAATAACAAGGGCACACCTCAACCACATAATATTCTATTAATTGCTCTTTATTTTTACCACCCACACTAAATTTATGTAGCACAATGTGTTGAATATCTCCACTATTCTTAAATATGGACCAAAGGTATTTAAAGCATCTAACTTTTCAACTCAACAACACGACAATAACCTAAAATTTGGCTTAACCTCAAAGCTAAAACCAACTTTAAGCAATTCCACTATAATCTAAAATCACCAAGGCAAAAACTACTAAGATAAAATAACAATCATGTCAAGTCCTTAATCTCAAAACATTTTAGGTTACACTTTCACTCTTGCACATTTGGAACCTAAACTTGGGTAAATTACTTGTGAAATATATAACAGCTTGTGGTACACAAAGAAAAAAGGAAGCGCAATTTTAAGAGTTAGAAACACATTTGAACTGATTTGTAATGGGAACTTTTAAAAAGTTAAGTTTGCCGCATCATTGACAATGAACTCAACCACAATACTCATAGTTTCAAACGTGATCTTGTGATATAAATTCAACCAATTGTTCATTGTTGAAGAAGACAGCTTCGATTTTTTTTTTTTTTTTGTAGTTTTGGAAGTATATCATGGGGAGAAAGAGTTTTTGTCCAAAGTAGTACTAGTAGTAATTGTACCCCATTGTCAATAAACTCATTTAGAGGATTTTTGTTCAGTAATCATACCCAATTGTTTTTTATATTTTTTAACATGGAATAACCAAAGGCTGAAGTATGATAGCAACTTGTCAAAAAAAAAAAGAAAATTAAAAGGGGTAAAAAGCTAGTAACGAAAGGGTTATTGATACCCTCAATTTGAAAATAGTGGCTTTCAAATAATGCTAGTTAAATAACCAAATGCACAAAGGTTAAGGGGTGTTTGGTAATTGGCTTTTACATTGGCTTTTTGATTGACTTTTGGCTTATTGATCGGTCAAACAGCTAAAAATAGATTTAATAAATGGCTTTTTAAGAAAAAGAAAAACAACTCGCTATTTTTCTTTGTTGGCTTTTGGCTTGTTGACCCACTTTTCTTTAATAAACGGTCAGCAACCAATAACTAAATTTACGAAGTATCTCTATAAACAGCTGATTAACATAAATGATAAATAAAGTCCCTAATTTTCCATCTTACTCTGTAACCAGTCCAGCTAACAAAGACGATCATCAAAAAATGCATTCTTATATTCTATATTGAGCAACAACATACAATCAGTGATAAATCACAGAACACAGATCTAGGGATGTGATTGAAAATTGAAACTAAAATACCTTTTGTGCCTTTGAACAAAAGGTGAGTTCTTCGCATCCTCCTCTATAAAATCATCAAAAAAAAAGAAAAAAAAAATGAATTAGATAAATCTATCAATAAGAGATGAGCAAACAACAAAAATGGAATAAATATAAAATGAAGAAGATGATGAAGTACCAGAAAGACCGAGAGAAACTTTGGTAATGATGTAACCAGTAATGGCGAAACCAGTTAGGAATGGCCAATTGCGATTCCATTCTCTCTTGAAGAAAACTGGCCATGGATCGAATTTCCTCCACCCCATTTTTTCGTTCGTTCTTCCTCTTTCTCTCTCTGCTATTCAGATCCCCGTTATTTTTCTACCTGTGTTTGCGTCGACCTAAGTTATGTTGCTCGAATAATAGAAGTAATTCTTTATATGGAGATAATGCGGTAAGCCCAAATCCAATGGAAGCTATCTTTGGGCTGTGAACTTGGACTCATGATATAGGCTATTCGTGGAGCAGTTACTCTCTTGTGAGACAGTCTTAGGACATGTTCTCTTCGTCTGATCTGATTGGATCTGATCTGAATTTACTAAGGTCTGATCTGATCTGATCTGGTCTGATTCAGTCTAATCTGATCTGAATCTTTCTGATCTGATCTGATCTGGTCTGATTTGATCTGATCTGGTCTGATCTGATCTGGTCTGGTCTGATCTGATCTGAATAGTTATTATTATTATTATTATTATTATTATTATTATTATTATTATTATTATTATTATTATCATTATTATAATAATAATAATAATAATAATAATAATAATTATTATTATTATTATTATTATTATTATTATTATTATTATTATTATTAATATTACATACTACATAGTTATAATGATTAATAATAATAATAATAATAATAATAATAATAATAATAATAATAATAATAATAATAATAATAATAATATTATTATTATTATTATTATTATTATTATTATTATTATTATTATTATTATTATTATTATTTATTATTATTATTATGTCTTATTATTAATAGGAAAAATTACCCTGAATAGTACGAACTTTCACTGATTTTCCTACAATAATACGAACTTTCAATTAACCATGAATAATACAAAATTTAATACATATTTCCCGCTAGCATACATGACCGGTTCTTTACCTGGAGAAACTGTAAACTCCCCATTTCTTCATTATGCTAGCGGGAAATATGTATCAAAGTTCGTATTTTATTCATAGTTAATTGAAAATTCGTATTATTGTAGGAAAATCAGTGAAAGTTCGTATTGTTCAGGGTAATTTTTCTTACTTAGTTTTATCAACCAAAAAAAAAATTTTAAGGAATGAGTAAGTTTACCGTTAACAGGTAAAATGGTATGCCAGCGAGAAATATGTATCAAAGTTCATATTATTCATGGTTAATTCAAAGTTCGTATTATTGTAGGAAAATCATTGAAAATTCGTATTATTCAGGGTAATTTTTCCTTATTAATATTACATACTACATAGTTATAATGATTAATAATAATAATAATAATAATAATAATAATATAATAATAAAAATAATAATAATAATAATAATAATAATAATAATAATATAATAATAATAATAATAATAATAATAATAATAACAATAATAATAATAATAATAATAATAATAATAATAATAATAATAATAATAATAACAATAATAATAATAATAATAATAATAATAATAATAATAATAATAATAATGGTATGGTTTGATCTGATCTGGTCTGTTCTGGTCTGGTCTGATCTGATCTGGTCTGGTCTGATCTGGTCTGGTCTGATTTGAAACTTTCTGATCTGATCTGAATAGTTTTGATCTGATCTGGTCTGGTCTGGTCTGATCTGATCTGAAACTTTCTGATCTGATCTGAATAGTTTTGATCTGATCTGGTCTGATCTGATTCCAATAAGAATAAGTAATAAGTCAAAAGAATAAGTTGAAGAGAACACCTTCTTAGTCGTGCAACTGGTTCAGGCCTAATAATTTTTTAAAAATATTTTAACATAGTAATTTTAAGACTTATAAGGACAATTTCAAGACTTAAAAATCCAATTTTAAGACTTAAAATGTCAATTTTAAAGTTTTTAATATCAATTTTAATGTTTGACAAATCCTATTTTAAAGTTGGAATGAGAATTTAATGACCTGCAATTGGTGTTTTAAGTCTTAAAATTGGTTTTTTAAGTATTAAAATTGACCTTTTAAGCTTAAAACTGTCAAATTCCATGACTTAAAATGTCAATTTCAAATCCTTGAAATTGGTCTTTTAAGTCTTTAAATTGGTCTTTTAACTCTAAATTGACATTTTAATTTGTGAAATTGGTAAAAAAATGCAGAATTGGGCCGGCCCAATAAGATGCGTCTCACAAGTGAGACGATCTCACCCAAGCTTTTGTGTTCGTGGAGAGAAAATATTGCATGAGGCCAGTTTCATTCAAGTTCATATAAGGAGTCGAAAATTAGATAAATGAATGTTTTAATATAATTTTAGCATTTAAAATGATGTGTTAAATACTAAGTAATTAAAAAAGAGTATTTTAAATACAAATTCAAATATTTAATTAATATACTTGGACTATTTGACCAATTTAGACAATTCTCATGGTGAGACTGTTTCGATTAACACAAATTCTAGTATGAGATGGTCTCAACGTGAGACGCGCCTCAATAATACAACTTATTAGTATATGGACTTTTTTTTTAAGATCGTCTAACCAAATCGGGAGAGAGTCTATCATAAAAGTAGCTCATTAGTTAAATAAGAATTTGTGTTAAAAAAAGTCTTGTGAGAGATGCTCAATTTAATGCGTCCTCCAAGAACGCAACCCAACATAGCATTACGATTTTACTAGATAGATTCTCATGCGCTTTCACCTAGTTTGATAGTCATATTATTATTGAAATCCCAAAATGACCCTGGGTGTTATCTGTCATGTTATGCAATCATCTAAGCTTTTACCCAGTTTGAAAGTCATATGATTGTTGAAGTCTCATAATGATTGGTTTTCGACAATTTTCTCTAAGTATTTATCTTAATTTCAAAACTTTCACCTAGTTAATTTGAAAGTGGGATATTTGCGAGTATTACCTAGCTTGATAACTCAAACTCTCAGTAAGCCCCAAAACGAGTGACTTTGGGCGTTATTTGTCAAAGCATTCATACCAAGTATCACCTAGATTGATAACTCGATCACTTATTAAGCGGACTAATGTTCGATCCGAATATTCATCAAATCTTTCAAAGGATTCACCTAGTATGATTCTTTGTCTTGGGGTGATTGATAGTTGGGCAAAACGAACCTATCTTTGATCCGAATATTCATCAATTCTTTCGAAGGATTCACCTAACATGATTCCTTATCTAAGTCTCGTGTGATTGACGGTTGGACAAAGCAGACCTATGTCTAATCGAATATTCATCAATTCTTTCGAATGATTCACCTAGTTTGATTTCTTATCATGAAGTCTCAGGTCATTGACTGATGGGTCATATCATCATATCAGGCTCAAATGTCAAATCATCATATTTGACTCAAATGCAAAATCATCATAACAGGCTCCAAGGGTCGAATCATCAAAAGTGGCCTAAAGGAAAAATATTTATAATTCATGTGGCTTCCACCAAGCATGGGCCCACGAGGCAAGAGTTCGAAGATTATCTTATTTGGACCTAATTGTAGGGTTTCTTCCAAACATCTAATTAATTTGCATCACGTACTTGTATGATTGTTTTCTGCATAAAGATAGATGCCCTCACTATATTAAATTCCCTCCTCAATCACTCTTCATGCGTGGGGCTAATTTTATGCGGTCAAATAAGCCCATAAGTCATTTAGTCAAACCTTAATTAAAACTAAAACCCTTACGACCCACCTTTGTCCACTACTATCACTACTCTTAGTCACTACCTTAACTAACTACCCATTTACTCCATACAATAACCCAACTTTCCCGCTATCTAAGGGACAACCCCTAATCCTAGAAAAGACTGTTATAAATAACCCTTAGATCTACAGAAACAGGGTATGCAATTTTTTATCAAAATACTTTCTTCCTAATTAATCTTCTTATCATCGTTTCCGGACTAACTTAAGCGTTGGAGAGGCTTTCCGGGAAGTCACCCTCGGATTAGTTTTCCCTTGTAGTTGCAGGGCATGGAATTCATATCTTGGAATAATCATATCAACCTATATTTGGGATTATTATTATCATTCAATCCTTTGGTCAGGTATCATATTTTTTCTCACCTTGTATATATATTTCAAATCTCGTACCAAAACAGTTTGGCGCTGTCTGTGAGGATTAAAAACATAACAGTCATGTATATCATTTTTTATATACTAGTTGTAGCACGCGGTCCCCCAAGTTACATTTTTAAATTTTATAATGTTATTTTATACACTTTTATTAACAATAATACGAGTAAAAATATTGAAATGTCAATGTGTTGCAAAGGTGTGAAAGATTCTAGGGATGTAGGTGTATGTTGGGGTGTTCATGTGCAGTTGATGTGTCATTGTTGTACAGAGCTTGTGCGATATTGGTGATTTGAGGTTGTGTTGATGGTTTAATGGTCCACAAAATTATGCTTTTTGTTCACGTAGCATGTTTGCATGAGACGAGGACTTGTATAAATGAAAGCAGTAATTATGATACATCCTGCATGAATCCTTGTCTAATTACTTAGTAACTAAATATTTATGTTTTGTGTGCTTTCAGTAAAGCGTTAGCAGATGCTTTCTCGTCTGTTGGTGTTGCTACGATTGATGAGGAAATTGTTGTCAAGTGGCCGAAACCTATTACTTGTAAATGTAAGATACTATTCCCAAAAAAGGAAAAAAAGGTTTTGAGACGGACAATATATTAGCAATATATATAAACTATTGTCTAAGTTAAATATAATTAATTAGTGGCTTTACCATAATAAATATCACTATAAGTATGTTACTCTAAGTATAATTAATTAATGTGTTTACCCTAATAAATATTATTTAGTTTTTTTAACAATATAAATAACCTCTAATAAATTAAGACTACAATTAAGCATTCATTAAATATTTTCCTAGGTAATTGTTAATTACTTGAAAACTTTCCTAGTTAATTGTTAATTACATGGGTTGTCTTATTAAATTAGTACTATCACTATTTTATTACTTCCTTAAATCCACAATTACTACTAAATAACAAACATTCAATACTCTACAATTAACACTAAAAGTTTGTTCATGTAAATCCACTCGTAGAACAGAAAAGCAATTTTCTTCATGTAAAGCCAAATTTAGAAGAGAAATGACACCGACAAGATTTGATCTGGTTTTGCTTTGTCAAAAATGTAATAAGCAATTAATCACTTTCTAAAACATTTATGCAATCATATGACATCATTGTGCTTATTAAGATATAATTAGAGTACAAAAAAGAGAATAAATTATCCATGTAAATGAGAGGATACTTGTGCTTATTAAGAAATAATTAGAGAAGAAATGATCCTTTAACTTTACTCCTTCACTCTTGCTCCTATTAGTATGTATATAAACCCTTTGAATTCTTCCCACTTTTTTTTTGGAGAACAAAGTAATAGTATTGACCAATAAAATCAGTCTAGTTCACAATTCAAACATTAAACAATAATTCACAAAGGTACTTTTAGAAACAATCTGAAACTAATTTAAACAGAAAACCTATATTTTCTAACAGTTGTTATAGCTAATAATATAACCTCTACATATTGCAAGTGTCGACAAATATATAGTTGATGTCATATAGTAGATATAGTAATTTAAACACCACGACAGGATCCTAACATTTTTCTCTATTCACCAAAGTATGGGGTTGCATAAAGTTTAACCTAAACCACAAACCACAAACCACATTGTACTAAACAACAATTTAGGGATTATATCAGCTATCGATGACCCAGCTACAATGCATAACTTTTCAAGCCGACCATTCACAAGCCCTAGAATAGCAAATTTAAATGTCTAAGACAACTATTAAATTAATAATTAGAGAGTGGAAATTTGGAATAAAAAGCCTAACAAAAAATCATGAAGCCCAAGCAAAATCAAATAGCAAACTACATGTATATGCAAGTATTATGTATTACAAATCCACAGAGCAAAATCCTCATCATTCAAATCGAGCATTGACCTCTGTCAAGCAATGAGCATGCATCAAAGTTCTCTTTTTATGCCTCTTGGTTTTATATTTTTAAGTTAATTGAAGTAGAAACCAATAAACACATTTGACATTTCATGTTCAAAGTATGGTTGTTGGATATTTCAAACTAAATAAAAAAAATAGATATCTTAGGAATAAAAATACCTAAACCGTGTTATTCTCAAATTTTTTATTTATGATTTCATAATTGAAATCCATAATTTAAAATGAAATAATTATTCTCAAACACTACATAAGAGAACTCTTGCCAATTATACAAGAATTAATGTAAGTTTATTGGATAAGAACCAATGCACGGTCAAGAAAACTACTCTAGTTTATATCAGTTGAGAATTTATGCACACCTCAAATAAGAAATGTCGAGAGATCACCAAACCTTAAACTGAACTGAAACATTTGAGTCAAAATTTAATCTGTGACCCAAATGAACACCTCCAGTTGCAAATATTTCATAACAGAGCAAATAAATGAAGTAGAAAAATAAATAAATACCATATTTCTTGATTATAATCTTTTAGTAAATTTTCAGAGTATGTGTTTGAAATATGAGGAAAAAAAAGCATTACAACCAAATCAGCAGAATAAGAAGTTACCAAAGTGTTCCTTCTGGGCTGATTTTAGAACAACAAAAAACTATTAGTATGAAGTGAATGAGAAAACAAAAGCAGGCTATATATGTTTCATTTTTCCCACTTACCACATTGTAGCATGCCCCTTCAGCCTCAAGATAGGATGGCTAACAAAGTACACATAAATCACCCTGCAAAGCCTACCCAGTCAAACATGCTACTCAAGAACACCATTAAAACATGAAAATTCAAGTTTCAAAAAATCCAAATAGTTCAAAGAACAAAATTCAAATGACTTTAATAATAGAATTAAAAACAAAAATAACTATTAAAACTCATACTTTAAATAGAAAAAGAAATCTGAACAATCAAAATCAAAATGAAAACAAAAGTCAAAACCGACAACAACATCAAAGTAGGGCATGAAAACGTATTGAAGACTTTACATGCTCAACCATAAAACGTAGCTAGATTGTTCATGTTGCTAATTGATGCTTGGTTTGAGTGCAAAGGTGTGTGCAATTGTTTTTGCTATGCAACCTCAACACATCCTACATATTGTTAGCACACCGATATTAATTAAAACATAACATCAATAAGCTTGTAATGTGTCTAATTCCAATCCAGAGATTGTCTACAACATTTGAAAGCCATAATAAATCTAGAGATTATCTCAGCATTAATCAGAAAAAAATCCATTTTAAAAGATGGAAATTAATAATAAAAAGTATCTATATAAACAAAGAAAAAGAGGAAATTGATAAGATAAACAAAATTAATACAAAAGAGACAAACTTTAAGAGATTGGAATGAAAAAATAACAGTACCAATTTGTTTCTTGATGACAGAACATGGCTGCAATTAGGGTTCTTGATCTTTCTCGAGTCGAGGGATTCTTTAGTCGCGCTTTCTTTTATGGGTATGAGTTGCTGCATTTCTTCTCTTCTCAGACCCTGATCTTAGCTTTCTGTGGATGAGATACACTGCTATGATGATGCAATTGTTTAAAGTGCTAAAATCTTATTTCTTTTGTTCTTCCTCCCTTTGATCACACATTATATTTGATTGTTTATAACATTATAAGTATAGTAAAGTTTAGGATATAGAGACTAAATCTTAATAGGATTATTATTTAACAATGAAAATGTACAGTTTTCAATTGAATACCAGTAAACCCAGCAACGTCAGACAAATGGACAGGTTACTAGACAGTCAAGGCAGACTGGCAGACCCAGTTTGGTACTTTTTCCCTTTACTTGTACCCAAACATCTTTTTACGACAGTTTAATGCGTTTGTTGGGTTGCTTATATCTAGAATTATACTCAAATAAAAATTATAATAGCCGTAATATGTAAAGTACCATCAAATGATGTATAGTGTAAAAAATAATTTGGGTGCAACTAAAAATCGGAGGAGGTATAACATACTTCCTGTGTTCTATATCACTTGCACAAAAACAACTTTTACACTATTCATCATGCTATGGTAATTATATATTTCGGCTATTATACGAGAAAAACATAGTTATATGAGATTTTATTTTATTCGTCTCGTCGCATATTTTCATAATATCAAATTTTTATAATTTTTTTGTTATATATAAATTTAGATATAAACGAATTGACATACACATTAGATTGCTCTAAAATGTGTTTGGTGCAAATATCTTAAAAAGCAGGAAGTATTAACATGAAGGTAATGCAGTTCTATCAATGTTTTAAGATTTCGAAGGCATATCAGCATATGTGTTCACGTTTTACATCTTGAATCACACAACAGCCTCGCAATTCATGTTCATTTCCAACAAACTTCATTTCTTTTCATAAAAACTCATCAATTTAACACCTTTAATCCTCTAAAAAAAACCTCATTTTTGTGGTGATTAATAGTATCAAAACTCTAGTGAGAAAACTGTAACCAAATCTCTCAGTTTAATTTATTGTTAAAAAAACAAAAGATTTAACTTTTAATTATCCTTATTATTACTTTGAATTGAATGGATTAGTAGTTGTCATCTTAGGCGTGATTTCAATGTCTTTATTGTTGAGAAAATAATCGTCATCATGAATCACCATGATTTTGATTGGCGGGTTTCTCACCTTTTCTTGATTTTGAAGCTACATAAGGGAAAACAGATTGCATTTTTTGAACTATAATTGATTAAATTAAATTTAAATTAGGTGAAAATCGCGTTCTCTCTCCCTTATGGCATGTGGGTTTGGCAATGTTTGGTAGCGGAAGTTTCTGAATTTGTAGTGGTCATAATCACACTATAAATATACGGCAATATTTTGATCTCTTTAATTTTAAATATCACAAACCAAATTAGGGATTTATATTCTTCTTTCAGTCTTAACTATACTTTCTGTGCTTTGCTCTTTCTATTTGATCTGTTAAAAGTTTCCCCAATTTTGATTTCAATTATAGAGTATGGAGCTACTGTCTTATTTTATTTTGGGTTTTATGTGGGTTCTTCTGGACCCCACTAATTAATGGAAAGACATTGATGGTGCTTTTTGTATGTATGTTAGGTATAAATTGTTCAAGTTGAAGGTCTGAAAGATGGGATCTAATGGAGATAGTCAATCAGCAACCAAGCAACCTCCTGCACCATCTCCTTTGAGAAATTCTAAATTTTATCAGGTAATTTTACAATTTGTAAGCTTTTTTTAGTTTTTTAATGCAGTTAGTGCAAAATGTTTTGATGGGTAAATTTTAAAATGAACAATAAAATGTGGGCATCTTTGATTTGGTTGAAAAAGTGGGGATCTTTAGTGGGTTGATGTTCAAATGGTCATAGAGATTGTGATTGTGCAACAATGTAGACCATTAAGCGATTCAGGTTGGGTGTTGGTTGTGTTGTGCTTTGTTGATTGGGTCCATTATGATAGGGAAGATGTAAAATGAAGCTGAAATAGTTTTAGTTCACAGGAAAGATGATCAAAATTATTGTTCATATGGTTAGAAGCATCGCATCTGCCGCGTTGTAAAGATTTTAAAAACAAATGAATTGATAATACGTGCGTTGTAAAGGTGTAAAAACACCGTGTTTTGGGCCTAATCAAGAGATATCTTACGATTTGGCTGATATTTAGGCGTTATAATAACCGTATTACTCCATTTTCACTCATCATCGTTAATCGTTATATTACCACAATCGCGACCGTTATCGCAATTTTACACTATGGTTGGAAGTCTTAAGGGATAGTGCTGATATTGAAACAATTTAGGTCTGTAAAGTTTCAATTTGCTAATGAATAAGGAACTTTGGTGGTTGCCACAATGTTTTGGTTGAAAAAGGATTTTTGACTGTTTTTTTGGACTAATTTACTCTCATTTCTGCTGGTGGCAGTCAAATATGAGAATTTTGGTAACTGGAGGAGCAGGGTTTATTGGCTCCCACTTGGTTGACAGATTGATGGAAAATGAAAAGAATGAGGTAAGCATTGTTTTCTTTATTTGTTAGTTTTCTAGTTTTTAGTAATCGATCAAAGGAAATTTATGTATGCCAATTGCCAAGAGAGGGATGCCTTTAGAGGAAAGAACTCGTTATGTCTCACTTGTTTAAATGAATTTGATTTATTACAGGTTATTGTCGTTGATAACTACTTTACTGGTTCAAAAGACAACCTTAAGAAATGGATTGGACACCCGAGATTTGAATTTATCCGTCATGGTATTAATCTTTCAAAAATCTCTCATTGTCTCTTTAATCATGTCGTAATTATGGATTTATAATGTTTTCAACTCCAAGCACCGTATTATTTGGCTGTTGTGAACTTGAAATATGGCTTAAATTGTTGATGTACTTACACTCATGGAGTTAAATAAGTTTTGTGAAACACTTAAAGCATTTTGAATGATCCAAATGACAATTACTCAGTTTGATAGGAATCTTACATATGCTCCGCAGTCCGGATGATACAATTGGTAATCTTAGGACAAATTAACTCTCATTTTCATTTTTTTTTTTTTTTTTTTTTTTACCTTCATGGCTCCTTATATAGATGCATATTTGAAATTGTGTTTAGTTTACTTAAAGTTTGTGGAAGAAACAAGTATGATTAACAATAATTTTTATTTTTTAAACATTTCCACTTCTTTGCTTAATTCATGGATGTACTTGGTCTTGTGCTTTTTCGATGGATGTGGAAGTGGGAAGCTAGACATGATGTAATGTTTTTCAGGTTAGAAAGCTTACATTTTGTGTGTTTCATTTGCAGATGTCACCGAACCGTTGCTGGTGGAGGTTGATCAGATATATCACCTTGCATGCCCTGCATCACCTATTTTTTACAAGCACAACCCTGTAAAGGTGAGTTATGAATTTCTCATCTCTCAAGATGGAGCATGAATATTGTTTTGGAATATCGGTTGAATTTCCATGTCCCCCATGTAGCATGTGATTCTTGAATAACCCAGGTTCAAATCATACCATATCATAACTCCAGAGTACAAAGATGAAATTACATACTGGAAGTTCAGTGTCGCCAAGTAATGAATTTACAGTTAATTTGTCCTCCGAAATCTCTCTGACACTTGTGAATCGGATTGGACTTGTTAGTTGTTACAATCTCAGGGTCCTAACATGCTTAGTTTTAGAAACACGCCTTGCTTTGCACCTCGTGTGCCTCGAGCTCAGACTCAACTGAAAACACCTTGGTCAGATGAGTTTTCCAGCTAGGTTCAGAATGCACGCACCAGCTAGTTACTTTCCTCAAATATTTAAAATTGTCGTTTGGCAGAAATGTAAATCTTAATGACCGTTTAGTGAATGGGAGTTTAGAAACCTATGTTTGGAGGTCTGAAGATTGCTCACTACAACTTGTTTAAGATTTATCAAACAGTCATCTTATGTGTACTTTTGAAACTTAACAGACAATCAAGACAAATGTAATGGGTACACTAAACATGCTAGGACTTGCCAAGCGTGTTGGAGCTAGGTTTCTGAACTTCTCCTTGTATTTTTGCTCTATCACTGTGGTTCTTGTTTATTACTAGTTTGGCAATAACCTTTTGATTCCATACTTTCCACAGGATCTTGCTTACTTCTACATCAGAAGTGTACGGTGATCCTCTTGTGCATCCTCAACCCGAAACCTACTGGGGAAATGTTAACCCTATCGGTAACTGCTCGTATTTGATTATTTCTTAACTTTTTCCTTTGTCTTTGGTGTTTGTTATATGCTACATACAGAATCAAATGTGCAGTAAATCATTTTTTGGTAACAGGAGTTAGGAGTTGTTATGATGAAGGAAAACGTGTTGCTGAAACTTTGATGTTTGATTATCACAGGCAGCACGGAATTGGTATGCATGTTAGGCTGTTACCTTTCTTGAATTGGCACTTTTTAGAAACACCCAGATTACAAAATCTTTCCTTTGTATGTTCAAACAGAGATCCGCGTAGCCCGTATCTTTAATACCTATGGACCTCGTATGAATATTGATGATGGCCGTGTTGTTAGCAACTTCATTGCTCAGGCACTTCGGTAAGCTCCTGTAATTTTGCTGTCAGGATGACTCTGGATTCTGGAGTATGTATAAATATTCTTGGTTGATGCTGATTAATGACTTTATCTTGTCTTGTGCAGAGAAGAACCATTGACAGTACAGGCACCTGGAATTCAAACTCGAAGTTTCTGTTATGTTTCTGACATGGTCCGCTGTTGGTTTTCTTTAGAATATTGAATCTCAAGCTTATGCCATTTTGGTCTTAGAATGATGGAAAACATTTTTATGGATTATGTTGTGTTATATTTCAGGTTGATGGTCTGATTAGACTTATGGAAGGAGGGCACACTGGGCCTATCAACATCGGAAATCCTGGTAAGGATATTTGCTTCATTCTTTCTTCTTTGCTTATATACGATACACCATTGCCTGATCGTTTCCTCTCGTTTAGGTGAATTCACCATGCTTGAACTTGCTGAAACTGTTCAAGAGGTAAGTTGCATTTTTGCTAGTATAGCTTTGCTCTCATTGATTATGAGACATTTTACGCTCATTTTTCGTATCCATATTCTGCAGTTGATCAATCCAAAGGTGAAGATTATAACAGTGGGAGAATACACCTGATGACCCAAGACAAAGAAAACCCGATATATCAAAGGCCAGAGAACTCCTCGGTTGGGAGCCAAAAGTGAAGCTGAGAGAAGGACTTCCTCTCATGGAAGAAGATTTCCGTCTGAGGCTCGGGGTTCCTAAGAACTAAAATTTTTAGATTCTTGTTTTCAAGTTGCTACAGAAAAGAGTGGTTTGTGATGTTACCGAAAAGTTGTAGATTTTGCTTGATCCTTCTGATTTTGTAGGCATTGTCTGGTTGCTCTTTCTATTAATCTTCCTACAGTTATCATCAATGTAAAATTGAATTTTCCAGTTGCAAGAAAACATACCTCATTCCTCACTCCATTGAAACAGTACCTCCATGTACATTCAAGAAAATATTCAAATACTGATTAATCGATTAAATCATCAAGCTCAAAAACTGAAAGGCGTAATAATAATATCAAGAATGCGTCAAAACATATCAAGAAAACAGAAGACGATTCTAAAAACAAACACAAGCTTGATTGAATTGGGATATTCATTTAATTCGTCCATAGACCATCAATTACATTTTGAAAGCCTAAATTAAGATAACGAAACATACTAAGACAACTTAATCTCGATCTACAACAATCTAAACAAGGCCTAACACTTACAACATACCAGAATCAGAACTATCATCCCAGAAAACCTAAATCCCCAAACTGATTAACCTCCGAAACCATACAAAGTCCTTCCTTGCCTCTTCAAAGCATAAACGACATCCATAGCAGTAACAGTCTTCCTTCTAGCGTGCTCAGTGTAAGTTACAGCATCACGAATGACATTCTCGAGAAAGATCTTAAGAACACCTCGAGTTTCTTCATAAATCAACCCACTGATACGCTTTACACCTCCTCTTCTAGCAAGACGGCGAATTGCAGGCTTCGTAATTCCTTGAATGTTATCCCTCAATACTTTTCTGTGCCTCTTGGCTCCTCCCTTTCCCAACCCTTTTCCTCCCTTTCCTCTTCCTGACATTTTTTATTTTATCAGAGACAAAGAAAACTAGAATTTCTAGAGAGAAAAATTTTATGATTGAGAAGAAAGGAGAATGACTAATGATGATATGGGAGAGATGAGGGAAGGTTTATATATAGGGGGCGGCTTTTCGGGTGTTAGAGATGTTTGGTGTCGAGATTTGTTGAATCGGACGGCTCACAGAATTTATCCGTGCGTGAATATTAGATTGGATGTGGAGCGTCGATTAGAGTTAATCGACGATGTGGGATTAAGCTGAGTGTATCATGCGGATTAAGGTGGGTAGCTTGTGCTTTTTAACTTTAGATGTGGCGCGGGTCTGGGAAAACACGGCGAAAAAGTTTTTGAACTGGATTTTGATTTTTTAAATGCTACGGTAAGAGTGTTCAAAAGTATCTGAATTATTCGATTTGGAAAATTCGGTATATGTTTTAAAAGCCGTATAGTTATTTGGTTTTGAATATTGGATAATTTAGACTGGGTATTTGATTTTAAAAATCGGATATCGAATAAAGGATAAAGGATCAGAATATTGGCAAAATCCGGTGAGTGTGAGACGTCAGAACTTTAACTTTAAAACATTTAAACTAACATAATTAAAATGTCTTATTCTTTTATAAATAAAAATGTCTTCTTACTTTAGGCACATCACCTATCCATCATGCATTACATATCAAATGGCTTGCCATAACATGTAGAAAACAAAACACAAAATATGAGCTACAATTCTGTGAATGGTTACTCTAACGTGTCAAACTATTTATACTTTGAAAATATTTGATCTTAAAATAATGATTTTTTTTTTGTTATTTGTAAACCACAAATCGTAAATATTTATATATTTAATATAAATCAAAATATACTCATATGGTATAAAACTCTTGAAATGTCACACACACTCTATAAATCAATTCACAATGTACATTTATTTAATGTCACCAAAATAATACAATCCCTTTCATGGACTCCTACCAAAAGCTTGATCCACCAGACACCTTAAAGAGGTAATTTGCTTTGTAGATCACCAAATTGACACTATGAAGATAAAGTTGCAACAATCAAAGAAGTCGCTCAAAAACTTTATATGAGTAGAAGGCGTTCATGCACTTTTCTATCGCTAGTAAAAAAATCCTTATTTGTATCTTATTTTTAAGTTTATTTGTATCTTATATTGGGGTTACTAAAAAACCAATGATACAAATAAGTGTTATTTGTATCGTTTGTTTGAACCTTAGATACAAATGACCTTATTTTAAATTAAAACTAAATATATAATCCTATATATATAGACTAGAGATTAATATAATATATATTTATAGAGGTCATTCAAGGCTATAATATATAATATACATTGAATAATACGTACACTAATTAGAAAATATTTTTTTACATAACATCCACTACTACACTTACATATATGATCACATATGATCAAAAAGTAATACTACTATTGCTTGCACAAAATTACATTTACTAATGAGAGTTTTTTTACAAGTGGGTGTACACAAAAAACAGATCATAGAGTTTCTTTGCTACTTGAACTGCATTTTGTCTGTTTTCTTGCCCCATTGCCTGCAAAATCATGCCAAACAAGGAACATCAGAATCATACAATTTACGATCGCAATGTCAAAAACTGGGTTGACAACCTAACACAATCAGGATGCTGTGATAACACTATTGATTTGTTCTTTGAGTAATCAATAAAGAGGTTCATTTGTGAACGACAAACGAGCAAATGAAGATCATGCACAAATTACAAGCCAACACATTTCAATTCCATTAAGATAACACCAAATGAAGATCATGCACAAATTACAAGCCAACACATTTCAATTCCATTAAGATAACACCAATCAGTGAGTCGAAAAACCAACAGGACTCGAGACTCAACACAGAAGGGATCAAAAAAATCAGCCTGCAGCATCACATCAAGCGAACTACAGGTACAAATGGCCTACACATGCACACCTATCCTTGAACATTTTTCTAAGAAAATGATGAATTCATACGATGAATTAATAGCACTAATGAAACTGTGCGAGCTTGCCCCAGCTTTTTGTAAGGTGTGATCTTGTTGACAAACTTTTCCATTAGTATAACATGCACATGATGTCTAGGTATCAATGTAGACGAAATAAAGCCTAGGTCAAACTATGAGTAAACCATGAATAAATATCTACAGCAGAGAGAAACTATGAGCACGCTAAATAGAATATGGAAGTATAAAGCATAACAAAAGAAAACAGAATTTTGAACACCATTTTTCAGTAGAAGAATTGAGTCAACCCAGTGGTTAGCAACCATTTATGAGCAGAACAGCACGCAATAGTAGAATATGCAGCCATATCAGAACAGCAAGCACTTTATATCAAAAGTGAGTCTGAGTTATGGTTGCAAACAAACAGTGGCTATGTGTGTGTATTAAAATCAGTAGCATACAAATCAGTAGGCTGCTGATCTGTTTAGGGTGCAAATCAGTATACAGTTCTTGGTGTGTGTAGTCAGTAGATCAATAGCAGGTTTAGAGCAGATCAATGTAGCAGGCTGTGTACACGCCTAAACAGAAGATGTGTGCAAACAAGCAAGTCAGCAGATAAGTTTGGCAGCGGGTTCAGACCATCTAAAGGAATTAAACAACAATGTCATGCTATTGTTGCAACTGCTAATTAATTGAGTGTGCAATCAAGAGCAGACCTGAGATGATAAGATTGTACAAAATAGTGTGTGAACCAATATGTAGATGCTAACTTCGGTTCAACAACAAATCTGCAATCTGCTTGCCAACATCATGACTAAGATCCTAACTTCATTATTAAGTGAAACTGTAGATGATGTTTGATATCAAGGAAAACAACCTCTTTGTCATTAAAAGACTAAGGTTGTGTACATTCGTCAGTGTAAGGGTGACCAAATACAAGATCAAATGATAAATGATTTTCAGTTGATGAGGAGAGAAGACGTCCGTTTCATTTGTTTTAAGTTACATTTATGCAGCAGCAATAGAGCTTAAACCCAGAACTCAAAGTAATTCAATGACCAAAAATAGTGGAAAGAATAAACAAAGCTAAGCCAATAATGAGATACATTTCGAAATAGGAGAGGTATGTAAAGAAGAGAGATACTCCTAAGTGGAAAGATAACAGGCAGACTTTGGTAATTCTCATTGTAAGAGCCGCTCCCAAGCCTGCTCAAATGTGGAAGAGAACTTAGATCTAAATATTATAATTGATGTAAAAGGGAATAACCAAAACTCTTTTAACCACCAAATGATAATTTTTAGACAGCATATTACCACCAAACATTTAAACATATATACAATCAAATCTCTGAATATTGCATTAAGAAATAATCATCACTTTCAAGGGTTTTGGAGATCAGACAAAACTTAGGCAAGTGAATCATATCAACACTCATGGGTCCAAAATGAAACACCCATATAATCACAACTTTGATGAATTTTGATCCTAAGCTATAGATTTAAGACAGTAGCTACATTACTGCCAATTATGTAAGTTTGATAAAGAATACTCTACCTATTGCTATGACCAAGTTTAAAGCCTATTTCTTGATATAATACTCGTGAATACACTATCACATGCTAAGTACTATTCGAACACACAAGGACTACAATATCGTCAAATGTCAAATAGGATCAAATCTTGTCTATCGCTACTCTTGCAAACATCTACAAATTCAAACACTAAGACTACACTATATGCTCATTACGCAAAGAATTAAAATTACATAGTAGTACTCTTATGGAAGGAAAGGGGAAAGAAGGGTGGATTGGATGTGATGATGAGAATGACAATAGAATTGTACAAGCAATAAAATTGGATTATAAGACCATATGTTCAAGGAATATGCAAAATCTAAGCAATCAAACAAACCCTAAAAAAAGTAAAGATTTCTATGACCAACATATTGAGAAATTATAAACAATAATCTTTGGGGCATTTTATCAAACACTTTGTAGGCATAAAACTCAAACCAACATATAGAATCATATATATTTTTCAATTCAAACCAACAATTCTACATGAGAAATCACACAGCAACTAGAATGAAATAAAAGGAATAAAATGGAAGTAGCACCATACCATGGCAGCAGCAGGAAGCAGGAATGAATCACGCAACTTGAAATGAAGGCAAACGAAGGAGAACGAACCAGTGAACGAATCAAGCAGCTTGAAATAAAGGCAAACAAACAAGGAAACAGTAGGATTGAATGAAGGCAAAAAAAGCTGAATGAAAACGCAGCTTAAAATGAAATCGCAACAAAGAACAAATGGCTGAATGAAAACACAGAACAAACGATATTCAGTAGAAAAAGAACAAACGATATTCAATAGAAAAAAGAACAAATAACAAACCTTATTTTAGTAGAATTGATATTGGGTGCTGAATCGATTTTGTAAACCAAAAAAATGAAGCAGGCGTTGAACAAAGAACAAACGCAGAGAACAAAGAACGAAGCAGGTAGAACAATCGCAAATAATGGGCGCTCAAACCTAATTTGAATTTAGTGGCTGAAAAAAATTGGGCACTTCATTAATTGCATCGTGTGTATAAATAAACATATAAGTAACTATTATTTATTTATATACACGATATTTATTTGTATCTTTTGTTAAAATAAAAGATACATAAAGTATTTTTTGTTCCTTATATTTCTGTAAAAGAAACAAATAGGGGTTATTCATCAGACTTTTTTACTAGTGTATTGTGATATTTCTCCTACAAAGGTGCTTGGGATGATAAATAAAATTCACAATGAAATACAATCTACACAAAAAAAATCCTAGCAAAAGAAAATTGCAATAGTAAATACAAATATTGTAATGAATTATGAATTTTGATGATATTGAGAACTAATTACTCTTTCAATATTATCTCAGGAAGATAAGAATGAGAGTATTCTTAATACATGCAACCTCTATTTATAGAGTTATGCATCAAACAGCACCACCTTTCGAAATAAAAATGTTTTACCAAGCAAAGCTTATGAATCAAAGTAATGTTTCACCAAGCAAAGCCTATAAATCAAAGTATGTTTCACCAAGCAAAGAGTATTAATCAAAGTAATGATCATCAAATCTTTTGAGGCATTTAATTGGACTTATAATATATTTATTTTAGTCCGACTACTATATTAAGTATGTAGTATATACAAATCTATATCTATATACTCTAGATGTTCAACAATATTTCAAACCAAATCAATAAGACAAAAAAAAAAACAAAAACATCTGGTAATAAATTGTTGAAATTATATTTTTCTTTAGTATGAGTTTAACTTAAATATGAAAAGGCCTCTAACCATCATAGGAATAGGACATAATGATCAAAATATACATGCTCAAAATGTTAATTTAATAAAATCATTGTTGCCATTAACAAATATTTTCGTATGTGAAAATAAGTAAACTGTAAAAAGCTTCAAACAAAACCAAAAATAGAGTTATAAACGAGCAAAAGGGCTAGACATAACTACTGACATTGTATAAAGAACGAGATTAGACGGAAAAAGAGAATGTAATAATGCTTTCAGCTATAAAAGCATACACAATGGTTGTCCAACCCCATCTTGGTTATTGATTATTTTAATATTTTATCCATCTTCCACCTCACTTATAACCACTCTTATAACCATTTAATAACCAATGTATGCCAATAGTTAACCATAATATTTTGGTTATACATTTTCTCTCTCCTACTTTTACCCAACCCCACCACACAATTTATTACTTAAATTCTATTATTATTAAATAATGCATTTGGTAATAATCATTCAAAATTAATAATTATTTATTAGCATACATTAATTAGATAAAATCTCAAAAATTTAAAAATAATGCAATTTTGATATTAATTAGTACGTAATTAGTCGTTAATTAAGACACAAACAATAATTGTAACCCTACTACATTCCACAATAATAAAAATCATAAATATATATTCTATCAAATGACAAAAGTCTTTGAAAGATAATAACGAACCGCGAACAAGTACAAACACAATGATATAATATTGCGATTACACATCTATTAATGCATATTATTGTCCCTACTTTGAACACCGAATTTGAGCCACATATGTTCAATTAAGTCTTTTTTCAATGCTTTATGCATAGCTTCATCACGAACACGTGCTCTATTAGACATGTAAGTTTCCAAACTTGCAATTCGGTTGTTGCTATTTTGGAACTGAAAAGGCTCTTCATTATTTTCATTACTTGAAGACGCATTTGTAGCTTGATCATATTCATTTGGATCGTAATACGTTTTATATGTATCTCTTTCATCCTCAACAATCATATTGTGCATAATAATACACGCTATCATTATTTTTCCTAACATTGATGCGTCACGAGCTAGCGCTGGATTCCGTATTATTGCAAAACGAGCTTGTAATACTCCAAAAGCACGCTCAACATCCTTTCATTTAGCTTCTTGTACTTTGGCAAATAGACCTTCTTTTTCATTTTGTGGTAGTGATATTGTAGGAATGAATGCCGCCCATGTAGGATATATACCATCAGTGAGATAATATCCCATATTGTATGTGCGACCATTCACAACATAGTTAATAGAGGGTGCACAACCTTCAAAAACATCATTAAACAATGGGGATCTATCAAGAACATTAATATCATTACGACTACCTGGTGTCCCAAAAAAAGGCATGCCAGATCCAAAGATCATATGATGCCACAGCTTCCAAGATTAATGTGGGTTTACCTGGTCTTCCAGAAAACATACCTTTTAATCGAAGTGGACAGTTTTTCCACCTCCAATGCATACAATCAATAGAACCTAACATGCCAGGAAATCCACGACGTTCACCAATCCTTAGTAGTCTTACTAGATCTTCTTCATTGGGCTTTCGAAGGTATTCATCACTAAAGTAAGAGACTATTCCTTCCACAAAATGCTGAAGTGAATCTCTTGCAAGAGATGCACTAATCCGAATGTAGTCATCCACAGAATCAGCGGAGGTGCCATAAGCTATTAGTCTCATAGCCGCGGTGCATTTTTGTAATGCAGAGGCACCAAATCTTTCTGTTAGAATTTGGAATGTTTATCTTAACACAATTTGCTAATAAGAAGAGTAATTTTCACTTAAAAAAAAGTTGTTTCAAAATACTTCAATATTGGGCTCATTTTATAGAGAAAAATAAAATAGAGCCGTTTGTGTATTTTTTTTTTAGAATTGTATTTTAAAAATTATGGCCGTTACAAAAGTTACAACGGTTATAAATTCAGAGCAAATCTCAACCATTGATATTTGTATTAGGTGTCAAAATCTTAGCCATCCATGTCAACCAAAAAGCAAAAAAAAATTTGCATGACCATATACATAATCGGTTATTTGAATAACCTGGTTATTCAATTGATACCCCAATAATTTCTCTCTCCTCAATATTTTATTAATATTTTCATTTTCTCTCTCTTAATAACCACCCAAATAGTTAATGGCTGTGGGTACTCTAAGGTTTGTTCATGGCTGCCAGAAAAATCAATTTACCCGTTTCATACTTAATTATCGTCCATCTTTAATTCTTTCTTTCTTTATTTTATTATTTTTTAAACTTTTATTATAAATATGACTTTTGGCGTCCTTTTCTTCTTTAAGTTCTTATTTATTATTATTATTATAATTAAAGTATAGATTTCATCCTAATAAAACTAATAAGCAATTACCCATGTTAGACATTTTAATTATAATATGACCCTTCATACTAATACTATTTATATGGTAATAGCTATATTCGACATGAAATTTTGATCTACGATTATTTAATATCAATTGGTCACAAGCATAAAATATTATCTACTAGCATACACATATAGTAAAAGAAATATATGACCATAAAATAATAGGGTATTATACTCACTCCCCCTTAAAAAGGAGTTTTGTCCCTAATACTCACCTCAAGAAAAAAAAGGTGAGGATAACGAACTATCATATCAGACTCTAACTCCCAAGTTGCCTCTGACATAATATGGTTTGCCTACAAAACTTTCACCAAAGGCAATGTCTTATTGCTTAAGACCTTATCGCGCCTATCAAGTATCTCTATCGGTTTCTCCTCGTAGGTCAAATCATCTCGAAGTTGTAAAGGTTCATGTTGAATCACATGAGAAGGTTCATGAATATAAGGTCGCAACATAGAGACATGAAATACATTGTGAACTTGTTCAAAGTATGGAGTTAAGGTAACCCTATAAGCCACTTCACCTATTTGTTCCAAAACCTCGTACGACCCTATGAATTTCAGACTTAGCTTTCCATTTTGGGAAAATCTCTTCACACCCCTAACTTGTGCAACTTTAATAAAAACATGCTCTCCAACTTCATATTTCTTATGTCGCTTCTTCTAATCAGCATAACTCTTTTGCCTATCCTGAATCGCTTTTATCCTAGCCCGAATTAATCAAATTTTATCAATGGTTTTCAGAATCTATTCAGGACCGAGAATCAATCTTTCACCAACCTCACACCACGCTAATGGAGTACGACATTTCCTCTCGTACAGGGCCTCATAAGGTGCCATGTCGATACTATAGTGGAAACTATTATTATACGAAAACTCTAACAAGGATAAATGTTCATCCCAACTCTTTTTAAAATCCAAGGCACACGCCCTCAACATTTCCTCTAAGGACTGTATTGTACGCTTTGTTTGTCCATCTATTTGCGGGTGAAATGAAGTGCTAAACTTCAATTTCAAACCCAAAGCCTCTTAAAATCCCTTCCAAAATCGAGTCTCAAATCTTGGGTCCCTATCAACCACTATAGATTTACGAACTCCGTACAATCGAATAATCTTGTTGATTTACAAGTCGACTAATGTCCTAACTTCAAAGTATTATTTATAGGTAGAAAATGAGTTGGCTTAGTTAATCAATCAACCACCACCCATGTTGCATTTATTCCCTTTTGTGTAGTTGGAAGACCCATCACAAAGTTCATGGAGATTGACTTCCACTTTCACTCGGGAATATCCAAAGGTTGTGTCAATCCTGCAGGTCGTTGATGCAAATTCTTCACCCTTTGACAACTCAAACACTTGGCCACATAAAGAGCTACCTCCTTCTTCATCCCATTCCACCAAAAAGATAACTTTAGATGTTGATACATCTTAGTCTCATCGGGGAGTACAGAATGCCAAGAGTTATAACTTATGAGCCTTTTTCAAAATTTTCTCCTTCAACTCATCATTTGCGGGCACACTCAAGCGATCTTAAAGTCTCAAACCACCATCATCATGCACCTTTAGTGCCTTTATCTCTCTCTTCACTGACATTTCTGGAAGTTTCTCTAAGTTCACGTCTTCGCACAATGATCTCAGAAACTAGATAGGGTTGTACACTCTAGACATTTAATATCCCTAGTTTCTTTCTCTTCATCTCCACCTTATCTTCTTCGTCATGAAATGTTTTACGACTTAAGGCATTTGCTATAACATTGGCTTTTCCCGAATGATAGTCTAAGTCCACATCATAATCATTAAGGAATTCTATCCACCAACGTTGGCTCATATTCAAGTCTTTCTTATTATATAGATGCTTGAGATTTTTATGATCAGTGAACAACTGAAATTTCACTCCAAACAAATAATGCCTCCAAATTTTTGAGAGCAAACACTATCGCTGCTCTGATACATTATAAAACCCCTAATTTTTATAAGTATAAAATATAAAATACAATAAGACTTAAATAATATCTTATAGCAGCGAAAAGTAAAAACAGGGTGTCCGCCAAACTTAGAAAGTGTAAGGCGTCAAAACAAACATTTAAAACTAATGTAGTTTAATGAAAATAAATTTTCTAACACTAATTAAAATACACTTATGACGTATGATCTACATCGCTCAACCCTCATGCATTAAACACGTCAAAGAACTTGTCATTACCTTTTAGAAAACAAAAATACAAAACATGAGCCACAATTTAGTGAATAACTATTACTTTGTCACTTAAAAGTGACAGCTTGTCACTTAAAACTATCACTTCTTCATTTAGGGTTTGCCTGGATTGGGGGAAAGGGGTGAAAAAAAAAAGATCAATAATAATAAGCTTATGCTTGTCACTATAAACTATCACTTAAAAGTGATAGCTTGTCACTTAAAAGTTATAGCTTATTACTTAAAACTATCTCTTCATAACCGTGAAAATGCTCTCTTTAGTCTCCATCATTGTTGAAGATTAAAGTTTCCATTCTCTCCTATACAATAATCGTGAAAAAGTCAAGGTAAATATATTGATTTTTTAAGGAAAACCTTAATTTAATGGATTATTAATTCATTGTTTTAATTAGTTTTGCTTTATTTTTCATAGTTTTCGCCTGATTTTAGAATTTGTTACTTATTCGTTTGATTTATATTTCAATTTCACATGTTTCATGTTCTTTACCTGATTTATATTTCGATTAAAGCAGGTAATAGATTTTGATAATTAATCATTGTAGTGGCTTGTGACGATACAACGAAAATTTAATTCATTTGATTGTTTTGGCTTTTCTAAACAAAATCATGTATTTCTGAAATTTGTTTTTACAAAATCTTTATTGTTTACTGCGCTAGGGTTTAAACAACATTTTATTGCCTTCATTTGATTTGACAATATGATTGTGTTGCATATGTTTGAGATTTGATTCGAGTAATGAGTTGTAACATCAAATTTTAAAATAATTTTATAAGTGATGTAATAAATAAATTGTGAAATTTAAATTATAAATTAAATTATTTAATAATGATATATTTTTGTGTTGTAACTTGTATAATTGTCTTGGGTTTTAGATGGAACATTCATTCACCTGAAAGTTTGAGAGGTTGACAAGCCTTGGTATCGGATAAGAAAAGATGACATTTCAACTAATGTATTGGCAGCTTGTACCGTAGATAAACTGAATTGTGAGTAATGAACTTGAAAGGTGCTTATGTTTGCTAAGATGAGATGGACAATATTTAGAAATTCTAGCTTCTATGAAGCTGAAACACATGTCGATATTATATCTGCATGTTGTCATCTCTATAATCTTAATCGTAGAGAAATAAAATTTGATTAATTTTGATCCACTTAAACCTTTGTTAGATACTGATTTTGGGAGACAATTCGTGAATGATGACGATGATGGAGACAATATCGATGTAGTTGAATCATCTATTGCTTAGGCTCTTTGGAAAAGCAATCTTGCTCATCAAATGTTTGATAATTAGGGACTTTCTAAGGGAGCAAAATCAACTACAACTTAACTATATTTCATATTATTGCAGAATTGTATTGTGAATGTCCTGTGCCTATGCACTTCTGATACAATGAAGACTTTTGTTGCTTCACTATGTCCTTTCAAAACATGTGATGTGAACATTTACTAATTTCTGATACAATGTGCTGTGAACATTTGTTAAGGGTACAGATCCGATCCGACCCGACTCTAATTTAAGAGTTTGAATCTAGATGCATGACTTTAAGGTCCGAGTTTCGATTCAGGTCCATATTTTTAAGACCTAGATAAGACCTATAGACTCTTTTGTGTCTTTTTAAAAAAATATATATTAGCTAAATGTGTATTTTAAACTTTATTATGTTTTAGAACACTACTTAACCTAAAAATTTGAAATGTAATCGTTGTATTTATAACTTAAAAATCCAAAAATTGAATAAATATTTCATTTTAAAACCGTAAATGTTGGAAAACCTCATATTTTCATACACATAATAAGTATAGACTATTAAAAGGTTTTTAGTAGTTAAAAATGTTTAAATAATTGTATTCGAATGGAAGAAATTGTATAATATATTTTTAAAAGTTTTTTTGAAAAATAAAATATTATTTAGAACGCAGATTTAGATTCTAGATGCGCCAGAATCTAAGGACAAATTTTTTAAACCCTATAGATTTGGGTGCGAGTCTGAGTCAAAAAAAAAAAAATAGGATCCCGATTTGAGTCTTGTTGGACTCGACTCAGATCCAACACATTCTCACTCCTACTCCCATCTTAAACCTTATTTTTATTAACTTATTTTTATCAACTTATTTTTTATCCTCTTATCTAATCCAATTTTCATTTACACTAAATTTGATAGAAGAATAATATTTTAAATGAAAATTAGACCATATGACATGAAATTTTAAAGTGGTAACCCTTTCATTACTAATTTAACGACATCCATTGGTCATATACTCATATTTGAGTAGTTAATAAAACACAAAACAAACATAGAAGAAAGAGAAAGGGACATAATGACACTTAAAAAAACATAAAACATTGTCACAAGTTTCCCTAGTGGCAGAAGATGATTTTGAGCTCACGCGGTGCAACGCAATCATGCATAAGTGAAGTATCATGAGCATAAGTAAAGGTAGCAGGGCAAGAATGCTTAAAGAACTCAGAATAACTTGACCCATGACAAGTTTGTGGGCTATTAAAATGGTTCCTACAACAAAGTTCATCACTATTAAAGGCCAAACACCCACTCTTACAGCCCACAACAGGCCCACGGCCATTTGGGCCTCTAAATTTCAAGGGCTCAGGACAAGTAGGCAACAAATCAGCCTTACAGCCCACCACTGGGCAAACCCCTTTGCCTTCATGGGGAGTAATTGTCATTGGGATGTTGAATCCATCAACAAGGCTTACTCCATAAGCAGAGTGATCTCTGTTACCATGGTGAATGCTGAACTGGGCTAAGGTTGCTGGGAGCTGCCCACCTAGCCCGTTGCATTCTAGACGGCTTCCACAGTCACCGGTAAGACAACTGAACCGTCCATTGGTGTAGGTGCAGCCTGTTCGGGCCCAAACCCGACCGGCCCAATGGGTGTTTGGTACTGGGAAGGAGCGATGGGTTAGGCTTGAGAGAGGAAACCCACCTTTTTCTAGGATGGGGAAGCCGTGGTTGGGTAAGATTGCGGGCCAGATTGTGAATGGGCAGTTGTTTACTACGGTGAGAATGAGCTCTGATTTGGCCTCGCTTAAGCTAAGAATTGTTAGGAAGATGATGACAGAAATTAGTGTCATTTTTGAGATTTAGAGTTTGTTTTGGATGAAATGAAACGGTGTCTTTGGGTGCTATTTATAGAAGGGCGTTTGAACTTTCAAAAGTAAAAGCAAACGGTAAATATATTGTGGTAATTTGGTTAGTATTTAGAAAAATTACAATAATACAACTTTTCGTAATTTTTTACACAATTTTATAAACTTTTAATCAACTATAAATAATATAAAATTTAGAGATTTTTAATCATATCAACTTTATTTTATTAACTAATTTACCAAATTTTTTTATCATATAATCTCCGATAGTTTAATTTTTACCATGTTACTATGTTAGGTATGTTGAAATACCAGAAAAATAACTGAGCTAAGTTCATACTTATTTCGTTTTATTGTATAAAACTCGTACAATGCACAAATTTGTTAACACAAAATATAAAACAAAAATAATTTTAAATAATAATACAAGTATATACTATCGTTAATAAATTTACCAAATACACAACTTTTTGAAATCAAAACATAATTATTGACAGTTTATTTAGATTATATACACAAATTTTTTCATTAAATTGAACATATTAAATTCTAAGTTAACTAAATAAAATTACTATAGTAAATGATACAAATACTTTAAACTAATTTCGCTTCAATTTTAAACAAAAAAAAATATTAGTTTGATAAATATTGTCATTTAATCAACTATTATCTATTTTGCATAATCTCTTGATCTTATATCCCATTCATAAGACAAAACATGCATTAACTCAAGATTTTTAATATATTAATTTTCTTAATTATTGTTATATGTTTCAATTTATTCATTTGCCATTTTTAGTCATATTATTACTAAATAAAAATTAATGAATATGATATATAATCGTTTCACACCCAATAGTATTTTTCAATTTATCATGCCTTTTAGAAGACGACACTTAAAATATTCCAGCACTTTTATAGTATTGTATGATCTTAGACTTTTTTATCTAACTGTTTGAAGTTACTTATTACTATATTTATTATTTTTGGCAAAAAATAATTATATAAATGTTTAATTTGCCTATGCTTTTTTCTTATCTCAAATCTTATTAACTTTTATACATATATATTTAGGAGTTATAATAATCTTTTTTAATGTGCAATTACCTATTTTTTAATTATTGTGCATAATTCGTACTCCCTTTCATTCACCTTAGGTGTCTAACTTATTTTTGGGATACTATTCATATGTCACTCTCAACTTGTATTTTATTATTAATCTATAAGTTAGAACATAATCATGTGAGATTTATGTAATTCGTTTTAATGTAAAGTTTATTAATATCAACCTCTTATAATTTTAATTTTACATAATTAGATAAACTCCCCCCCCCAATTCACTTACAAATGAACATTTACTTTTTGATACTATTCACTTATTAATTTTAATTTGTTTTTTTGTTTTTAATATATAAATTAAAACATAGTCAAGTAAAATCTTGTTTGATTCATCTAAATGCAAAGGTTATTAATATCCACTTTTTATAATATTTTATAATATATAATAAGAGATATTAAGTATTAAATAAGTGTATTGGATAGCGTAAAAAAGTAAATGCTCTATTTTCAGTGAATTGAAAGGAGTAATAAGAATTGAATAAGTACATTAGATAAAAAATATAGGGGGTGTTTGGCAATTGGCCAATTGGCTGTTGGCTTTTTAATTGACTTGTTTGATCAGTTGAAAATGTTGACTGTTTTTGTTGGCTTTTAAGTTAGCTGAAAAAAGTTAGCTGTTTGTGGATATGTTTGTTAAATTTGAGTATTCGTTGTTGGCTGTTGTTCGAGAAAAAATGAGCTAACAAATTAAAAACCAATAAAAAAGCTAGGTGGAGCAGCATTTTCATTTTGGCTTAAAAATCAGCTTTTCACCTGCTTTAAAAACCATTTACAAAACACTTTTTTTAACCGTTTGGTAAATCAACAAACCAAAAATCAACCAAAAAATCATCCATAAAACTAAAAACCAAATACTCCTATAAAATAAATAAGGCACTTAAGTGATATGATGAAGTATAATTGTATCGACATGTGATGATGACAAAGGTAAAAGAAGACAAATTTTGTAAAATAATTTCATCCAAGAAGCAAACTGAAAAGCTGAGGGTACGTGGTATCATTATACAAGGAAATGATGTAAACTAAAGACTAAAAACTAAAGGGTTGAGAGATGAACCAAAGTAGTACGACATCTCTTGCTAGTTGCAGGCCTCTTAGTAGCACTTCCTCTTAATTGTTAATTGCAATATTAAGATATGTGACACTAATCATTCACTCCTCTTAATTTATGATTAATTTATAATTTATAATTTAAAATATAGTTAAATGAGATATTGTTTAATTTGTCTTATTATAAAGATTATTATTATCAAATTTTTATAATTTTTTGTTATACATATATTAAAGATTAAATTAGTATATTGAACTGCGTAAAAAAACATACTCCCTCCTATTCAGCCTAAATGTCCCATTTGACTTTTCACACTTGTCGAGACAACATTTTAAGCCTTAATATCTTAAATTGTTCTTAATTAAAAATTATAAAAAGTTGATATTAATAATCCTTGTATTGAGACGAATTAAACAAGATCTCACATGACTATGTTTTAGCTTATAGATTACGAGTAAAATACAAATTAAGAGTGTTGCAAGTAATTTGAAACTGAAGAAGTAGAACATTATAGAAGTAGTATACTCATGCCAAAATTTCATTCCTGCAAATATATCATGTAACTTTTATTAAAAGTGAAGTTTACATGGTCAGGTCAAAACAATTATTCTTATTAGTTATTAGTGATAATAACATTAAGGACTATTCATAGCTATTGTAGAGAAATTAGGATTATTGTATAGGTAAGATATTACCTTGGTACATTCTTAGCAAACATCTTCTACAGTTGAGATTATTCATGTTCAATAAAAATTAGGATTATTGTAGAGAAATCAATAAAAGATTGAATTATGTTCGGTAACAATAGTGGAAAAAAACGTATCTGTTGCTAATCATTTGCTGCGGTTTTTTACATACGCAGCAATAGATAGAAAAAAGAATTAGAAAAATAAAAACACTCAAATGCTACGGTTTTACGCTTGCCCGCAACATATAAGCTATTTTCACATCAAATGCTGCGGTTTTTGGCCTGCCTGCAGCAAATAATCCTTCCCAAAAAATTAAAAACTCGCGTATTAACGTTCATTTGGTTAAACCCTCATATAAACTGTTGTATTCCTAAAACCCATGACTACCTACTGTCTTCTTCTTCAAGTTCCTCCATTTCTTCAAGTTTTCAAAAATCTCTGCAAAAACCCATAAAAATCTCTGCAAAAATCTCTTCAAATTCTTCAAGTTCTTCAACAACAACCCACGACTGCAGCTACTGTGTTCTTCTCTTCAAATCTACGTTCTTCAATTTCGTTCATGCTAATTTACTGTGTTATACATAAGTAAATTAGTATAACCACCCATTGCAAGAATTTCCTTCTCCATATTTTTTTAAGTTATTCAACCCACCATTGTTGTTTTTCCTTCAAAAAGCCACGACATTAGGGCTAAGCTTGTCTTCTTCAAGGTATAAATTTTTCAATCTTTGTTAAAGTTTTTCAAGAATAGCTTCATTGTGTTTTAATAAGGATTTAGTCTTTTTTTTATACTAATTTTGATTTTGTTTTACATTGTAGGTTACATAATCTTATTGTAGAAACAAAATTATCATATCTCATTACCAAGGTATGTATTTTATATTTGAATGTGAATAATTTATTTATGTATGTACTTCGATATTTGAATGTGAGTAATTTACTTATGTATATATGTAGTTGTATATTTGAATGTGAATAATTTACTTATGTATGTAGTTGTATATAATTAGTTTCTTATTATTTTGATTTATGTGTATTTGATTAAAGAAAATGTTTTTTTTTTTGGTTATATATGTTTTGTAATTTAAATATAAAGAATTTGATTACTTTAAATAATATAAAGGTTATATAGGGTTAAATAGGGTTAATTTGGTTTAATTATATATGTTAAAAGTTGTGTATTAATTTTGTTTTGAATTAATTAATCACACTAATTAGGATTACAAAAGATCGTTCTTGGATGTATGGAAGCATTGAATCGTCGGAATTTATTGATGGCATATTAGAATTTTGTAGTATTGCGGTTGAACATCAAGTTAGGACGGGGGGAGTTGGTTTTTATTGCCCATGTGTCAGTTGTGGCAATGTATCAAAGGTAGATAGTGTTGATAGGGAGCACATACTTCGAGCGTGGGTTTAGGCCTCAATATCATGTTTGGGTTTGGCATGGTGAGGAGGGAGTTTACAAAGAGAAAAGTGTTGTTGAGGACGTCAATAATGTGGCTGATGTCAATGAGGATGTAGTAGATCATGTTAATGGGTATGAGATAGATGAAGAGAATGTCGATGAGGATGTGGATCGTGTTGATGAGATGATGGAGAGAGTCGAGGATGAGTTAGGAAAACGTCCTCGTGTTTTTGACTTGTTGACAGAGGCTTCTCAAAAGCCTTTGTACCCTGGATGTACAAAGTTCACCAAACTAACAGCAATGTTGACAATTTTCAACATTAAGTCAAAGTTCAATTGGAGTGACGCTAGTTTCACAATGTTATTAAAAGCGTTAGGTGAGATGCTTCCTGAGGGAAATGAACTTCCAAAGTCGACATATTATGCCAAAAAGCTCATGTGTCGTTTCGGCTTAGAGTACCAGAAGATTCATGCGTGTCCGAATGATTGTGTGTTGTATCAGAATGAAAACGAGAACTTAGAAGAGTGTCCTAGGTGTGGGTTATCGCGCTACAAGCGTAAATGGGGTCGGGATGCTAAAGGGCCCACAGCTAAGGTATTGTGGTATCTTCCAATAATACCTAGATTCAAGGTGAGTGAGTATTTAGATATATTGCGCGCAAAATATCCTTGTAAAAAGGATAGGGGATTAATGCAGTTGCATAACAAGACGTTTATTGATTGGTTTCATAAGCAAGTAATAAGTGAAGAACTCAAGGGTGTATCAGAAATTGTTAAGTGGTTAGCTTTTGGTCCTCATGATGATTTCAACAAATATGAGTGTTACGATATCAATGGCTTCACATTTTGGACTGAGGGTCAAGATAAGAAGTCATCTTATCTATAAAATAGTGGGGTTTCTATTTTGGCGTCATCTACATTTTACACGAGTGCCTAGGATCAAGCGCCATTTGATGCTAAATTGATATACTACGGGCAGGTACATGAAATATGGGAGCTTGACTATTCTACTTTCACTATTGGTCTTTTCAAATGTAAGTGGGTAGATAATAATCAACGATGTATAAAAAATGACGAGCCTTGTGGATTCACTCTTGTAGACTTAGCTCGTTTGCGTGATAGTGAGGAGCCATTCATACTAGCCACACAGGCGAAACAAGTATTCTACATTGTAGACTCCTCTGATAAAAAATGGTCTATTGTTGTACCGGGAAAAAGAAGCATCTTTGGTATAGGTGATGTTGAGGATGAGGAAGAATATGAAGCTTTTGAAGACTCCCCGGCCTTTATCAATTCAAAACAGTGGATAAAGTAGCTCAAATTTGGTTTGTTTTGCACGAAACTTGGCACACATCACTATTTGGTATATATTGTTGCGTTGAAGTGTTTAGAATTGAAAATAATAGTCATATGCTAGAAATTACGTGCTAAGCTGCGATTTGATGGGTTTTAAAGCTTTTTTGGCACTAATATCTATTTTCTCTTAGTGCTTTCGACAAGCTGATAATACCATTGATTGTGGCTACTATACTCTCAAATACATGTACGATATCTTACAATCCGTGAAGGAGGTTGGAGTTGAAAACATTGACGCCGTAAGTATTTGTTACGTTTTTAAATTATAATATTATATATTTACTATTGGTAAAATCCAATAATGTTTATGTATCATTTAATTTAATATTATATTATAGGTTTTATACGACATTCCAAGGGAAACACGCTCTTTGAGAGATGGAGAAATGCGCTAATTAAAAGACAAGATTGCCGTGTATCTTGCTAATTTTTGTTCTTGGTAAATAATGTAATTAGTTTAGATTTAGGACTTTAATTTGTATATGAACATATTATTATATATACGATCGAGATTTTACAAAGAGATTATTGGTGATATTGGTGATTATGATTGGATTATTGGATTAATCAATGTTTACATTGTACATTATTAAATTATTTATTAGTATTAAACGAAAAAAGAAAATATATATATATATATATATATATATATATATATATATATATATATATATGTATATATATATATATGTATATATATATGTATATATATATATATATATATATATATATATATGTATATGTATATATATATATATATATATGTATATGTATATATATATATATATATATATATATATATATATATATATATATATATGTATATATGTATATATATGTATATATATATACATATATGTACATATATATACATATATATATATATATATATATATATATATATATATATATATATATATATATATATATACATATATATATATATATATACATATATATATATATACATATATATATATATATATATATATATATATATATATATATATATATATATATATATATATATATATATATATATATATATATATATATATATATATATATATATATATATATACATACATGCATATATATATAAATTTATATATATATATATATATATATATATATATATATATATATATATATATATATATATATATATATATATATATATATATATAAATATATATATATATATATATATATGCTGCAGGTTTCCATAAAATCGCATCATATAGTGCAAAACTATATGCTGCGGTTTTAGGTAGGCCCGCAGCATATAGTGCACTTGTAACACCCCGTAATTTATCGGGTTTAAAAATAAATAAAATATAATAAAATAAAGTATAAAAAATAAAATAAATAAGTAATATTAAATTATATTATTTTACATAGTTAATTATAAGAAATAAAGTAGGTTTAATTTTAACGGTAACGAGTTTTATCGCGTACGATGTTATCGTGTGACGTTTCTTTGTTGTTTTAACAATAATATAATAATTACTTAATTAATTAATTAATTTTTTAAAAAAATAATAATAATAATTAGGGGGAGATTGAAGGGGTGGCTGGTTGGTGGAGGCGTGGGAGGAGTCTGGTAACTCCTCTCATAATTGTGTATTATGGCACAATTATGACCATTATCTTAAGTACCTATTAATTCATAAACTCCTTTGATTTTCCTCACCATTTCAAAACTTCAAGTAAACAAAAAAATTCAGAAATTTTCTCCCTTTTTGCTCTTTGAATTCGGCACATTCAAAAGGAAAAATAAAAAAATTCTTGTTGTTCAATCCAATCTTTTGATCAAAGGGTAAGTTTAATTGAATTGTTAATTATAGATTTTATATACAAAGATTTCTAAAAGAATTGTTTTATGTATGATGATATCCTATGACTTATAAGAGGATTGAATATTTTTCTTTTATATATGAAAATTTTCTCAAATAATCCTTTAATAAACTTTAATTTGTTAAAAGGATTAAGAAAAGAACTTCTTGATCAATATTCTTTAACGAAATTCAAATTTGTTATAAGAATTAAGAATTTAAGGTTATAATGATATTTAAATAATTTTTTTTATGGTTTACCTTTCTTTAACAAAATTTCAATTGTTAGATGAAATTTAAATGGTATAGACCAAGTAGTGTAGTTATTCAACAGATTATAAATCCTTTAGCAAAAATTGATTTGTTTGAAGGATTGTGTTTATACATATACGTCTTGATTTAAAAGGGTGATTTGGTTTTATGATTCTCTACAAAATTTTAATTTGTCAAGAGAATTAAGTATTTAATTTAATTATCATAATTTATGAAATTTTAAGTTCTTGAAGGATTTTGTGAATGTGATTTGTTAGATGTATTTTGGTCATGGGATTTAAAGGATTAATCATTTGAATATGTACATATAAAAATAAAAAAAAAATAAAAAAAAAAAAAATAAAATAATAATAATAATAATAATGATGATGATGATGATAAAAAAATAATAATAATTTTCCAGACAGCAGCAGTTCTGTCTCGGTAAAGGTGCCGATCCGGATACGTCAATCGCGTTCTGTTGTTGTTTTATGTACCGATGTGTTAAAAACTCGCTAAACGTTTAAAATAATTAAAAATAGTAATTGGATGTTAGAAATTATGAAATTTGGTACCCAAGGTAATTGACGCGTTCTGAACGCAACGGCGAAGTCAGATTTTTCATTTGAATTTATTAAACTACCCAAATCGATCATTTAAGTTTCTGGTTAAAATTTACAAAATAGGAACTATTAGGAATTTGATGGAAACATTTAAAATTATCAAATCCTAGTGATGTCTTAGTAGTATGGAGTGGATTAAATGTGTAAACACGTTCTAATACGTGATTGTTTTGTGTGTGTGTGTGTGTGATATTTAGGACCTCGATTCATAAGAGGCCGAAATTTCTATCGTGGTTAAATATCGTTTGGTTGCAGCGCTTAAAGGTACACACTTAGACCATACTGTTTATGTGGTCAAATAATTTGAAAGAAATAAATTTTGAAATTGAGAATTTATGTGTTTGTCACCTAAAGAGGTTGACGCTTGGTTATATTATGTTACCCAAAGGGGTTAACGTATTGGTTTGGATTATGACAATTATTGTTCCCATGGCAGTTTTGGATCATTACGGTCACCATGGGGGTATGCATACTTTAGCCTTTGACGACCCGAACAGGACGGACAACGTCTTAGGTCGGTGGTTGCCTTGGGATTAGCTCTCCCAAGTGTATTCCTCCAAAAGATTTGATTTATACTTGAACGACCCGAACAGGACGGGCAACGTTACAAGTTGGGATTAACTGATAATGAATGTATTAGAGCCTATGCATGCTAGGATAAACATATTGCTTGTATTCAACCTGATTGATATTTGTATGAAGTCTCTGACGTGTATCGGTTTGTTTCTTTGGAACCTACTGTGTGTTGTCATACGATGACTAGTAGGTTAATTGCAGGTGGGGTCTGGAGTAAGGTCTCGACTTAGAACCCGTAATCATCAAGCCTATGCTATTATCTTTTTGTATTGGATTATGAGTTGAAAGAAACTCTGTACTTATGTAAGAGGACATCGTGTAGTTTTCTTTTCACTTCTGCTTATTTTCGATTAGCTTGTCTAGAGGCCCTTAGGCTCTCGAGTTGTACGTAAGAGTTTCCGCTGACTTATTTTCTTTCACGCTGGTACTGTTTGTTGTTTTAGCTATATTTCTTTATCGACGGAACGTTGACGATCCTAGAGAAAAGTCTTTTCTGGAGTCCAAAGAGTGAACCGGAGTTTGTATTTTCATATGGATTTCCGGGTCACTTAAACCGGACCGTTACAGCACTTTTCTGCTGTGGTTTTAAACCGCAACATTTATAATAGGACATCTGCTGCTATCATTAATGATTGGAGCCAAAACCGCAACATATTATGGCCAAAAAACCGCAGCAAATGAGGTTTTTTTCACAAGTGTAATTATTCCTAATACTCACTCTGTTCTTTTTTAATCTTCTCGTATACTTTTTGCACAGTTTTCAAAATAAATTTTAAACTTTAATATTTATAAATACATATAATAAAAAATTATAAAAATACATATAAAAAAATGTCTCAAAAACATTAATCAAATTTTCTCTCTTCTTAAGGTGAAATATTTTAATAAGAATAACATTGAAAAACTGAGAAAATAGTATTAAAGAAATTGTATTAATAAGAACCTTAATAAAAACTTATCTATTGTTAATAGTTTAGAATTTTTTACACATTCAAAATGTATTTGAATGTATAAATAATTGATCTGATATTCCGTAAAGGGATAAGATCAGTCTGTCTAAAAAGGACAGTGAGGAAAAACCACAAGGCAAAAATCCAAAGAAAGGGAGTAATTTAAACATGCAGGCTGCAACTCTGCAAGTAAGACCGAGTGACTGACCTTCGCCCCTAATTTAGTGCCAAATCTTTTATATACACATCTAGTTATGTAATTTAAGCCCATTTCACACTTAAAATTATGTTTTTATAATGTTCATTTATTGAAGGACATCCCCTTTGATTGGAATTAAATAGAATTAAATCATATGAGAACGAGTAAATATTCGGTCGAGTCTAGTTTTTTTTTTTTTTTTTTTTTTTTTTTTTAATAAATTTAGGTTGAGTCTAGTTTGCACATTTCTAATCACTACCAATAAAATTGGATTAAATAAATGTTTCAAACGATGGAAAGATTTGTTGAATTTTGTGACTTTAAACTGTTAAGGAAAATTGTCAAAAAGTATCAAATAATTTTTTTTTCTAAAAAGTACGTGAAAAAAAATTTTGCCAAAAGATACTTCATAAAATTTTTTCTTTTTCAAAGAGTATCAAGTAACATTTTCCTTCAGTTGACCGTTAAATATAACGGTTGATTGGTCAAAATCAAAAATTCTTCTTCCTCATCTTCTATTTTTTTTTCCAATTTAATTTCGATTTTAAGTTAAAAGTAGAGGAAACAAACAGTGAGGAAATTGAATTAAAAAAGAAAAGAATTTTATTAAGTATTTTTTGACAAAACTTTTTTTATTAGGTACTTTTTGAAAAAAAAAATTTATTAGATACTTTTTTGACACTTTTTCCAATTGTTAATCATATGACAAGAAAAGTTCCAATATTTCAAACCATGAAGTTAATAGGTTACAAATTACATATGACAAGTTCAAACCTTTGCTTAACATACATCAAATGCGAATTTCATCATCGAAAATCACCGTATATCGAACATAGTAACAAGAAGATTTTGAATTGGACTTATAATATTAATTCTAGGTGAGATGCTCTATCCTAAAACATCATTTCCTCCTACTACGATGCTTGAAAATGTATGCTGAATATATGTTTTGAGATACAAAGAATTCAGGAGCGTCTCGAAGAAAGTGAAGGCCCTGAGACCTTCACTCTTTATATGTAATTTTTTTTTAGTAACTATTGATTTCATTTTTAGTTATATTAATATAAATGTTCATTATTCTATTAATAGAAACCATTTTTTAAATAATCAAGTTAATGATTTCTTGATGCAACTATTAATTGCGTATTATTACTATATTTAATAAATAAATTCCATAATTTGTCTAAAAAAATAAAAATAAAAGCTCTCTATATAAAAGTAAGGAGCTGAGATCGTCTCTCAATAAAATTGACTTAAACATAAAAAGTCTATATGCTAATAATTAATTTGTATTATTAGACTAATTAACTCATATTTAAGACGTATCTCACGATAAATTTGTAATAAGTGGTAAAAAATTATTTATTAGTAATGAAACAAAATTAACAGAGACTCTACTATGCATAGTTGGTAAATAAAAAAAAAAGTTCGTGAATAATTAGTAGCACTGGTTGTAATTACTTGGGCTCCATTTTCTAGAAATATGTGATGGGCCCTGTGCCTTTGCACTTGTTGCACCGGCCATGAAAGAATTACGCTTATTGTAACGTGCCAAAGTCTTATTTTGCACAAGTATTTTTTTCCTTTAAATGCCAAAGGACTTGTGGATTTTGAATCGATGTTGCGGTTCATGAAGAGACATATTATCTTATGAATGATTGTATGTTCTTCTACAAATATAGAAGGAATGTTTAAGTTATTTCCTACATGAAACATTCCTGAAATATACATGCATTTTTTTGAATTTCTTATTCTTTCGAACACTTTACATAGAGAACTTGCAATCCTTCACAAATGACATTTAAAGGTGAAAAAATACTTGTGCAAAAGAAGACTTTGGCACATTACAACTAAGTGGAATAAGTATTGAACTTGTTGTTTAGTGAAATGAGACAACAATCCACAAGTTCTTGTGATTGAACTAAGTCTTGAACTCCAAGAACTCTTGATCAAACAAGTGAACTAAGTCTTGAACTTGTAAGATTTGAATTGAGACCCTCAAACCACATGCCTTGCCTAGAGAGGTATAAAAGTCCACTTAAGTTATATGATGCATTTTAATGGCCTATGCACCTACCTTGATTTTCATAGGAGGTGTCAAACCCCCAAACTTATATAGGTGAATTGCCTCAATTAGCACACCACAAAGTACTACATGATCCATTAAGAGCCTAAGGACTCATCCCTCAAATATAGAACAATGCCAACAAATCCATAGCGATAGGTGAAATGCACGCCCATCCACATTTCGGCTTTAGCACTATCCCGCTCAACACATCAAGTACCAGTTATCTTGATAATCCTTTTAAAAAGCGTATGAATGATATTCACATTTCTAAATTATTCCCCCATATGAGAATTATGTTATTCTTTTCCTCCATGAAGAGAATCGTATCAAGAACCACTTATCTTAATATTCTTTTGATATGGTAATGAATGGTATTCTTACTTCTTCCTAGAGGAACTTTTCCTCATTCGAAAATTTATATCACAATATCATTTTTATCTTCAAAGAAACATCATCAAAGAAATTCATACAATTACCTCAAGTAACATATAGTTTGATGCTCACAACTTAAGTATGATATTCAAAACAATAAAAAATACATATGTATTCCAAAACTCATCATGTTTATAAAAGAACAACTCATGCATTTACAAAGCAACTTGAACACTTAAAGCCTAAACTTAAATTAGGCACCCACCTTCAAGTCATATGCATAATATGCATAATTTAAACAAACATATTTGTCCTTTTTCATATTTGTTCAACACAATAACATGAGTCACACAACCTATTATGAATGCCGTGCAACTCTTCTAGTATAGTAACAAATATTGAATAATCATATAACAAACAAGTGATTCAATACAAATTATGAACAAATTCATAAAGAAACACATCAATTACCAAAGGTTTCACAAGCTCTTCAAACCCAATGTAGTTCCTAAAACATCCTCCTAATTATTAGAAACACCTTTAATAATATTTAGGGAAATACAATGAACATCACATACTTAAAGAGGTTTAAGAAAACAATAAATAATAACCTTAGTAAATACTCTTTAGAGTATTTCATCAAAAACACTCTAACAAATATAATTTTTGACAAGGGTAATATATATAATAGCCCAACATTCAAGGAGTTTAACCATAATTTTAGAAGATTTCATAATAATCACTAAGGTATAAAACCTATAATTTTAATCCTCAGTTTTACTATTCATTTTATCTTCAAAAGTTTCTACATTGTTTACAACATACAAACTACAATGCATACAACTCTAAATTTTATGAATCACTTTGAAAAGTCAAATAATCAACATATTTTTTTAACTAAATAGTTGGTGGGGCGCATGCTACGCATACGTTTCCCAAGATATCCGATTCAACTTAAAAAGGTGATTTGAATGGATTAATTAAGTATTGATAGTTTAAATAATTAAATTGAATTTATAAGTCTAAATGAATTACTTTATGATGTAGGTAAAGAATCAAATGTAATACCCATGTAAAGTGAGTAGTATAAATACAAATGATCTCAATTAATAATATAGATTTTTTTCTTACAAAACTTGACATCAACATTAGACAAACACACAAACTCAAAGGCATGTTAGATGAAATATTTGCCAAACATTGAAGCATCAACATTTTCTATTATTGTATAGCTTTCCTAGCTTTCCACTCTAGGGAGTAGGCACTCAAGTAGCATATAAGAATAAGTTATACGAATCAAATTTTGATTTCTAAAGAATAAATCTAATAATCCAAACATAGAACACCATGTCCGTAATCATTTGTAAATAATCAACATAAGTAGTATTAAGAAGCAACAAAAAAGCATAAAGCTGCTATAAGCTCCTCATCTTGTAGAAGCATACATGTTGAGAAAATTTTCTTTCCTGTAGACATATCAAAGTGCTCATATTCATCATATTCACAATCAAATCTAGAAACTACATGATATACACAGATAATTAAAGGAAGATTTCAAGTTTAACCCCAAAATAAATAACCCTAAATTATTCCATATTGTTGTTGATAACTACTCAAAATGTAATTAAACTTCCAAAATCAAAATACCCAGGTATCATATTTGAGAAACTATTGTAAATTGTAGTATAGTAAAAAGTGAAGATTTAATTTCAATTCTTATTAAAATAAATGAGATTTGATGAAAGCTCAAATTATCCTACTGATAGCAAGATTTTCACAGACGTCTATGCTAAACCTTGAGCCTAATAATACTTATAACAACCTACGCACTACACAAGTATAGTGGGGTAGGGGATCGAACCACGAGGACAAGGTTGACAATAAACTCCGCGTCTCAACATAACTAGTTTTTGTAGGTTGAAAAGCATCTAAAACTAATGACGGAAATAACAAGCACAGTTGATTAACAATATAAATAAAGGGGAGAAAAAGGGGTTGAGATTTGATTCACCCTAGGAAGGTGATCTTAAAACCGCATATATTGGGTCAGACCAAATCAAACAATAACTAGTCTAGACACCCAAGAGTGCGAGAGAAAGTTGGTGATTCCACAAATCACAACGAATGACCTATAATGCCCCAAGTCTCCGGAGGAGTTGCAGGACAAGATTCGCACTGGGTTTCGAGAACCAATCATTATCATCTTTTCCCTAATCCTAAACAATAAAGAGCATAAACATTCCTAGGGTTTCACTAATTAATCCCCAAGGAGAACTACTCACACATAATTGAAATATAGAAAACAATGATAATCAATAGAACAAAAACCATAGATAAGGGTGATCAAAAGAAACCAACAATAGTAAAAGTAATGTAGAAACTATTCTAGATGAGCAATAAATATAAGGCAAGACAATAAATGCAATAAATGAACTCAAAATAAATGCATTAAAAGAACTCGAAGCAATGAGGAGATTGATACTTACAACCAAATGTTGATGCTACAACAAGGAGGTGCCAAAGATTCAATAATCAAGATTGAAATCCAAACTAGAAAGTAAAGACTTGAAATAAAAGATTGAGATAATAAAACTATGATAAACTTGGGTTTTTACTTAAAAAGCTAAGTAATAAAGCTATAACAGAGAATGTATTAGGGCTTTCTCTCCTTTGTTTCTACAGAAAGTGGGGTATTTATATCCTTTAAGCAAAGGAAATTCGAATGCCCAAAAATGCCCTTGAGTTTGGCTTGAGAAGAAATACGATTTCCGCAGAAAATAGGTCTATTTACTCGAATGGGGGATCCATTTGCCCGAATCTCAATGTTTGAATAATTTCAGGTACTTTCTCTGAGGTTGGTTCGCCCGAATGAAAGGTCCATTCGGTCGAATGGGACCATTCGCCTGAACGATGTGTCATTCGCCTATTCCGGCAGCTTTGGTGAATCTTCTTTGAGAAAACAGGGGCCATTCGACCGAATGACTTTTCCATTCGGCTGAATGGAGCTTGATTCGACAGTTTCAGCTTCTTTTGCGTCTTAACTTGAGCATGATCAACACCAATTGCTTGAATGGTGTCTTGGTTAGCCTAAATGGAGTAACAACTAGTGATTAGATACTTCCAAGTTTCAGTGTGTCCTCCGGGGAAGTCTTCGATTTGCGTGCCAAAGTCTCACAACGGATAGATGTTGACCTTGTTGTTTTCGAATCTCCCGAAATAATCGCAAAACAACTCCAAAGACAACAACAAGGTAAAATCGTGCGTAGTGTGCATAATAACGATTGAAAAGCATAAAACTTGGCACAATAAAGCGGTAGTAAACGTGTTCATAAATGAGCACATTAACTTCCCCCAAGCTAGACCTTTGCTAGTCCCTAGCAAACCAATCATCATAACAACAAGAGAACTCAAGGAAAAAAAATTTGAAGCAAAAAGAAACAAGGTGAGCGGAAACTAAGCACTGCAAGCTGTGTGCGTGCAAACTCTTTCTTAGCCATAGGTGTGCAAGTACAATGGGCTCAGGAGAGCATAATACTAAGAAGAACAACACTTTCCACAAACTCGAGATCACAAGGTGAGCTACAACACAGGCTATGCCACCCACTACCTAGAGAGGTCACAAGTCTACGCTCCCAGGGTCATTTATCAAAAGATGTGAGAAATATGCAACGATGCTCATTTGTTTGATTATGGTTCGTGTTTTGCTCATAATCATTTGACTAAAGATGAGTCGGGAATCAAACACCTAATAGGGGTAAATCATGGGGATTGTGTCATATCTAACTCCATCACAGAACAAACTAATCAGATCAAGTCGAACAGGTTAGCGAAGGGTTGTAATATTGGCTTAGGGTTAAGGTGGGATATATTGGGAAATCTGGCGCTAAGTAGAGGATAGCAAGTGACCCTAAACATAACAACCACAAACATCTCATGACAAACCAATAAACACTTTATCCAACAACTATTTTTACCCTAAAATCTCATGTAAGCACAATGATCTCCATCATCAAACACCATCATAAAAAATTTTAAATTTCATCACAACATGTGTTCAAGCTCATCTCCCAAATCAAAAAATAACCTCCTCACTCAAATGAATACATATGTGTAAGTCTTGATGAAGAACAAGAGGAAGGTCTCCTCGCTCACAGAACATGTATGAATAATCTCTATAATAAGCACGAGAAGATAAAGGGAGAAACAACATGAGCTGTATAAAAATGAATAGAGTCATACGAAACTAACAACTAATATCATAACCAAAAGCCTACAAATCACTGTAACACACAACGACCCCACCATAACTAAACTATCCTCTGGGTAAGAAGAGGGAACATATTGCTCATGTGGAGGTTAAATAATATGGCTACAAAAGAAAAGGAAAAGGCAAAAACTTAGCTTAACCTAAAGTCAAATTACGTTAAAGTTAGGCTATTTGGCTATGTAGCTTAATTCTAGCGAACGTGTTATCATCCTTGGTCTTAGGAAAAATTCGACTATGTTGGAGAAGAACCGACACAATACTTAGATCCCCTAACTAGCACTCAAAATAAATGGAACTCGCAAGGAGTCCAAAGAGGCTCAATCCTCACAGGCTAGTCGAAATGTGCCTCTAAAGGTTGTCATCCAAGTAACCAACCAATTAAACCAAGATCCCCCAAGTTAAGTGGAAAGCAGTCAATCAACTCAATCCCAAAACAGGCACAGGGCTAGGAAAACACGAGTTTGCATATAACCGTTATAAAGCACACAACAGAAGCTTGCTTGTTTGTTTCATAAGCATATATAAGAAAAAGAAAAGCAAACAAAAATGAAAATATATACACTAAAAAATAACAACTTTGGATTTTCAACAAGGAGCAACAGGTCGTACCAAAAAGTAGGTGAAAAAAATACTCACCTCGATGATTATGCAGAAACAACAGCTGGAACTCGTCACAAGGATGAGAGTGGAAGAACCTAAAAACAACACCAAGAAGCAGAACCAACCAACAAAGCAAAGCAAAACCACATAACAGTAATACCAACAGCCATATACGGCAAAAGACCGAAAGCCAAACAACAAAATGATGAGTAGAGGACAAACCCCCCCCCCCCCAAGCCAGGCTGAAGCCGTCCTCGGCGCTAAGGGAGGTTCGAAGGACAAACACTACTCATCACCAATAAAACCCCCATCCCCATGGTCAACTTGCTCGTCCTCACCCTCTTCTTCTTCCTCACCCGTGATTTCCATCCCATAATCATCCCCAGCAGCTCTTCTAAGAGCTGGAGGGGTGAAGTTGTTGAACCTACGTCGACCCACATGCAGCCGATCAAAACCATAACTTAAAGATATCTCATAATAGTTGTCATGTTGGGGGTACCAAAAGGGGAGGCCATGCTTTCGCCGACCATGTGGGAGCGGTAGGCGAAGTCATACCACAGGTAACCAGCTAGCTCAAAGTTTTGCTCTAGGTGATCGAGCCGGGGAGTGTGATGGGCCTGGGTGGTGAGGAGTTGGTCAAGTCGGGACTCAATGCGACTTAGGGAGGACATAATCTCAGATTCATCCATGGAATCTTCATCATCTGGTACCGCTGAAGTAGAGGCCCGGGCGCTGCCGCTGGGGCGATCGCGCATAGCGAGGGTGTGAGGATGAGGAGGGGGTCTAAGAGGGGGGGTCGACTGTGTACCTCAGCACATCACCTTCTATGAGGTAGTTGTTGGCAAACTGTAGGAGGGGAGGGGAATGGTTCGGTCTTTGAGGTAACGCTATCGCAGAGGGCCGGTGTAGATAAAGCCAGCTCTCACGAGACACTGCTTGTGGAGGGTGCTTTGAGTGGAAAATCTATCACTAAATTCCACTGGATTGATCACTTTTAAGAATTCAGCGATGCGATACATGCCCTCCTACACATAACTCAGTTTTAACGTCCAGGGTGGCTGTGGTGTTCAAAAATTTTTATAGAGTCATGGGAATGCTAATTGCCGAGTCGGCATGTGGTGTGAGGTAGCGGTGCAATATGTGCACTTCTTGGTTTCGAACGAGGTGAGGGCTAGGAGAAGGGAACAACGTCTCACGAGAAAATTTGAAAAACATTCGAAGGACGGGGTGGTGCACATCAGAAGCATAAATGTTTCTATTCACATAAACAAGCCGGCCTGCAATATTAAGCCACACTCGGAAACACGTGCCTTATCCAGTTGTTTATCCGAAATAGGTTCATGAGCAAAACCAAATACAGTACAAAAGGTAGCATAATCAAGATAGTAGGTTGTATTCATTAGCCGGAAGGACAAATGCAATCTAACCTCGCGTTGGCATGGGCTAAGAGAACTGAGAAACTCATATGTTATAAGCTTGTGAGTGGGGTGCCACATAGTTACCCAGTTCTGAAGGACACATTACATCAACAGCTCCACAAAATTATCATAAATACCCATACGATGTAAATTTCAAAGATCTAAATACCGGGTAGAATTGATTTTGCGTACCTTTAAGCGTTGAAAATGCTCAAACTGCTCCAAAGATGCAAAGACCACCGTTCTATACTCGTCGCCAAACCAAAGTTCTTGGCTTGAAGTTGCTCATCCCTTGCAACCCCTGAGGAGGACCCTTCTCCTTGTGTTCTAGATCGCTTGAATGGCAATCTCAAGCTCCTGCGGGGTCCCATGGTGGTGTATAAGGTGGGTTGGTGGTGAGAGTGGTGAAGGAAGGTGGTGGAATAGGGGAGTAAGTTGGGGGTTTATGAGGGAGAGAGTTGTAGTGAGAATGGTATTTTAGATGGAGGAGTCGAGTGAAAACGAGGGTATTTATAGAACTGCAACCGCATTTACCCGAATGGGGTCTCCATTTGCCCGAATGCGAAGCCCTATTCGGTCGAATACCGAACAAAAATCCCCAGGAATCTTCGCAGCACATTCGCCCGAATTAATGCTTCATTCCCTCGAATGACACATCGTTCACCCTTACCAGAAGATTTTCTGAACTTGATAAAAAATGGTGACATCATCCATTCGCCCGAATGGAGAAGAAATTCGCTCGAATGGCACCATGCGACCGAATGAATAAGCATTCAGTATTATCAGGCTTTCTCCCTCGTCTCGAACCTTTTGCCTTTCACTCCATGCCTTCATTTTTCTACTCAAATCCAAAGGATATATCCACTCCCAAACCAAGCATGTTTGACAATTTGTACTGAGCAAGAAAATCCAAAGGAAAACCGGGTTACCTCCTGTAAGTGCTTTGTTTAACGTCGTTTAGCTCGACTTAGTTGGGGCCATCAATCAAAAATCAACACAAAACAAAACCCAAAACGAAGCCAGATGCTTCAAACTCAACATAACTCAATAGAATGATGCCTTAAAGATCAGATATGCGTTTTAAACCAAGGAATACATCAGTCATTCGACGTCAACATCAACTAACTTGATTTGTTTGACCATGTTGACCTCGTGAAGTCTGCTTTCATGGAATAATTTTATCCGTTGCCCATTCACAAAAACTACCCCCATGATGATCTTTCAGTTCCACCGTTCCATAAGGAAATGCTTGTAGGATCTCCAACGGCCTAGGCCACCTCGATTTCAGCTTCCCGGGGAATAACTTCGCTCTTGAATTGAGAAGTAGTACTTTTTCTCTAACAAGGAACTCTCGCTTAAGGATCCGTTGGTCATGCCAACGCTCAGTGCATTCCTTGTAGATGTGCATGTTGTGGAACGCATCTAGCCTCAATTCTTCCAATTCTCGTAATTGCTCAGTTCGCTTCTCAAAGGATAAGGCAGGGTCCAAATTGAGGGTTTGGATCGCCCACCAAGATCTACACTCCAGTTCCACTGGAAAATGGCAATAATTCCTATACAACAGTCAGAACGGGGTGGTTCCAATTGGGGTTTTGTAGCACGTACGGTGCGCCCAAAGAGCATCATCTAACTTGAGAGACCAATCTTTCCTGCTCGGGTTAACCATCTTCTTTAGGATCTTCTTAATCTCTCTGTTGGCAACCTCTACCTGCCCTTGAGTTTGGGGATGGTAGGGCGCACCAATCTTGTGCATGACTCCGTACTTCTTCAACAACTTGTTTAGCTCGTTCTTCGCAAAGTGGGAACCCCCATCATTTATGACTATCTTGGGAACACCAAATCTAGGGAAAATTATGCTTTTAAAAAGTTTCATAACTACCTTGTAATCATTTGTAGGCGAGGCAATGCCCTCCACCCACTTAGATACATAATCTAATCTTACCAAAATGTACCGGTTCCCATAAGACGATGTAAAGGGGCCCATGAAGTCAATACCCCAACAATCAAATAGTTCACACTCTAGGATGTAGTTTTGAGGCATCTCGTTCCTCATGGAGATATTTCCAACCTTTTGTCACCTCTCACAGCTCTTCACAAACGCTTCAACATCTTTATGCAAGGTTGGCCAATAGAATCCCACGGTGGTGACCTTAGAAGCAGTGTTCATCATCCCATGATGGCCACACACGTATGAGTGGCAATGAGTGAGAACCTTGAAGAACTCCTCTTCAGTGATACAATGGCGGATGATGCCGTCAGCGCAGGCATGAAACAAATAGGGGTCATCCCAAAATAAATTCCCGACTCTTCCGAAGAAAGCTTTCTTCATCGCTCTAGATTCAAACTCGAGTAGCTCTCCACAAGCTAAATAATTTGCAATATCTGCGAACCAAGGGGCCTTCCCAACAACCAATGCTATCATCAAAGTTTCTTCAACCATTTCATCTTGGATAGAGGGGGAGTCATCATTAGGCTCGGGTAACCTAGACAGATATTCGGCTACCAAATTTTCACTTCCCTTTCTATCCTTCAATTCAAAGTCGAATTCTTACAATAAAGCACCCAACGGATCAACCTTGGCTTATCATCCCTCTTCGTCATTAAAAATTTCAAGGCTGAGTGATATGTGAATACGACATCCTTAGAACATATTAGATACCGGCGCAGTCTCTCAAAGGCATAGACTACCGCCAACATTTTCTTCTCTGTAGTAGAGTAGTTGCGTTGTGCTGGGTCTAGTGTTCTATTGATATAGTATATGACGTGGTGCCCTTCCTTTTTCTGTCCAAGAACTGCACCTATAGAGATGTCACTAGCATTGCACATTAGTTTAAATGGAATCAGGAGCTTGCACAATGCGCGCAGAAATCAAAGCTTGCTTTAAACAGTTAAAGGCATTGAGGCATCTCTCATCAAAGTTAAATTCGACATCTTTCTGAAGCAATTCATTTAAAGGTTTAGCTAAGGTCGAAAATCCTAAGATGAGACGCCTGTAGAACCCTGCATGCCCCAGAAAGGACCGTACTCCCGTGACCGAGGTAGGTACAGAAAGATTCCTTATAACATCTATCTTAGTAGGGTCCACTTTGATGTCGTTGAAGGACACCTTATGGCCTAGGACAATGCCTTCCTGTACTAAAAAGTGACACTTTTCGCAATTCAACACAAGATTCGTCTCTTGACACCGCATCAAAACTTTTCAAGATGTGTTAAACAAGTGTCAAAAGACGAGCCTCCAACAGAAAAATCATCCATGAAGACTTCCATGAAGTCTTCCAGCATATCAGCAAATATAGCAGACATGCACCTTTGGAAAGTGGATGGGGCATTGCACAATCCAAAGGGCATTCTCTTATAAGCAAAAGTCCAAAAAGGACAAGTAAAAGTTGTTTTTTGTTGATCCTCGAGGTGGATAGGAAATTGAAAGAAACCCGAGTAACCATCTAGAAAACAATAGTACTTGTGCCTTACTAATCTCTCAAGCATCTCGTCGATGAAGGGCAAAAGGAAATGATCCTTCCTTGTAGCCTTGTTGAGTTTGCGGTAATCAATGCAAACTCACCATCCTGTGGTGGCTCTGGTTGGGATCATCTCACCCTTATCATTCTCAATAATGGTAATTCCTCCTTTTTTTGGAACAACATGAATGGGACTAACCCACCTGCTATCTGAAAGAGTAGATGATGTCAGCCTTGAGGAGTTTGAGGATCTCATCCTTAACTACCTCTTTCATGTTGGGGTTTAGCCTCCTTTGTGGCTCAATCGTGAAGAAATGCTCATCATCAAGATGAATCCGGTGCATAAAGAGGGTTGGACTAATCCTCTTAATATCATCAAGTGAGTATCTAATGACACTTCGATATTTTCTAAGTAAAACAAGCAATTTTTCCAACGAGGTGTTATCAAGCTCATAACTCACTATGACTGGACTCCCCTCATCAACATCAAGATAAGCATATTTAAGGCTAAGGGGTAGGGGTTTCAAACTTACCTTGGGGGCAGGCATGGAACTCTCCCCCTTGTAGACAATACCCTCCTTAACCTCACATAGTGGCTCAAATTCAGCTTCTTTGCATGCACATTCCCGGGTCATTCCCACTTGTTCCTCCAACTCCTCATCTTCTTCATAAGAAACCTCATCACAATCTGAATACCCGATTCCAATTTCCCTCTGATATTTCTCAAATTTTCTATCAGCATCTTCAAGGCGGCACACTTGTTCAACCATAGGTTTCTTCAAGATTTGGGAAATTTTGAACACAACCTTCACCTGGGCTACTTCCACCGTTATGGTGTCATCATGGCAATTAATAACCGCCCGAAATGTTTTTAAGACAGCTCTTCCCAAAATGAGAAGAGTATAAGGGTCTTCTTCCATCTCCATCGCTACAAAGTCGCAAGGGACCACTAGTTCCCCCACTTGGATAGGTACATCATCAAGCTCTCCACATAGAACCTTTATGCTCCTATCTGCCAATTGGATTGTCTTTCTTGAAGGTCTGAGGCTAAAGGATAGCTTCTTGGCGATGGATAGAGGCATAAGGCTAATTGAGGCCCCTAGATCGGCGAGCGCCCCTTTGGGTTCAAGATTTCCCAACTTCACTAGAAGGTTGTATGGACCGAGATCTCGCTCTTTTATAGGCATTTTCCTTGTAGAATGGAACTAAACTGATGGGGGAGACTGATTATTTCTTCCTCAAGCTTCTTCTTGTTGGAGAATAGGTCTTTCAAGAACTTAGCATACTTAGGCATTTGCGCCATTGCATCAAGAAACAAAATCTTCATCTCCATCTTTTGAAAGTGCTCTAGAAATTTGTTGAACTTCTCATCAAGTTGCTTCTCCACTCTCCTATAGGGGAAGGGAAGTGGGGGAGCATACAAGCAATCTAACCTTTTTCTCTCCTCAATCCTCTCCTTCCTTTCTTCTTCATTTTCCGTCGACTTATCACTCTTTTTCTTTTCTTCCTCATCATCAATCTCTGCAGGCTCACTTCTTTCACTGTCAACTCTTGATCTTTCACCTTGTTCCTCTTCTTTCTCAGTCACATTCACTCCTTTCTCGTCACCACCCCTTACCAAAGGTGCATCAATTGGATATGAAGGGTCGTCATACTGAGTCCCTAATCTTAGGTGGATAGCTTTTGCAGTGTGTTGGTTTGGTTTTGGGTGCTGTGGTGGAGGTTGTGTGGATGGGTTAGGTTGAGGGGGAGATGGGAATAGCAGTGGTGGAGAAGGGTTAGCCATTTGGGCGAGTTGAGATTCAAACAACTTTTGCTGAGCTTGGAGCTGTTGCATTTGATGGATGAGAGTCTGATTTATCTGAGTGAGACTCTGGTTCTGCTGAGCAAGAAAAGTTACTTGGGAGGCTAAATGATCATTGTTTGAGGTGTGGCTTTGATGCTGTTGTGAAACCCCGAGATGAGATTGAGTAGGTGGGAAAGGAAGATTCGAACTAACTCTAGGCCCTTGATTAAACCCCAGTGGTCTATATGAGCTTGGCCTTGATGTATTTCCACTCGGTTGGTTCCCTTGAAAACCTTGATTATATCCCGGATGGAAGTTTCCTTGGTTTCGATTTGAATTGAAAGGAGGTCTATATGATTGGTTGGTGAACATTGTTGCATGTACCCTGCCCCTTCTCCTTGTCCACCATAGTTAACGGCTGCAACATGATCAGGATTATACCCATAGTTATCATAATTCATCACCTGTGCCTCTGAATTGTAACATCCATTGTCAACTGCAGCGACATGCTCGGAGTTCGAACCACTGCAATAAGAAGTCTCATGGTTGGTGCCCCCACAAATCGCACATGCAAAGTGCTTTTCACGGGCTGAAGAGGTGTTCGAACTACCGACTAGGCTTAACTTGGACAGCTTCTTGTCTATAACTGCTTCAATCTTTGCACTGATGGTGTCCAGGTTGGTTGTGTCAATCATCCCTCTTGGTAGACACTTACTCCTTGCACTTCCCCAGGCACTATTCTTGGCAACCTCTTCAATTTTGGCTTTAACCTGGTTGCATGGAATCTTGGAGAGTTGGCCACCCACTGCCGAATCTAAAAGGGCCTTGGTAGTATCAGTGAGGCCATCATAAAAGAATGTATTCAAGTGGTTGTCCTCATATTCATGATGAGGACATGCTTGTATCATCCTCTTGAACCTACTCCAAGTCGCAGTCAAGTTCTCTTCATGTTCTTGAGTGAATGATACAATCTTTTTACGCCAATCTTGCGTTCTCACAGTGGGTAAAACCTTTTCAGGAATGCAGTTTTCAGTTGAGCCCAAGTGGTGATAGAGTTGGGCTCAAGGCATTTATACCAGTCTCTAGCATCTCCCATTAGGCTCAGATGGAATAGGTGCAGTCGAACATAATCAGGGTTGTTGGGGCAAGGAGGGATAAGTCTACAGACATCAGAGAATGCTTCGAGATGTTGAAGACGACACTCGTTTCTCAATCTGCTAAAAGGGGTTTCCTTGACCATCCTTGTGACTTGAGGGTGTATTTGGTAAGGTGTAGCAGCAACTGGAAGCACTACACCCCCTTGGAGATCTTGGGAGCTAGGAGTCCCGAACTGACCGAATAGCTGATGTTCGTTGGCCATTGTGGAAGTGGGAGGATTTTGCGCAGGATGTGGAATCTGTCTTCTCAGATTTTGGACCTTAGGATTGTATGGTACTAACGGTTGATTTGACTTGCGCGTGCAATAGGGCATGCAAACAACACTGCAAACCAAGAGTAAGTACTGACAAGTAAAGATAGATGGAAATGAAAACAAAATAAAATAAAGCTATATCAAGAACAACAAGAGTCTAAATATAACACCTTGTCCCCGACAACGGCGCCATTTTGATAGCAAGACTTTCATAGTCGTCTATGCTAACCCTTGGACCAAACAATACTTATAACATCCTACACACTACACAAGTATAGTGGGGTAGGGGATCAAACCACGAGGACAAGGTTGACAATAAACTCCGCGTCTCAACATAACAATTTTTTTTTTGTAGGTTGAAGAGCATCTAAAACTAATGACGAAAATAACAAGCACAGTTGATTCACAATATAAATTAAAGGGGAGAATAAGGGGTGGAGATTAGATTCACCCTAGGAAGGTGATCTTAAAAGAGCATATATTGGGTCAGAGGAAATCAAACAATAACTAGTCAAGACACCTAAGAGTGCGAGAGGAAGTTGGTGATTCCACAAATCACAACGAACGACCTATAATCGTCCCATGTCTCCGGAGGAGTTGCAAGACAAGATTCGCATTGGGTTTCGAGAACCAATCATTATCATCTTTTCCCTAATCCTAATAAATAAATAGCATAAACATTTCTAGGGTTTCACTAATCAATCCCCATGGAGAACTACTCACACATGATTGAAATATAGAAAACAATGATAATCAATAGAATAAAAACCATAGATAATGGTGATCAAAAGAAACCAACAATGGTAAAAATAATGTAGAAACTATTCTAGATGAGCAATAAATATAAGGAAAGACAATAAATGCAATAAAGGAACTCAAAGTAAATGCATTAAATGAACTCGAAGCAATGAGATTGATACTTACAACCAAATGTTGATGCTACAACAAGGAGGTGCCAAAGATTCAATAATCAAGATTGAAATCCAAACTAGAAAGTAAAGACTTGAAATAAAAGATTGAGATAATAAAACTATGATAAACTTGGGTTTTTACTTAAAAAGCTAAGTAATAAAGCTATAATAGAGAATGCCCAAAAATGCCCTTGAGTTTGGCTTGAGAAGAAATACGGTTTCCGCAGAAAATAGGTCTATTCACTCGAATGGGGGATCCATTTGCCCGAATCTCGATGTTTGAATAATTTCAGGTACTTTCTCTGAGGTTGGTTCACCCGAATGAAAGGTCCATTCGGTCGAATGGGACCATTCGCCCGAACGATGTGTCATTCGCCTATTCCGGCAGCTTTGGTGAATCTTCTTTGAGAAAACAGGAGCCATTCGACCGAATGACTTTTCCATTCGGCCGAATGGAGCATGATTCGACAGTTTCAGCTTCTTTTGCCTATTAACTCGAGCATGATCAACACTAATTCTTGAATGGTGTCATGGTTAGCCTAAATGGAGTAACAACTAGTGATTAGAGGCTTCCAAGCTCAGTGTGTCCTCCGGGGAAGTCTTCGATTTGCGTGCCAAAGTCTCACAACGGATCGATGTTGACCGCGTTGTCTTCGAATCTCCTGAAATAACCACAACACAACCCCAAAGACAAGAATAAGGTAAAATCGTGCGTAATGTGTATAATAACGATTGAAAAGCATAAAACTTAGCACAACAAAGCGGTAGTAAATGTGTTCATAAATGAGCACATCACCTACCCATAAACCAAAAAAAATTCCTTATTTAATTTTCAAGAATCAAAAGAATAACATTGTTTGATACCCAGATATCAAAATTTAATAAGAATGACCATTTACTTTTCAAAAAAAAAAAAACAAGAGATGTATGATTAATATTCTGATAAAACAGAAATATGAGAGAGGATAAAAGGTAAATAGAAATATGAGGGGTTGTTGTGGTGGTGGCGGTGTTGCAGTGGAGGATGGTGGTGATAGGAGAGCGGTAGAGAGAGATTGGGAAAAAATGGCTAAATTGGGGGTAATTGGCTAAATTAGGTTAGATTAATAAATTTTATTGAAAGTCAAAGGTCATTACCTTGATCAACGGTCATTTAGCATGCCATCTCACCTAAATCCAATAAAGTTGGTGTATTGATATCGTGTTTATAAATTTTAAGGCTGTTGTTCACAAAAATAAAAGTTCATAGTTGTTAATGAAAAGCCTAAACTTCAAGATTGTAGATGAAAATTAATAATAATAATAATAATAATAATAATAATAATAATAATAATAATAATTATAATAATAATAATAATAACTGCTCATACCGCTTATTATTACTGTTACTGATTATGGGTGACAAAGAACGGAACAAAGATGGATTTTAGTTTTAATTATCAAAAGAGCTAAGCAGTTTAGAAGAGCTTGAAAAGGGACGAGATAAAATTTCTCCAATTCCTTGAAGAAGAAGAGTATAGGGAAAACAACTAGTTAAACAAGTGGATATAATTATTAGGGAAATTATTAATGGTACCTCTGTATTTTTGCACTTTATCTTTGATATCCCTTTGTTTTTTCGATTATTAATAGTACTCCCAACATTTCATGCTAATTAAAACCGTGACATTATTTAAGTTTTTGCCGTTATCTTACGTTTATTTTTGAATTTGACCTAACCATGGTTAGTTTATGGTTGCTTATATACCCAGGCTCATTAGATTTCAAATTACATGTTTCTTCTTCTTCTTCTTCTTCTGCTTCTTCTTCTTCTTCTTCTTCCTCCTTTTTTCCTTTCATCTTCCTTCTCTCCAGCCATGACTGCTTCTTCAAGATACTCTTCATTTTGCGGTAAGATTTATTCCGAAATTTCTAGAAGACCACTTGGAAGCCCTATGTCAATTTCATTGAAGTTGGTGATAGTCGGGTAAGGTTGAAGAAATGCAACTGTGACCCAATAAAGTTCTATGATGTCAGGGTTTTGGGTTCTATAAACAATTTGGGAAGAATCTATTACAAATATATTTCGTGCCAAGCATTTGAATGAGGTTATGATGCAGATTTGAAGGAAAACCTTGATGAAGCTGCACATCTAAAGGTCCAAGCGATTGCTCCTGTAATGATGAATGGGCAACAATTTGCTGAACTCAAAGCTACTGTTCTAGGGTTGTCCAAGAAGAGTGATAGCTTATTCAAGGTTTTTTTTATTTTTTATTTTATTTTTTTTTTTTGTGAAATTTAGGGTAAGAACTCAAACAACACAACAAGTTGCATGTACGTATAGAAACGGAAGAAGGAATGGGGAACTTACCAATGGGAAAAAATGTAGCAATGATGAAGAGAAAGCTTTGTTGAAGCTTTAGCAATGGAGTACTTAAATTAGGAGGTTGATGATGAAGACAGAGTAAGCAGGTATGAGTGAGGAGGGAAACAGAAGAGCCGAAGGAAGTAAATAACAAACTGACCATGGTTGATTTTTAAAAGGATTTAACGGCTAAAACTTAAATAATGTCACGGTTGTAATTAACATGAAATGCTGGGGGTACCATTGATAATCGAAAAAATACAGGGGTACTAAAGATAAAGTGCAAAAACACAGGGACACCATTGATAATTTCCCTAAATGTTATTATTGATAATTACAACTACACTCGTGAGAGACTATCTCTTAAAGAAACAACCTCAAAACAAGAAGCCCACATTATTATTTTCTCTTTAATTTATATTAATTGGGCTTTTTAGCCCATATATCTAATGCGTCACTCGGAGACACCATCTCTCACAACAATTTGTGTAATAATTAATTGTAAATTTCTAATAGGATAATTATAACTAAGCCCATAAACTTTTAGCCCAAATACTTGATTATATTTATATGATAAAAAAAATACTACTCAACCTCATTATTAACCTCTACAACTTCAAAATGTAGTACTCCCTCTAATTCTTCTAAGTTGTCCCTTTTAGTTTTTTGACACTATTTATTGATCACTGTTAATTTGTATTTTATTATTAATCTAGACGTCAAAATATAGTCAAGTAGGATTTTGCTTGATTGGTCTCAATATAAATTTTATTAATATTAAATTTTAATAATTTTTAATTATGCACAACCAGAGATATTTATAATTATATTAGTGCATTGGTAGTGTGCCAAAATTAAATGAGAATTTTTTAAAGAATTGAAGGGATTATATTATTTTCAAAATTTCGAAATGTTACAATAAATCTATTAGATCTTAACCGAACATATCTATCTTAATTTTTAGTCAAACTAGTTAATGATTTATCTTATCACATTTGCCATCTCTAACTTCCCATTACCAAAATCTTGACTTTTCTCCTTATCTTATTCAAAGGCTAAATCTGTTATAACTAAAGATCATATCAATTCTTAATTCTGGTCAAACACAATCATAAATTAATCCTAAACTAACAGATAATAATATCCGATCCTCCCTTTTTTTCGTCATTTTACTAATAGACTGTTTGTATGGGCCCATCTCACGGTGAGACGGTCGTCTCATACAAGACTTGCTGTCCTCATAATATTAAACATCAATTCAAATCATTAATCAATCTTTTATCCATCATCCTAGAATCTAAACCCTGAAATTTTAAACCCAAAGCTTCTGCCTTTCACCCCAAATACAAATCTTTAAATACGAAACCTTATTTTTGGTTTGGTACGTTCGTATCAATTTATTCCTCACGTATAATTATTTGTACGAAACTAAGTTGAAAGTACTTTATTTTTATAGTTAATGATGAATATTAGCATAGGAAAATAATTTATTAGGTTTTAAAATTTATAAGAAGGTGTTTCAAATGATTAAAAATGAGACTAAGTTGTACCAAATGGGTTGAAAGAGACTTAAGCTCTATATAGTATCAGGATGATTTTGACGTTAGATGTGAGTTATTGGTCATATGGAGGTACTTATCCATAATATGGAGGAAAGCTTTTATAACCTAAGTGAGGATGTCTAGTAAGCTAACAGGTTTTTTCTTGGAAATTAATGTTAGTTTTAGCTCTAAGCTAGTTTCACGACTTGATTTGCTAGTTGTTAAACCAAATGATTAAGTTAACTGTTATGGAGAAATTAGGTAAAAATTAATTGTTGCCTATTGGTTGTTAATTAGACAATAACAGGTCAAAAAGCCAAAAGACCAACAAAAAAGATACTCACAGTATTTTTTTTGATAATGACTTATAATGAGCTAGGTTTTTTAATTGGCTTAAAAGTCCTTTTTAACACATTTTTTGGCTATTTAACTAATCAAAATGCAAAGAGTTAACTAAAAATAAAATAATAGTCATTTACTAAACATACAATATTTTTGCGATATAATGAGGGACCGTAGAGAATAAGGGTCAAGGGTGAGGGACAATTCTTTTTTATTAGTTTTCTTCCTTTAAAATATGATATAGTTTAAGTTTCTTTCTTAAAAGAATATGAATGAATAAGAACATAATATGTGGTCCTCAAAAGTGGTCAAGTAAATTTGTGACGTATAGGTTATATATATGTGACATTTTTTAAGAAATTAAATAAAATGTAGATGTTATAAAAATTGACTAACCAAGATGCATCCTCCTTCAAAACTAAATTTCAATAAAACAAACACTTTTACATAGAAAAAATAGTTTACTTGGACAAGTTACAACCATTGACGAGCTTTCCAACTTTACATTGCTTGGAAATTTATACTATTATTTGAAAATAACCTGAATATTTTAAAAAGAGAATTAAATTCACTAAAACGGTACAATCAGTGACATGACACTCCAACACTCAATACTGCATAAATATAGGATTATAAGGATGCAAGTCGACCAATGATTTCATCAATGTTCTTATCTGAACTGCCACCTGCGTCCACTGCCTCTATAGCTAAGGCTTTCCACTTTTTCGCGTTCTCTTTGATTTTCCCTGCTCTTTGTCCGTTCATGATTTTCTCGAGGCACTGCTTGATTTCATCTTGAGTAACTAAACTGTTTTCTTTTTCCTTGGGTTTAATTCCAACACCCCAAACTTGATCAACATATTGAGCATCAACTATTTGGTCTAAGAATTGCGACATTGTCAACATTGGAACCCCAAAGCTTAGTGCCTCAATTGTCGAATTCCAACCACAATGAGTGATGAAACATCCAATTGCTTCATGTGCCAAGACATCTAACTGAGGGCACCATGACAACACCAAACCTTTATCTGATGTTTCACCGATGAAACCGTTAGGGAGTTTGTTCTGCTCAGTTTCTCTAACTATCCACAAGAACTTGTTTGGGATCTGCTTTAAGGCCTCCGCTATTTCTACAATCTGCTTTATGCTTAACCTAGCAGCACTACCAAATGAAACATACACAACCGAGGCAACTTGTTGGGCATTTAACCAGTTCATAAAAGATTCATTATTCACCTTGTACTGATTAAACCCATAGTCAATATCATACTCAACACGCTTGTCAAGGTATGCAGATGGTATTGTGGGTCCAATAGTCTTCACTGGCCATATATTTGACATCCACCTAAAAACCTGCATAATAAATCATATCTTAAGAAATTTAAAACTTAAGCCAAAACACCAAATGCAACTCTGTTCTATTACTCAAAAATGAAAAAAAATAAAATAGCAGCAATATCGAAGTCTTAATCTCAAAATATTATAGTCGGCTACATCATACAACAAATTATTTTTAATGGTTGTCCTCATGTATTCTCCTTTTCCATTAATTTCAAGTGGTTGACAAGATTGTGGCTTCTTGTCTTTGGTTGTCTTCTCGCTAGTTTAATTTTTTACTCTTTCCATATTTTCTTTTAAGCTTAACTTGGTGCATATAACATTGAAAATGTACTTATTTTTTGACTAACAACTCATATAAATCTTGCTTAAAATAGTTAGCTATGCACTCATGAATTATAATGATAATGACTACACTTTATGTATTTCCTAAGTGTTTTCCCTTTCTTAAGACCATATGATAAGACATAACACAAGAGGCCACCATACCTGGCTATGTCGACACATACAAGATGTAAGACCTAATGTTTTTAGTTTTAAGGAAATACTTCTTTTTATTTTGAACAAGACATTAAATAGCTCAAGTAGACATTCTTTTGAGATTAAATAAAAAAATCAAGAATCATTCCTACATAACAAAATGCGAATTTTAAGTTAGGTTAAACTGATTACTCAGTTATGATATAAATTTCAGAGTGAAAAGTGGGGTTTGTCAAGTTTTCATTTTTTAAAGTCCAATGTTAGATATATAAAGCTTTATTTGAATCAAAGTAGCAAATAACATTGCTTCATTATTCTTTCAAGCACTTGGTATAGTACATGGTTTAGCTGATGCTGATGTTTGATAAAGTGACACACAACAATTAGATCTATTGGAACAACCTCTTCATCATCACATGTAAAAAAGCCCTATGCTGCAAGGCGCTTGGAAACAAAAGCTCACTACAAATTAATATTAATTTGGCGTCCAAGAGGAGCGACTATACAAATCTGAGTTGTCAAAGCTAGCGACCAAATCCCTATTAAAATGATATTAGTCGCGTGAAGAAAGTCAACTTTGTAGTCTAAAACTGGTCGCCAATTAGTGACCGAAATCTTGTCCCAGTTTTTCGGCTAGCTTTTCAAAGGTAGGGACTTTCAAATTTTAATAACGCTAGCATTAAAAAAAAGAAAAGGGCTACTAGTTAGCAACCAAAATTTTGGTCGCTAGGGAGAAACTGGCGACAAAATAGGGAGTATATTTTAGTCTCTAATTTGAATTTTAAAATTTTAAAAATTAACGTTTTTAAATTTGTTGGTTTTCATTTCAACACTAAACGCAAACTTTTTTTCATTTCAAAACTCTCTCCTTTTTCTCCTACTCTCTGACCTTAATGATATCTTGAATCCAAGAAAACGAGGCACTATTAAAACTGAAAAACAAAGAAGAGCGGGAGAATTAATATTAGTGAAGTGGGAAAAAGAAATGGTAGAGAAGGGTTGGGAAAAGCGAACATATTCCTTTAAAAAATCAAGTGAAATGTGGCTTAAAAAAGAAAAAGGACAAACCCAAATTTCTAACTTTCTAACACCCTCAAATCAAGTGAATAAACCAATTCAAATACTACATATTTCTCACATAAACCCCTTCCCGATTACACCTTCCTCTAACCCACATGTATGATATACCTTTTTCTATTTTAAAAAATTTACTTAGTAACCTAAAAGGTTTCGGATCTACTTGTCTCACCAATTGTGCCAGTAAATCTTTGATATCAAGGCAACTAACACTATGACTTATGACCCACATGACACTAAAAAAGTATGCCCACACACAAAACTCATATTCAAAGTCAATGGTGAATTTATTTATGTTGAAAGTGTAGGAACTATTAAACTAGCATCTAAACTCAAATTAATAATTGTTTCTTGATTTGTAGCTTGTCTATAAATTACCTTTTGTAAGTCAATTGACTAAAGAACTTAATTGCAGTGTTCTTATGTATTTTGATTGTTGTATTATGCAGGATCTTAGACAGGGAAGATTATTAGGCATAACACTAAACAAGGTGGATTGTACAACGTTAATTAGATAGGTTGCTCAAAAAGGTCAAGTCGTGCATGCTCATAGGTCTATTGAATAACAATTATGGATGTGGCACTGATGCTAGGTCATTTGTCTCTTAAATACATTGAACGTCTTTTTACTTTTTAAAATAAGTCTGATTTCTCCTTAGATTGTGAAACTTGTATCCTTACTAAGAGTCGTAAACATTCTTATCACATATAGTGACAAACCTTTTACTTAGATTCATTCTGATATTTTTGGACATGTTCTAGAGTTTACTACACATGCTTTTTTATACTTAGTATTGTTAATTGATGAATGTAGTCGTATGAGTTCGATCAATTTCTTAAAAAAAACATCTGAAGTTTTTAATGTGTTTATAATTTTTAATAACATGATTTAATTTTAATATAATACACAAATACGCATTCTAAGATCTAACAATGGGTGATTATATCAGGCTTGACATGCAACATTTCATATTTACAAATGATCTTATCCACTAAACTTACTGCATAGGTACTCCACAGCAAAATGGAGTAGCTGACCAAAAAATTGTACCCTTCTTGAAATCACTAAAGCCATCATGATTAAATCACAAGTGTCAGGCCCATTTTAGCATAAAACTATTAAAACAACTAATTACATCATAAATCGTATTCTTGTAAGAAACTCATATACAAAACACAACTTCACTCCCAAGAATCTTTTGTATTTATTCCACCTACCCATTCCCTTCCACCATGTGTCATTCAATCCATGGTGTACGAACCTGATCCAAATACGTTTGGTAATTGCAACGAAAATGGACGGATATGAAAATGTCGAAGGATATTCCAAGATTGATGAACAATGCCTTGATAAGAGATGGACTACCAAGCCTCTTTTCAATGCAACACCAGTGTTTTCCTTCAATTAATCAAAAGAATACTCGATGTTCTTGGATAGGGTGTAGTGTGGCCTTGAAGACTGATCAAGGATTCACACCAACACGAAGGGCAAACTGGCCCTAGTAACCCCAATTGCAAGCAATTGTAAAAAATTCAAACCCTAAATTTTTTGAGAAGAAACTTTCATTAAGCAACAAAAACTGTTCAATACAATGATGATCTCTACTATATATAATGCTAGGAATCAAGGCTAGGTCCAATACAAAAAGCACTAACGGTTACTAACGGTAATATACAAACACGTGCCCACACACGCGCCTAATTAAAGCTAAAATAAAACCAACAGAAGCTGTGCAGCAACTGTTCGACTAATCTGTGGAATGGGCGACCTTGAGCTCCAATTTCCGTCCTTCTTTAGTGACTTTCAGAAGGGTCCTTGGACCATGGCAGCTAGGCCCATGTGTGGAGATTCCATTTATGCCCTCCACATCATCATACCGGCTCAGGGTACATCTGTGAATGTCCATAAAGGTGGCCTGGTCAGTAGGTTCAATCAGAATCTGCTGTTTGTCTGATTTTCTTTGGTCTGTGGTCTCTGTTGAGTTTTCTTTGGTTGTTGCTGCTTCAATTAGTTGAATTTGATTTCCCTTAATTAATTCATCACTCCCTTGGGTATTGAATTGAAAGACTTGGTTTGTTGTTGAAGTTGAATCAGCAGCAGGTGCAGGTGTTGATTCATAATCTTCAAGTATGTTGCTTGTGTTGCTTGGGTGTTCTTGGCCTTTGTTGTTGCACCATGAGCCTGAGGATTTGGCTGAACCATCTTTGAAAAAGGATCAAAATAAATTACATCCTAAGCCTTTCAGGTTTGGTATGGGACTCATACAAAATGATATCATTGTTTTGATCAGGTTCAAAAATTTACACTATCATGGATTGCAATTTCTTTGAAAACTCTAATTATTTCCACTATCATCGAACTCAGGGGGAGAGTTCTAATGACAATTTAAGATAATGTAACACCCTGGCCCCTCCGACTGCCGCTTACTACCCATAAAGATTGTAGATTGGCCCCACAGACCAGCACAAGTGTTTTCAGCGTACTTTAGACTTACTCGTGCGCGCCCGGGAAACTTCTCAAGAGGTTAATCATCCTAAGATTTCTTTCCACCGAGTACGCGTTACTGTGGAGTTCTTAGCAAATGGGCTCCCAAGAAAAGAAGATTCACCTTGTTGATATTGGTAGACTAGAAATCCTTTTTAAAGCTCAATCTGGGGTATCACACTCACCCCCAGTTAGGAATGCAACGTCCTCGCTACACCTTAGTTTCGGGATCTTTTCCCCTCTAGGTGCACTAAATACAAGATCAGGCACAGTCGCAGGGTTGCTGTGATACCATTTGTAACACCCCAGCCCGTTGGACCGTCGATGACTACCTATAAAGACTATAGACTGGCCCCACAGACCAACACAAGTTTTTTTAGCGCACTTTGGCCTCACTCGTGCGCTCCTAGAAAATTTTCCAAGAGATCAACTATCCTAAGATTGCTCCCCACCGAGCACGCTTTACTATGGAGTTCTTAGCAAATAAGCTCCCATGAAAAGAAGATGCACTTGGTTGATATAAGTAGTCTATCAATCCATTTTAAAGCTAAATCCAGGTTATCACACTCACCCCCACTTGAGAATACAACGTCCTCGTTGGACCGTAGTTTCAGGATCTTTTCCTCCGTTAGGTGCGCTGAACACATGATCAGTTACGGTTGCAGGGTTGCTCTGATACACTTTGCAACACCCTGACCTATCGGACTGCAGATGACTACCCATGGAAACTGTAAACTGGCCCAATAGACCGAACAAGTCTTTGCAGTGCACTTTAGCCTCACTCGTGCGCGCCTAGGAAACATACCAGGAGTTCACCCATCCTTAGATTGCTCCCTACTAGCATGCTTAATTGTGGAGTTCTTAGCAAATGGGTTCCTATGAAAAGAAGATGCACTAAGTGTGATACCCTAGATTTTGCTTTAAAGGGGATTGACAAAGTAACTCTGAAGACATGTTATCTTGGAAGAAATATAACAATTTTCTTTTATTTGAAGTCTTTTACAATTCTTCCTCTTATTAAAGTATTTTTTTTGTTTTCAAAATAATATGAGACAAAATTTTTATTCTTACGTTTTGTTCCACAAGCAATGTGAAACAAAATTTATTTTGCTATTTCTCTGTTTCTTTTGTTTATAAGGGAGCTTTATCTCAGATATAAATGATGACTTATAAAAATTATTTTTATAACTTTATGAAAGAGATTACGAACCTTGTTTATCAATGTGGGACAAAGTTATCAAACCATAATAAAAAAGAGTAGTAATTCTTGACTTATAAATTTTCATAAAAAAATTTGTTAATAAACAACATTTTATGGCCCGTTTGGTAGATGGTATTGAATAATGGTAATGAGAATGAAAACTAGTGTAATTTTAGTTGAAAATTTTTTTGGCTATCTTGATGTCCATGCTTGTTCAACTTCAAGTATTTCATTTTATTCATAAGATTCATTCCAACGCATTACCATTGGGAGATGTGGTATTAGGTAGTAATGGAAATTTATAAGCAAAAAAACTTTTTTGTGATCAAAGTTTCATTTTCATGGGAATGACATGAAATTTTTGATGAAATTTTGCACTATAAACCATTTCCATTACCATCATTTAGTACCACAAACCATACGGGCTGTTAATTATAAAATATATGTAGTTTAAGCCAAATATAAATGATGACTTATAAACATGATGGACAATATATGTAATATATTAATACGACTAATTATTTACAACTAATAATATACTAAAATCATTAATAATATACTAATACGAGTAATAATATACTAATACAACTAGTAAAACACTAATACTACACTAATACGACTATTAGTACAGTAATATGACTAATTATACACTAATATAACAAATAATATACTAATAATGCAATAAAAAGAATAATAATATATCAATAAAACTAATAATATACTAATATTACACTAATACAACTAATACTATGCTAATACAACTAATACTAAATTAATAAAACTAATAATCTACTAATACTATACTAATGCGACTAATAATACATTAATACAACTAATAATATACTAATTTAAATAATAATATACTAATACGACTAATTATATTTTAATAATATAGATTAAAATGACTAATATATACAAAGAGCGCATTAAGGCACGAGTCATTAGCCAAGAAGTATAATACATTGCAAAATATATCACTGAATATCAAATGGTTTTTCAGTGGTTTAGTGGTTAGAGTGTTGTGGTTGAATACTTGAAGTCTTGGGTTTGTATTTTGTTAGATACATTTGGTGAAGATAAATAATGTTGATGTAAGATAAATGATGGTGGGCTGGCTTGGCAGCATGGCAGGCAAGGGTGGATGCGCTTCCTATGTGGTTGGACTTTTTAAGTTTTCAATCATTTTTTCGACAGTTTTTTAGTTGGAAAGTAGTTGAAATTCCGACTAATTTGCTACCATCACTGTTAGTCAAAATTCCGATTTTAGATGGGATCTGTAATCATAATCTAAAGCAAAAGAATGACTGTACTATTAAGAAAGAAGCCCTAGAATCCGTTAAATTAGGAATGTAAAGTAAAATCCTGAATCATGAACATATCAGAAGCAGCTTTAGTAAAACAAAATTTTCATTTAATCTTATTTAACTAACAAAGTAAGAAAACATCCGGTCATTAAATTCTCTTGAAGGAACCAACTCAATCAAAACTTTAACATATGTTATATAATTTAACACACGTCTCACATGAGAATTTTTTGGACTAGAAGTATGTTGAAGGAACCAATTCACCAAAAATTTAAGTTGATAGTTGAAAACCAAAAATATGTTATATACTCCAACATTCTTTCAGAAGAGATCAACTAATTAAACAAAACCAAAATTAAAGATTTGAAAGAAATAAAAAAAAAAGTCAACCAATTACCTCATCCTCAAGATGATCAAAAGAATTGAAAAGAACCCAATCAGCAAGATGTATATTCTTCATATGAGAAAGCAGCATCCGAATAAATGGAGGAAATAATTTATTGCCAGTACCAGAATCAGGAATAGGGGTTATTCCTCTTATAAGTTCCTCCATTGTCAGCATCTTTACAGACAAATTATCCAAACGATTCTGATTAGCAGCCGCAATGACAGGATGATCAACATCATCCTTATACTCTTCCAAAAACATTGGATAAAAGGACGCCACATAAGCACCAGCTTGAGTAAAAAATGCAGCCGTCATTATCCCATATTTCTTAGCAATATCCAAAGCCCATGGAAGATTAGCATCATACACCAACAAACTTGGGGTTGCACTACTTGAAAAAATACGGGTCAAGTTATGGGTTGCTTGGGTTTCGAAGTTTTTCATTTGGGTCATGAAATCGAGTTGGGTATCGTGAGTATTATCATAGATTATCTCTGTGCTTATAAATTCATCCATTTTTGTACCAGAAATACTTAATTTGTTCATGTTGTGTGATGTTATTAAAAGAGTTATGTGGATTAAACCATTGCTTTTCCAAGCTAAACGTTTGGCGAATTGAAGCATGGTGTTTACGTGACCTTGACCATGATAAGGCAACACTATTACCTCCATTTTTTTTGGTTTTTGGTGCTGCTCAAGGTTGTTATCCATGGCTAGGCTGTATATCAAAATAAGGTGGTTTTGAAATAATTGAATTGGGTTTGTTTGATTAAGTTGGAATGGATTAAATTGAGGATTTATTTACTTATTTTCTGTTGCCGTTGACTATTTAAGTTCAAGCGTGAAACTCGTGGGTGTAGGGACTAGGGACTCGTATAGTTGACCATTAGTAAATTTATTTTTGCATTAGACGAAAACTAACTTTTGAGAAGGTTTTTTAATGGACTTTGTCAAAACTATTTCAGTAAATCCTGAGTTACTGTTATTCTAAGTGACGATTTTTATTAGGTCTGGCCCACAAAAATTGATTAATTGAAATACGCTAATTAATTATTTTTTAAATATTACTATAATTGAAATTTAGGCTATACCAAGTAGGGATTTAATATATATTAAGAAGATAATTGGGGTATATCCAGTATGAATTCTAGGTATATCAGAAGTATATGGGGGTGCCATCTCGATACTTACTTGTTTCAGTTCGTGTCAATAATTGATTCTTGGGAAGGTCATAGTTTTCCATATGTTAAAAGTTAAAAGTTTTAGAACCCTATAGATTTTGGATCACGTATTTCAGGTTTGTTCAAAATCGGTTTTTGAGTCCACATTGATTTTTACATAAATTTAAAAAGTATTCTAAGTTAGACGTATTAAACTTAATCTAACTATTTTTAACACTTAAGCCTATTACAAATTGTAAGAGCTAGATGAACTAAGAATTACAACTCTTTTGAATACTTAGAGAATATTAGATCTTATTACAAGAAGAGAGAAAATTCTGAGAAGTGTTGTGCTCTTAGTCCTTGAATGAAGTCTTCTATTTATAATGTCACACCTAAACACAATCTTGTAAACCAGGAAAGCTTCATTCGTAAAAATAGCTATTCTGATCAATCTGGATCGTTCTTCAAACTCTAAAAAGTTATTCAAACAGACGCTCCTGCTGTTATTGTTAAATGCGTCCTTTGTTTGTTATTTTTAGTTTGCTTAATACTTATTGAGCTGCCACGTTAAAACTCATACAAGATATTAAAAACTCAGCAAAACCAGATAAATCAACGTGTAAATACTTATTCAAATTAATTCCTATATTTAGCATTAATTCCAATAGTCATTTCCTATTTTTAGTATTAATTTAAATTACCATCTTATTTATAGGAAACTATTTAATTAGCCTAACAACATATTTAAAATTCAAATATTAACGTATACTATAAGTAGCAAAACGTATTTAGCTTGTATTATGTATAATTAATCATTCAACTATATTTAAGAACATATTTTACATTCAAATTCAAATATTCAAACGTTAATAACAAACGTATAAACAAACTTAATTTCAATATTTTAACCTATTAAAATATTTCAAAGTAAATTTTAATGAACCTTGATCTATTAAAATGTTTCAAGACATTGAAACTAATTTCAAGACTTATAAATTTAACCATAAGATAAACTGAAGTTATTTAAGCATATTCCAATAATTCGGACTTAAACATATATATCAATTATTCAATTTATATCCAATATGATTTTAGACCAACTTAAACAACTAAATGTAATTACTTAATTTATTTGTTTGATTAATATGTGTTTTGAATTATCATCATTTAATAGAGTTGAGTCTTCAATCTCCCCCTTGATGAAAGTCAAAACCATATTTTGCTAAATCATATTTCTAGGTTAACATGAATTGAAAACATGATAAGAATAAACAAGATATCCTGAATCAGAATGTTTTCAAGACTTTAAAAACAGTTTCAAAACAAAACAGTATAAAAATTATCGCAAACGAATAAGGTTTCATGCATGGATAAAATTATTAATAAGATTTACTATTATCAAAAGTAAGCAAGTAACTAATCACAATACATACAAATATAATAATCAATATTATATTGTAGCATCATATCATCATATCAATCATATCATCATACCAATATTTTAACATCAAAATATTTTAACATTTAACATCAAACAATAACAAGAATCATTATAAACATGTATCATCAAGTAATAAACATCTCCCCTTAGTAAAATAATATCTCCCCTTTTTAATAAAGCTAAAAAGCAAGAATCAACATGAAAGCAAGCATGCAAGCATCCAGCAATGAACAATCAATATGCATCATCTAGTATGAACTAATATATGAACTAATATGCATCAATAAACTAATATGTATGTGACATGCAAAGCAAGCAAGCAAACCAAGAAAAAATAAACATAAACTAATTAATTACATATCTCCCCCTTTTTGACTTTCATCAAAAAGTAAACAAGGAGTAAAGTGTTGGGATTGCTAATAAAAAAAAAAAAAAATCTGTTCGCCGAAATTAAAAAATTGTTCAGCAACCATTAATAACTAAAATTACTTCCTGGACCGGGTCTTCCTTTTCTTGGAAGGTTTGGCCAGGCCAGGGGAAGTAGTAACTTCAACGGTTGGAGGAATGGTTTGAATTGGAGTTGCATCAACAGCTTCTGGGATCTTTTCTCCTTCCTTCTCTGCCTCCTTCTTCTCTTCTTCTTTCTCTTCATTGGCAGCCTCTTTATCTCCTGCTTTCTCCTTTACCTCCTCCATCATAGCATCCTCTTGTGGCTTAGCAGCAATACCCTCATCAACATCTTCTTCTACCACCACATCCTCAACTACTATACCTTTATTTCTTTCATAAAAGTGTCTAACATAAAAGTCAAAGTAGACACCTTATCATGCAAATCAAGTGAGGAAGTTTTCATTTCACCTCTATGTCAAGAGAATGGAGGCGTGAAAGAGTGGTGTGCTCTTTAATTTGAGGTTCAAGACGAGAGAGCCGCTTACCATGGATCTTTTGCAGATCCTCTTTTTCAAATGAAGACAAATGTGAGTATAACTCATATACCATGAATTTTAAAAATTCCAAGAGGAGGGAGGATGTTGTTAGACAAAGATAAAGGACCAGAGTAATCTACTTCCTCTGATTCAGAGAGCAGATTAAAATAATCAAAGATCAATGTCAGGAGATTAGCATAAGGGAGTGAGCAATTACGAACATGAGAACTACAAAAACGTATTGTTGAAAAGATAATAGAGGCATAATCAACGTTTTTAAGAGAAGCAATTTTCCACATCAAGATTAGATGGGCATCTGTGAATAATTTACAAGATGAGTTCCGTGAGAAGAGGGTTCTAACAAGGATATTATGCAGTAATTTACCACATAAATTCAACGCATTGTGGGTCAGTTGTTTGGCATAAGAGAAATCATAATAAGAATCAAGGATAAACATATCCTTGGCATTTTGTAGTGCCAGAATGTTTGGAGTAGTATCATCAGTAACATTTGAGAATTTCAACAGATCATTAACTAGGGTTTTAGAGATAATAATCTCTTGGCCTTTGACAAAACTTCTCAAGGCCGAATTGCCATCAATCATAGTGAAAGACAAGTTAGAATAAAAGATTTTCACAAGAATGTGGTAAGAAGTAGAGCCAGGATCCAACAACTTACCGGGAGTTGATTGGATAAAGGAAGAGATAATCTCAAAATCTTCAAATAAGAAGAAATTGTAGTCAAGAATATCGACGTATGATAATGAACGATGTTTAAAGTTTTCATTCCATCGTCCAAAAGCAGTGTGATTTTCAAACCAATGCTTAGGTAATTCTAAAGAATTTAGAGGTGAGGGAATGGTAGGGGTTAATGGTTCAGTCATTGGGGTTTTGGATGATTCACCTTTTTCTGATTTTGTGGAGGATCGATTCATCTTTCTTTTGGGGGCCATGGAAATGATTTTGAAAGCTTGAAACGAAGAGATGAAAGAGACGAGTGAGAGGGTAAAACAGAAAGTGTAGGGGTGAGGGTTCTAGTATTGATTGGGCAACTTAGGGGTGTAGGGGTGAGCGTTTCACTCACTATAAAAGGAGTATAGTACAATGCATTTGTACTTCCATAAGTATTGATTGGACAACTTATGGAAAAGGCAAAAAATTAATTGTGAGAGAAATTTGACCGGTGTGATAATTATGTGAATGACGTGATGAAATGCATAAGGAGTGTAATTATGATTCAATTTGATTTGAACCAAACTTATGAATAAAACATTATTGCATGGTTAACGTCCAAATGTGATTCAAACAAACAATTTTGTTTTAAGATAATTAAATGTCCTTTATTCATTAAAGGTATTTAATTATAAATCCTATTTTTATATATTTATATAAAACAAATAGTTTTTAAGAAGTTGAAATTAAATTTTCAATTCTTAAACACATGCATAAACACACATATATAATCACACTCAAAACGTGTAAATGATATGTAATGTAAATGATATGTAATGCTCCCCCTTAATACATACTTGGTATTAAGTAATAATAAACGTTTCCTATTAAACCCTTCTACTCTTATATCATTACTCCCCCTCAATTCATGCAACATCATTTAGCATCCCAAGTTCCATACGTATATAAGCAAAACGATCAGCACTTAAAGGTTTTGTAAATATGTCTGCTAACTGATTTTCTGTAGAGATAAAAGATAGAGTAATATGACCTTTTTCAACATGATCTCTTATAAATTGGTGACGAACTTCAATGTATTTTGTACGTGAATGTTATACTGGATTCTTAGTAATACAAATTACACTTGTATTATCACATTTTATTGGAATACCTTTGAGATCAATTCCAAGATCTCGATGTTGTTGTGCAATCCATAAGATTTGAGAACAACATGCACCTGCAGCTATGTATTCAGCTTCAGCTGTGGATAAGGCAACTGAATTTTGCTTTTTAGAATACCATGAAATCAATGAAATTCCCAAAAATTGACACGATCTTAATGTGATTTTTCTATCCACTTTATAACTAGCATAATCGGCATCTGAGAAACTAATCAAACTAAAATTTCCACAACTAGGGTACCATAAACCAAAGTCTTTAGTCCCTTGTAAATATCTAAAGATTCTCTTAACTGCTGTTAAGTGAGATTCTTTTGGGTTAGCTTTAAAACGAGTACATAAGCAAACACTAAACATAATATCAGGACGACTAGCAGTCAAATACAATAAAGAACCAATCATACCACTATAAGTCTTTTGATCAACTCTGTTACCGTTTATATCTTGGTCTAGACTTAGTGTTGCACTCATAGGCGTATTAGCATCTTTGCATTGATCCATATTGTACTTCTTTAGCAAATCTCTAACATATTTACTTTGACAAATAAATATGTCATCTTTCTTTTGCTTTATTTGTAGTCCAAGATAAAATGTTAAGTCTCCCATCAAGCTCATTTCGAATTCCTTGCACATAATCTCAGAAAATTCCTAGCACAAAGAATCATTAGTAGCTCCAAACAATATATCATCAACATATACATGAACAACAAGAATATTTTTTCCTTTAGTTTTAATGAAAAGCATATTATCAATTTTACCTCGTTGAAAGTTATTTTCAAGTAAATGTGAGCTAAATCTGTCATACCAAGCCCTTGGAGCTTGTTTCAAGCCATACAGTGCTTTATTTAGTTTAAACACATGATTAGGTAGATCGGGATTTTCAAAGCCAGGTGGTTGTTTAACATACACTTCCTCTTGTAAGTAGCCATTTAAGAAAGCACATATAACATCTATTTGATATAGTTTTATATTCATGTATGATGAAAAAGCAAGCATACTACGTATAGATTCTAACCTTGCAATTGGAGCGAAAGTCTCATCATAATCTATTCCTTCTTCTTGATTGTAACCTTGAGCTACCAGCCTTGCTTTATTCCTTACAATGTCTCCATCCTCATTGAGCTTATTGCGAAAGACCCATCTAGTTCCAATGATAGTACGATCTGGAGGCCTTTCAACTAGATCCTAAACTTTGTTTCTTTCGAATTCATTTAATTCATTTTGCATAGCAATGATCCACTCTGGTTCTTGTATTGCTTCTTTAACATCCTTTGGTTCTACAAGAGAAACAAAAACAGAAAATGCACATAAATTTTTAAGAGAGGATCGAGTTTGCGTACCTTTGTTTGGATCACTTATGATGTTTTCAGGAGGAGTTGAGATGACATTCTAAGTCTTCTTCGTAATATGGATGGTGTATAATCATTCAAAAAACTTGTTCCTACTTCAATTGAGGAATTTCTAATTGGCGTATCTAACGCAGTACGTTGAGGAGTTGTTTCCAGGTCTTGAGATTAGGTCTCAAGATCAGGCTGTGAGTCTTCAATGTTTACAACCTGTCTTTATTCAATCTCATCAAGACTTTGTATGGTATCCTGCATGTTTTTGTTTTTAACTTCACTAGTATCATTAACATCTAATTCGTCATCACTTTTATCATCAAAATGTTTATTAAGGTTTAACTCTTTAAATCTTTCACTTAATGTTCCATTGTCGGATTCCTCAAATACTACATGTATACTTTCCTCAACCATACTTGTACACTTATTTAGAACTCTATAAGCTTTACTATTTAGTGAATATCCAAGAAATATACCTTCATCACTTCTAGCATCAAATTTACTTAGAGTATCTTTGCCATTATTATGGATAAAACATTTGCATCCAAATGGTCTATGTTAGGCTATATTCGATTTTCTTCCTTTTTATAACTCATAGGGAGTTTTCTTAAGTATAGGTCTTATGAGGCATCTATTTAAGACATAATTTGCTGTGTTAACAGCCTCGGCCCAATAATGTTTGGGTAATCCATTTTCAATAAGCATTGTCCTAGCCATTTCTTCTAAGGTTCCATTTTTCCTTTCAACCATGCCATTTTGTTGGCGTGTCTTAGGAGCTGAAAAGTTATGGGTTATACCGTAATTTTCACAAAAGAAATCAAAGCCTAGTTGATCAAACTCTCTCCCATGGTCACCTCTAATCGAGACTATTGGAAGATTCAGCTGAGTTTGCATCTCTTTACAATGTCTTGAGAACGGTTTCAAGGCTTCACTTTTATCCTTCAAAAAATCAACCCACGTAAATCTAGAATAATCATCAACTGTAACTAAGATGTAAGATTTACCTCTTATGCTCCGTACACGCATTGGTCCACATAGATCAATATGTAAAAGTTCACATCGTTGTGATGTACTTACCATTTTCTTCGGTTTGAATGAACTTCTTACTTGTTTTCCTCTAATGCGTGCGTCACATGTAGGACTATGTTTGTAGTCAAGAGCTGGAAGTCCCTTAACTAGATCTTTACTTACCAACTCATGCATGGTGTGAGTATTGATATGACTAAGACGTCTATGGCATAGTTTTGAATCATCTGTCATAGCCTTCAAGCACTTGAAATTTTGAGCTGCAATTTCGTTAGTATTCAAGGCATAAACATTATCATGTCTAAGGGCGGTAATAAAAGTATCTCCGGTGTTAGGGTTTTTAACAACACATTTTTCTTTATTAAATATTACTTCATTACCTTTATCACATAGTTGAGACACACTTAGCAAATTAAATTTTAGACCTTCAACTAAATAAACATTATCAATAGTTTTAGACGGATTATTGCCAACTTTGCCAACACCTAAAATTTTGCATTTACCTTTATCTTCTAGGGTGATCGAGCCATTGCATTTTTCTTTACCACTCATATATCTCGAGCATCCACTATCTAAGATCCACTTTTGCTTTTCGTACAAAACAAAAAAAAAAAAAAATAACCTTTCTCTTGCAAATTTTTCTCAGACTCATGTCTCAAAGTCTTGAGCTTGGACTCAAGATCATTGTTTTCATTCTTAAGATCAACGAGCTGTTTTGTCTGGCCTGTTCTTTCAAGAGTTTGATAGTCTTTTCAAATTTTACTGTTTCAGCCTTTAGCGATTCATTTTTCTTTATAAGGTCTTCACAACCTTTTGCATAGTGACGAATTCCATTTTCTAAAATATCTTTCTCATCTTTTAAGATCTTTTCAATTTAAAACATATCAAGAAGAGCTTTAACTAATTTATCTTTAGAACAAGTGTTAAGAAAGTCTCGTACCTCTTTATGGTTTTGATCTATATCATCATCATTATCATCATTAGGCATAAGACATAAGTGAGCTTGACCATCTTCACTTTCAGGTTCGGTTGATTCTTTGGAATCACTCCATATAGCAACCATTGCTTGTTTCTTCTTGTTCTTCTTGTAGGATTCCCTTTTCTTTTTAGGGCATTCCTTCACAAGATGTTCTGTAGATCCACACTCAAAACAAGCAAGTTTGTTAGTTTTAAAATTGGAATTAGAGTTAGAAGACTTACCTTTATTTCTAGATTTAAATTTCTTAAATCTTTTGCACATCTTCATGATTCCTTCAAGACCTTTTGTGATCAACGCAAATGGATCTTCCTCATCATCACTTTCTTTCTCATCGCTTGAGGATTCATGATGTTTCTTTGCCTTTAGAGCAAGATTTTTCATGGATGGTATTATATCACTTTCTCCATCATCATGTAGGGTAAGTTCGTGAGTTGTGAGCTTTCCAAGTAGATCATCAAGTGATAGAACTCTCAAGTCTTGAGCTTCTTCAATGGCAGTGACCTTTAGACCCCATTTGGATCTTGAAAGACACCTCAAGACCTTTTGGACTTTTTTGCATTAGTAAAAGTTGTTCCAAGAGAATTTAAATTGTTAGTAATCAATGTAAAACGATTAAACATTTCATTAATATTCTCATCCTTTTTCATCTTGAAAATTTCGTATTGATGCATGAGGATGTTGATTTCCTTTACTTGACTTGTTCCTTCGTATGTCACAACCAACTTATCCCATATTTCCTTAGCACTTGTACATGAAGAAACTCTATTGAACTCGGTACCATTCAAAGCACAACACAATTGATTCATTGCCCTATAGTTTTTGGAAACCCATTCCAAATCACTTTGTGAGTATTCGGATTCTGTTTTTAGCACATCATTTCCTTGTGCGTCCTTTTTCATGGGTACCTTAGGTCCTTTAGTTATGATGTCCCAAAGTTCCATATCTTGATCCATCAAGGTTATTTTCATCAAGGTTTTCCAATGTGAGAAATTCGTTCCGCAAAACAAAGGTGGTCTAGAGCACGAACGTCCTTGAGCAAACAATAACGTATGTGCGTAGAGGGGGGTGAATAGAGAGCATGGGCGTTTAACATTTTTTTCTGAAAGATCGTTTCAAGAGATTGAGGAACCTTTCAAAACTGTTTTCTGGAACAGTTTTGAGTCAATATGTAAAACAATAACGTATGTGCGAAAATTAAACTTTAAAGAATAACACACGATATGTTAATGAGGTTCGGTTCTAAACAACCTACTCCCCGCCTATGGGTTCTCTTTCAACCTGTAGGATTTAAACGCCTTTTATTAATCCGACTTTAAGACAAACTAGAAGATTTCACTATCTTCTCTCACCACGTTCTTCCCCTTGAAGAAACGTCTTACAAGTCCCTTTAATAAAAGCAAATCCCAAATCTCACAATAGAGATTACAAGTTGAACACTTTGAAAAGTATTCTAAGTTAGGCGTATTAAACTTAATCTAACTCTTTTTAACACTTAAGACTATGACAAATTGTAAGAGCTAGATGAACTAAGAATTACAACTCTTTTGAATACTTGAGAATATTAGATCTTATTACAAGAAGAGAGAAAATTTTGAGAAGTGTTGCACTCTTCGTCCTTGAATGAAGTCTTCTATTTATAATGTCACGCCTCAACACAATCTTGTAAACCAAGGAAGTTTCATCCGTGAAAATAGCTATTTTGATCAATCCGGATCGTTCTTCAAACTCTTAAAAAATTAATAACAAACGTATAAAAAACTTAATTTCAATATTTTAACCTATTAATATATTTCAAAGTAAGTTTTAATGAACCTTGACCTATTAAAATGTTTCAAGACATTGAAACTAATTTCAAGACTTATAAATTTAATCATAAGATAAACTTAAGTTATTTAAGCATATTCCAATAATTCGGACTTAAACATATATATCAATTATTCAATTTATACTCAATATGATTTTAGACCAACTTAAACAACTAAATGTAATTACTTAATTTATTTGTTTAATTAATTATATGTGTTTTGAATTATCATCATTTAATAGAGTTGAGTCTTCAGAAGTAAAAGTTTTTGATATCAAGTGTAACATTTTTTAATTATTTTTTTTACCATATTAAGGCAACACATTATTTTTAAAATGCAATCTTTTATTTATTTGATACAAGTATAAATACAATTTTTAGTTATTGAAGAAAATGTTCGACTTCTTATATAATCATACCATCAAACTAATATATTATTCAATATAAATATGTAAAAATTATATAATGATATAATCTCAAAGGATTGTTTTCATTACACCAAATATGATACATTGCAAAATAATGATTTCAAAAAAAAAAAAAAATGTCGTCAAAGACGCTTAAAATGTCTTAAATCATACTAATAGCTATAAAAGTAACAAATAAGTTGTTTGGTATCTATAAAATCAAAACGATGCGTTTATGATATGATTAATCTCTATCCATGTTGCATTTTAACCTGCGATGGATTATTTAATCCTTGGGTATCAAGCTAGCTTGCACGCACCAAATACTTCAAAGGATGCTAGCGACCTTTAGGATATATCATAGAGCTCTACTAGGTGACAACCCCTACTTGTTTGATTTCGAGTTGATATCAATCTATACAATATACCAATGAAGAAATACTTAGGACAGTCGATTTTACATTAAAAAATTTCCCGCTCTTTTCAAGTTCTTAATAGGAAATATCTTTTTAGCATATCATGTAATATTTTTCTGATTAAATTAGGTTAATTAAGTTACAAAAGATTTTAAAACTATATTTTATTTACTAATTTTTACCATATACCATCAATTAAGATATGTAGTATCTTTTAATTGCAATGGAGAAAACATATTAATTATTTATGAAAAAAATTATTTTTATTAAAATATTTTTGCAATAATTTAAGAAAAGAAAATAATTTTGAAATAGTTTTTTTTTATATATAATCACATATATTACTTACATGGCTATACTAAAAAATACACAAATTGAATAGATTACGCATTAATTTTTTAAGTAAATAACTAAGAAAAGATATCACTGAAATGAATTTCAAATGATAATTCTATCACCTATGTTTGACAAGTTTATAATATAGAAATACATAAATTAAGTTATATGTTAATTATTATAGTTAAAAATATTTTCTTTAGGCTGAAAACTTATTTTAAGGTTTTACAAAGACATTGAACATTTAAATTCTTTTTATATTATTTTTTATGTATCGATTTGGAGCCAATAGTTCCTTTTCCCTCAAGCTTTCCTTCATGTCGAGAGGTACAGTGGGAAGTCCAATAGGCTTTGCCATGGCCATATATTCGGCTATGAAGTTACCAATCTCATCGCTCACAGTGCCTTGAATCATACTCCCATGTGCCTTTCAAAAGGATAACAACACCTTAAAAAACTGGATCCAAAAGCTTAATTTCACGAACGAGATGGATAATAAGATGAACCACTATGTCAAAAAAAAGAAGGTGGAAAATACATCTCAAACTTGCATAAAGTTACAATCACGTCGATTTGAAAAGCATCAACTTTAAAGGGATCAAGAACTTTACTACAAATTGTGTTGAAGAACGAATATAGCTCAGTAATAACATATCTCACATGTTTTGGCAGTATTCCACGGATTGCAATTGGTAAGAACACTTGCATCATTACATGGAAACCGTGAGATTTCATGCTTCCCAACTTCAACTCACCATTTAGGGTCACAAATCTCTTCATGTTGGATGAGTACCCAAACAGAACCTTAATGCCATACAAAGATTCACAAAATGCCCGCTTCTCTACCTTGGACAATGTGTAGCAAGTTGGAGGAAAATAATTTTTTTCATTACTCATCTTCTTCTTACTGCCATTTCCCTTGTTATTGCCACCAACTTCATTAACTCTATTTCTTTTCTTACTCACCTTAACCTGTGGTCACAACTCCGAATGAAGACCCTTACATTCAAAGTAATCTCTCACGGCCTTAACACCCTTTGTCTTATCCCAAAATGCTCATGAGTGTCCCGAGTATTGCATCGCATACATTATTCTCTATATGCATAAAGTCAAAACAATGTCTAACCTGTAGATCTCTCCAATATGAAAGCTTCCAAAAAATCAATTCTTTTTTCCATAGTAGGTCTTCACCCCCTTGCACTTGCCTTGTTTTACCATATACAGGTTCAACTCCCTTAGCCTGTTCGTAAACCTCATAACCGGTCAACGGTCGACGAGCTACACGGTCCTCAACCTCCCCGTTGAACATCTTTTTCTTCTTATGATATTGGTGATCTCGTGGGAGGAACTTTCAATGGTGCATGAATACATGTTTGCACTTAGGAATCCACGTGGATTCCATGTCATCGATACATATTGCGCATGTTTTCTTCCCTTTGTTCTTATACCCTGATAAGTTGCCATATGTGGGAAATCATTAACGGTGCATAAAAGCATTGCATGTAAGGTGTACTCCTCATTAGTATGTGCATCAAACACGGAAACGCATCATCCCACATCTTTCTCAAATCCTCAACGAGAGATGCAAGATATACATCTATGTCAATTCAAAGCTGTTTAGGACCCGAGATAAGAAGCGAAAGCATAATGTACATGTGGGTGCTATGTGGGCGCTATCCAATTTTTTTTCTTTTTTTTTCGACCAACCAGGTGGTCTGAAAACTGCTCGAAAATTTTTAAAAAGCTTTTTCTTGTCATTTTGGGATAAATTCCGAAATAGTGTTTTCCGACTAATTTTCTACTATTAAATAGTCGGAATTAGTCGGAAATTTCCTACTCTTTTCTAACTAATATGATAGTCGGAATTTTCGACTAATTTTCCGACTAACCATGGTTAGTCGGAAATTCATACTGTTTTCCTACTTAAGTGAATTTCCAACGATTCTGATCCGACTACCCCGAAACAGTCGGAATTCAGTCGGCAAAGCTCTATACCCACTGATTTTCGACTATTTTGGGTGGTTGGATTTGTGTCTTCTTTTTGTAGTGCAACTCCAACCTATGTTTTTGAAACAAGCTAGGACTGAGAGCTTTGAGACCATCAATGAGTTACTTGGTATGCTCAAAGTCTTGGAGCAGACAATTTCCTCTAAACCAAAGAAATAGGTTCTTATTGCTCAGAAACGGAAGCATGTCTTTAACAAAGGGAAGCCAAAGAAACAATTTAATCACCAAGGCAAGGGCAAAAAGGTTGCCCAAACTAAGGTTAAGGTTGCAGCAGGTCCACATCATATTTGTTTCTATTTCAATAAGAAGGGTCACTGGAAGCGGAATTGTTCGAAATACCTTAAAGACAAGAAGGATAGAAGTATCACTTCAACTTCAGGTATTTATGTGATAGAGATCATCTTTGCTATCTCTAATTCTTGGGTATTGGATACCGGTTGTGGTTCTCACATGTGTGCAATGTGTAGGAGCTAAAGAAAAGTAGAGATCTTCACTGAGATAAAGTTGACCTACGGGTTAGAAATGGATCTAAGGTAGCTGCATTAACCGATTGTGCAAATGTCAGGAGCTAAAGATAAGTAGAGATCTTCACTGAGATGAAGTTGACTTACGAGTTGGAAATGGATCTAAGGTAGCTGCATTAGTCATGTGTGCAAATGTGCAGGAGCTAAAGAAAAGTAGAGATCTTCACCGAGATGAAGTTGACCTACGAGTTGGAAATGGATCTAAGGTAGCTGCATTAGCCTTAGGATCTTGTTGTTTATCTTTACCTTCAGGATTTTTGTTGAATTTTAATAATTGTTATTATGTTCCTTCAATGAATAGAAATTTGATTTCAATTTCAATGTTGGATTCTGAAGGTTTTACCGTTGTAATAAAGAATTGTTCTTTTTCAATTTATAAAGATGAAATCTATTATGGTATAGGGCGATACATGAATGGCCTTTACATACTAGATCTTGAAAAATAAAACTGTCACGTGGATAATTCTAAAAGACTAAACTCAAAGGATTCTAATCATATCTATCTTTGGCACTGTCATTTAGGACATGTAAATGAGAAACGCTGATAAGTGCAATTATTTGCACTTACTTATATCATTTTATACTTTTTAATAATGTTCGTTGTTAGTAATTTCGTGCTTATTTTGAAGATTTATGCTAATTTACTCGTTTTGGTTATTCATGTTGATTTTGAGTGGTTTTGATTGTTTTAAGCATAATTCTTATGGTTTTAATGATGACGGATTTTAAAAAGAGGATTTTAGCTTGAGTGAAGGTGTTCTACTAAGAAAATGAGCAAAAGAGTAAAAGTGTGTTTATAAGGCAAAAGTTTTGAGGTGAAATTTGATACATATCTACTCTTTTGGTCATAACTTTTGATAGGAAGATCGCATTAATGCAAGGTTTGCGGCATGGGAAACTAGATTGCAAGATCTTTCCAACGATATATAATATATGTCCGATTCGGACAACTGGCAAGAAATAACGACCGTTTGAATTTGTTGCAACTTTCCAGCGCCCAAAGTCATTTCGGCGGTAATGCAACATCTTAGAAAGCCGACTCGACTGATTCACTTCTAGGCTGCATGGGATTCTCGACACCCTAGATCTCTTTGTCATATAGTTTAATCGATATTTATTATCGCATTCGTAGTTCGTTAGAAAACAACCAACTAAACATTTTTCTCTTTGAGCAATATAATTAATTGAAATTAGCAAGTTTCTTGTCCTAGCTTCCTTGTGTTCGACCCGCGAGTACACGTACACCGTGCGCTTGCGTTTAAATAAAATTTTCACATCAAATTTGCTCTACGGGGTGCTGGTGGGAATATGCAAGGGTGCGATTATACAACAATTCTGATGTGTCGTCGTTCCTCACGTCAAAAACAGTCTCGGGGATAGGAGGAAGACTAACTATACGCCCGTTTGGGGTAATCAAAGAACATGTGTAGGGTTGATGATATCGGATAAATTGTACCCTAAGCAATGTGGGCTTATCATAGAATATGGTTGTGTTAGCGATTAGCTTGGGGACATCATCGGGTATATCAATACCCAGATTCATGACTAGAAGTGTGACCATCCCCCCATGCTGATCTTGCCCTTGTTGGACTCTAGCACGTTAATGCAGCGTCCCACAAAAATATCCACCCAATCAGTGGTGCCTTGGTCGTACTCTAGGAACGACCGCATAGCAGCAAGTTCGGGCTTGGAAACCCCACTAGGCTCTCTGTAACAAAAAAATGTCATGGAGAAAAAACGAAAAATGTATAGCAGTACTGGATGGTAAACATGACTAATCTTATTGCTCGAGCTGGGATAGTGCCTGTTTCCCGTTATTGCCAACCAAAAACTCATAATATCCCTTTCATTAGGGATCACATACTTATCGTTCCTGAGAACCCAGTTAAACGCCCTAGTGATGTCTAGATAAGACATGGTGTAGACCGTGTTTAAGGCGTTAAAACGGATGTAACGACCCTCAGAAGACTCGTGACGATTCAGGGTCGCTAGGAACTCCAGCGTCAGACGTGGGTACACGTCTGCGGTGACTTCCATGAATCCATGGAGTCCCCTCCTTTCCAACAAAGTTGGAATGCCATTATAAAGTCCTAGACTAACTAGGTTATCTTGTTCAACAAACTTGGTGGCGAGTAGTGCTCGTCCCCTTAGCTTGCTAAAGAGCTTAGCTTACGAGGGGGTGAGCCTACACCCCATCGTTTTAGATGAGGTGGAGCCCTGGGCTCTCAAGGGTTGGTCCGGGGGTGGTGGGGATGGTAATCTAGCCTACCTCTGAGAGGAGGAAGATTCACCTGTCCTACTCCTCTTAGATCGAAATAAAATTTTTCATTTTTGGTAAAAAAAAAACAGCTAGCCACCATAGATCCTCAAGATTGACACAATAAAACAACACCACCCTAAGAATGAACACTTACAAACCCAATAAAAGATCACAAGCAACAAGATTTTAAACACAATAAAGCACAAAACAAAGAGGAAAACAAAGGATGAGAAATTTATTTCTTCCAATTGAATTGCCTATGAAAATGTTGCTAGATCTCACCAAACTCCAAGTTGTAATGAATCTCCTTCACAAATTGAATCTTTGGAACCCACATTGAGAATTGAAAGAAGGGAAAGAGATGGGATTTGAAAATCAAATGGAGAATTGGGGTTATGGGTTCTTGAATTGATGAGAGAAAGAAGAGATTGAAGAGAAAGAAAAGCTTGAGGTAGGGTGGGGATGAAGAAAATCAGAAAGAATTAGGTAAAATGAGTCTTAGAGCACAAAAAATCGCTTTAAAACATTCTAGATCTGCTGACAACAAAAACGCCGAGTCGACTTTTTCTGAAAATTTACTCGTCGCCGAGTCGGCGTTATGTTCTGAATCTTTCAATTCTTTCCAGAAACTTGCGCTGAGTCGGCGTTCCCCCTTTTTTTACTAAAGCCGAGTCGGCTTTTTATGTTGTTTCGATTTTCACCTTTTTTTACTTGGACACTAAACAAACAATTAAAAGGAAAAATGATTATAAAATAACTAAAATAAATTAAAATAAAATAATAGAACTAGTACTGGTTTCCTCCCGCAAAACGCTTGTTTAAAGTCTGTAGCTTGACGTGGTTCGACCTAAACAACTAGGTCTCAAATACCATAATCTCCTCCTCACCAAGAGGCTCACCAGCGATGTAGTGCTTAACCTAGTGGCCATTGACCTTAAGCGATCTATTCGCTCCGGTTACCTCAAGAGACCCATAAGGGAACACTTGAGTAATGGTATACGGTCCAGACCACCTAGACTTAAGCTTACCCAGGAAAAACTTGAGGCGAGAATTAAAAACTAGCACTATCTCAGCGACCTTGAACTCTCGCCTAGTGATGCGTTGATCGTGCCATTTCTTTGTTTTCTCTTTGAATAGCACGACACTTTCATACGCATCTAGGCGTATCTCATCAATCTCATAAAGGTCTCGAAGCCTTTTCTCACCTGCACTTTTCAGATCATAGTTAAGGGCCCTAACCACCCAATGAGCTTTGTGTTCTAGCTCCACGAGAAGATGACAATGCTTCCCATAGACCGAACGGAAGGGTGTAGTCCCGATCGGAGTCTTGAAAGCCGTCCTATAAGCCCATAGGGCATCATCGAGCTTGTCAGACCAATTTTTTCGGGATTTTGCAAAGTTTTCTCAAGGATGAGCTTAAGCTCACGGTTAGAAATCTCAACTTGCCCACTACTCTAGGGATGGTAGGGCAAGGCATACTTATGTAGGACTCCATACTTCCTAAGAAGATCTTCAAATTTGTGCTCAATGAAGTGGATCCCATTATCACTTATGAGTGCTCGAGGGCAACTAAAACGAGGAAAGATCGTATTTTTGAAAAACTTGGTTACCACCCTAGAATCATTGGTGTTAGTAGCAATGGAATATATCTGTTTCCAAACGAGGATATATCTGTTGCCAAACGAGGAAGGAAAGGGACCCAGAAAATCAATATCCCAAACATAAAAAATCTCAACCTCAACAATGGGATGCATTGGCATGGCATTAGACTTGGGCAAATTGCCGACTCATTGACAACGGCCAAACATCTTAACATATGCCTGCACATCTCTTAAAAGAGTAGGCCAATAGAATCCACATTGCAAAATCTTAGCAGAGGTCTTAGAATAGGCGGCATGTCCACCGCAAGGTAGATCATGACAATGCCTAATGATGGAATGTACCTCCACTTCAGGTATGCAACATCGGAGAATGCCGTTTGCACATGCCCTGAACAACAGCGGGTGGTCCCAAAAGTAGTAGCGAACATCATGTTAAAACTTCTTCCTTTGGTATGCATTCAACCTAGAGGGTTGCACACCACTAGCTAGGTAGTTCGCTATCTCAACGAACCAAGGTGAACCATCAGCATCTGCGAGAACCATTAGCTGATCATTAGGGAAGGAATCATCAATGTCAGGCATACTTGACACCTCATCCAATACAAATCTAGACAGATGATCAACCACTGAGTTCTCTGCTCCTTTCTTATCAGGAATCTGCAATTCAAACTCTTGGAGAAACAAAATCCACCAAATTAGTCGAGCCTTAGCATCCTTCTTATGGAAAAGAAACTTAAGAGCGGAGTGGTCAGTATAAACAATAATCTTAGATCCTATTAGATAAGATCTAAACTTCTCTAAAGCATAAACCACTGCCAGGAGCTCTTTCTCAGTAGTGGCATAATTTACTTGTGCCTCATATAAGGTCTTACTTGCATAGTAAATGTCATGCAACTTACCATCCTTACGCTGCCCTAACACTGCCCCTACAACATAGTCACTAGCATCTCACATCAATTCAAAGGGCAGGTTCCAATCAGGAGGATGGATCACCGGTGCAGTTATAAGTGCCCGTTTCAATTTCTCAAAAGTAGCCAGACATTCATCAGAAAACACAAAGGGTACATCATTGGCCAAAAGCTCAGTCAAGGGTTGGGTAATCTTAGAAAAGTCTGGTATGAACCTTTGATACAAACCTGCATGCTCAAGAAAACTACGAATTCCCTTCACATTCACTGGAGGGGGTAGCTTCTCGATAACCTCGACTTTAGCCTTATCAGCCTCAATACCTCTACTAGACACCAGACGACCCAAGACTATTCCCTGTTGTACCATAAAATGGCACTTTTCCCAGTTCAGAACCAAGTTGAGTTCCTCGCACCTAGCAAGTATTTTCTTCAGATTGGCTAAGCAATTATCGAAAGAGTTGCCATACACGGAGAAGTCTTCCATAAAGACCTCCATGGAATGCTCATTGTACTTAGAAAATATGCTCATCATTTAGCGCTGGAAGGTGGCGGGAGCATTACATAATCCAAATGGCATCCTCCGATAAGCAAAGGTACCATAAGGACATGTGATGGTAGTCCTTTCCCTATCATCCGGATGAACAGGGATTTGGAAGAATCTAGAGTATCCATCCAAATAAAAAAAGTGGGAGTGCTTTGCCAACCTTTTCAACATTTGGTCTATGAAGGGGATGGGGTAATGGTCTTTTTGGGTGGCTTTGTTCAAATTCCTATAATAAATACGCATACGCCACCTTGTGACTGTTCAGCTTGGGATCAATTCATTTTTCTCAATTTCAACAACAGTCACACCTCCCCTTAGGGACAACCTGTACTAGGGATACTCACTTACTATCGAAGATAGGGTAGATAATCCTAGCATTCAACAACTTAAGCACTTCCTTTTCCACTACCTCCTTCATATTGGGATTGAGTCTCCCCTGTCCCTCTGTGGAAGGGGTGGCATCAGGATCCACATTGATACGGTGAGTGACAATAGACGGACTGATGCCCTTAATATCGTCAATTGTGTACCCAATGACTTTTCGATGTTTTTTCTACCTGAGGAGGTGTGGAACTCTCCTTCAAAGCCTTCTTCTCCCGCTCAAACTTAACAACCTGCAAAACATCATCAGACAAAACACAATCATGAACATTAGCTTGATCCTCTAAAGGATCTCCCCAACCCATATCTATGCAGGACCAACCCCAACTCCTTCTAGAAAGGATTGTAGGGCATCAATCTCGTGGGCTTTATTAGGATCATCAAACACATCATCAGCAAACTCAAGCTGGCATATAGACTCACTAGGGACTGGGGACTTCAAACCATCATGTATTGCAAATTTTACTCTATCCTCCCCCACGCTCATCACTAACTTACCCTTAGCTGCATCAATCAAGGTGCTATCTGCCGCTAGGCAAGGTCTACATAAAATGATGGGGGTCTTAGCATCCTCGGGTATGTCCATGATGACAAAGTCACACGGTACGGTCAGCTTACCTACTCTCAGGTCAACGTCATACAGCATAGCCTTAGCATAGACAATGCGGCGATCAGCAAGCTGTAAGGTCATCCTGGTAGGGGATAACTCATTAACATGTCTGAGTCTCTTATAGATGGAATACGACATCAGACTGACACTAGCACCTAGGTCACACAAATCCCTGTCCGATGTAAGGTTCCCAATTGTGACAGGTATACTGAAACTACCGAGATTCTTCAGCTTAGAACCAATTACGAAAGCATTCAAATTCACCTTCTTGGACACCTGAATCATATCATCAAGCTTCTTACTCTGGGATATAATGGACTTAAGAAATTTGAGAAATGTAGGAATCTCAAAAATTGCATCTAAGAAAGGGATTTTTATAGACACATCTTTTAAAAGCTTTAGAAATTCCCATATTTCTTCTCTAATTTAGCTTGCGCCAATTTTTGAGGAAAATGCACATGCTTAATTAGAAGGTAGTGGTGTTACCTGAGTCTCTAGCATCTTCATATGCGCGCTACTAAACTGTATGTGTGCCTACACTATATTCCTGAGCTCTAAAATCTGTGATTCCACATTGGATGGTGGTTGGTAGTGGTGTTGTGGAGGTGGGTGGGTTGACTGTTTGGGTCTTTGGTTGAATCCTGGTGGATTGTGCGGTTGTTGATATGGTGGCGGGTTCAACACATTGGTGCTCTTGTATGAGAAGAGCGGGTGATTCTTAGTGCTTGCATTGTAAGTGTTAGAAAAAGGATCGTTCACTGGCCTACTGTACAAAGCATATGACTCCTCGTAAACGTGGGGGCATGTGCTTGAACAATGGCCAGGAACACCGCAAGTATCACACATAGAAACATTATTAACTGAAGATCCAGAAGCACTACTTACCATACTTACCTTAGGCATCTATTCGGATTGAGCGACCATCTGTTTTGTGAGAGCCTTGATGACCTCACTGTCTGTAGTGTCCTTGTGCGATGCTCATTCCCTCTCATTACCCCAAGAAAAACTATTCTTGGCCATGGTCTCAAAGATTCTCAAGACCTCTTCAGGCGACTTAGAATCCATGTCATCATTACATGCTGCATTGACCAAGGACTTGTGCTCATCATGCAACCCTACATAAAAGGATTGGGCGAGCAACCAATTAGGGATCTGGTGATGAGGGCAACTCAACATGAGGTCTTTGAAGCTCTCCCAGGCCTCGTGGAATGACTCAAACGGTAGTTGCTTAAATGTTTGCAGTTGGGTCCTAATCTGCAATGTTTTCTTGGGAGGATAGAATTTGGCTAAAAATGCATTAGCTAGTTCTTCCCAGGTTCGATAGATACCAGTAGGTTCGGAATTTAACCAGGCCTTGGTCTTATCCCTCAAACTGAAAGGGAAAAGCCTTAGCCGTACTGCATCTTCACTAAGATCTTTTTGGGTTATCGTATCACACCTCTCCACAAAGTCGGCGACATGATCTTGAGGACTTTCTGAAGGGTGTCCTCCGAACTGATTCCGTTCAATCATATGAATGAGATGAGGTTTCACTTCAAAGTTCTCCACACCAAAATTTGGTTTAACAATGCATGGAATGGAACTTAGGGTGAGCGAAGGCGCACCCATGCGGTCGACGTTATTATTGTTGTTTTGGGCCATTCTTACCTGTCTCCTCTTGTCTAGCTCGCCTTCTGTTTGCCTTTAGTCTGCGAACTGTGGCTTCTATTTCAGGATCAAAATGCTCAAGAGACCAAGATCTCCTTGTCATTCAACAACAAACAAGGGCAAGTGTAAGATCTTGGGGAGGGGGTAGACAAGAATAGCAATATACTAAACAAAAACCAACAAATCAATTGTCCGTCGCTTCCTGACCGGCGCCAAAAACTTGATGTGCAAATTTTATTTAACCGCAAGTGCACGGTGTACGTGTAATGAGAAGCCCCTTCTTGAAGCTTAAGCTTTGTTGTTTTTCTGCGGTCTGATGGTCATGTAATATTTTCTCCGGCCTGCGTGCCATGTGTTTCCTGTATCTTTACCGACTAAGGAGTCGGGTTATTTGAAAATTCTTGCCGGTTGTACTGGTTAACTCTTTTAGTCGACCA